>NC_141237.1:14112500-14400000 GCF_054856515.1 Filicampus tigris
AAAAAGCGGACAAAAACGTCCAAAGTATGGACATACTTTAGAGAAAGGTAGAGTTGGTCGTCTGCAAACCTCTGTAAAGCTGAGTTGGCGTACCAAAGCAGCACATCAGCCATGAACGAACTAAGCGACGTCACTCAGGAAGACGAGAGAAAGCAGAAAGCTGGAGTATCCTAAGTCCAGCTAACTAACTAATATCCCCCGGTTTTACTGAAATTGTTATTGTGTCCGACGTATTAACGTGCATTGTTAAGTTTGATTTTTCGAAGCAGCGGGTGGCACTCAAAGTTACGCCGTGTTGTGTTTCAACTTTGTGCATTATGTAGCTAACGTTTGCGGAGCTATTTCACTCCAGTCAAATTGTGTTGGTGCTTGTAGGTAATGTTATATTGGTTCCGCTGCTCTATGTACCTATAAACAGTAACACACGACATCAGTTATCTGCTCCAGAAAGCTCTCTGTGCACTGGGCGCAGCACAGCATGCAGATCGTACATTGTCCTGCTCCCGCTGCTAAAAAAAAAAAAAAAAAAAAAAAACCTAGAGGAAACACTGGCCTGCTAACCATAGTCCGTGACTGTACTAATATATAATATGTGCTTTTTCATTATTATAATACTTAGGTATGCACTGCTTTATCTGTTTCAGGTTTAAGCAAACTGATGTTATTTTTTAGTTATTTATTTTTGTTAGTTCTTTTACTTGGGCTGTTCACACATGCACGCACACATTGTTTTATCGTTATGTATAGATAAATACCTCATTCATGTTCACACATCGTGATGCCTTCCTAAAAGAGATGTCACTGTTCATTCAATTTCAAAATGTTTTTTTTTCACTTTAATAAACAAAGAATTTAAATAAGCTTTCAGAAATGTTTTTTGGAATTAATAATCGTCAAGTCAAAAATAATCGCTAGATTAGTCGAAAAATTAATTGTTAGACTAATCGACTAATCTTAAAAATAGTCGATAGATTAATCTGGAGAAAAATAATCGTTTGGGACAGCCCTAATACAATGTGTACTTGACTTCTTGTGTCTCGCAGACATCAGTGAAGATGTTCGTACTGAGAGGCAGAGGCCAGAGCACCCTCACGTGAAAGAGGAAGAGGAGGATGAGGAAGCCCACCATTTCCAAGGGGAAGATGAGCCGATGTCTCTTTGCATCAAAAAAGAGAACGAGTCGGAGCATCCTTACATGAAAGAGGAGAGAGAAGACCCCCACTACATTAAAGAGGAGCAGGAGGAAATGTGCAAGCTGCCATCGACTGGTGTCCCTTTGAAGAGTGAAGCTGAAGGTCAAAATAAATGTGAGGTGAGCAGAGGGGCGGAGCCTCCAAGCAGCAGCTCATGTCAACACATGACAACAGAAGGTGATGGTGACCACTGTCGAGGATTGCAAGCAGACGGCCTCTTAGCTCCACTATCAGAGAGTGACGACATGTCGTCACATGTTGATGATGATGATGAGTTTAGAGGTGATGACAACAAAAGCTGGAATTGTTCTCACTGTGGGAACACATTTGCTTGCAAGAAGAGTTTGAAACAACACATGAGAATACACACTGAAGAGAAACCTTTCGTCTGCACAGATTGTGGCCAAAGATTCTCTCAGAAGGGAAACTTAAAAACACACACAAGAAGCCACACTGGTGAGAAACCTTTTTCCTGCTCTGTTTGTGGCCAAAGATTCTCTCAGAAGCGACATTTAAAAATACACACAAGAACACACACTGGTGAGAAACCTTTTTCCTGCTCAGTTTGTGACCAAAGATTCTCTCAGAAGGGAACCTTGAAAATACACACAAGAACACACACTGGTGAGAAACCTTTTTCCTGTTCAGATTGTGGCCAAAGATTCTCTCAGAAGGGAAGTTTAAAAACCCACGCAAGAAGCCACACTGGTGAGAAACCGTTTTCCTGCTCAGTTTGTGGCCAAACTTTCTCTCAGAAGGGAAACTTAAAAATACATACAATAAGCCACACTGGTGAGAAACCTTTTTCCTGCTTAGTTTGTGGCCAAACTTTCTCTCTGAAGGGAAGCTTAAAAACACACACAAGAACACACACTGGTAAGAAACCTTTTTCCTGTTCAGATTGTGGCCAAAGATTCTATGAGAAGGGACACTTAAAAAGACACACAAGAAGCCACACTGGTGAGAAACCGTTTTCCTGCTCAGTTTGTGGCCAAACTTTCTCTCAGAAGGGAAACTTAAAAATACACACAAGACGCCACACTGGTGAGAAACCCTTTTCCTGCTCAATTTGTGGCCAAACCTTCTCTCAGAAGGGAAACTTAAAAATACACACAAGAAGCCACACTGGTGAGAAACCTTTTTCCTGCTCAGTTTGTGGCCAAATATTCTCTCATAAGTTACAGGTCAAGAGGCACAAGTGTGCTAGTGAAAAATGCAGTCATCAAAAGGCATTCAATGAACATTTAAATGTTTAATATCTTACATATACACCATAGTAAGTGTTTGAAAAAGCTGCATTTTGCTTAATATGTGATCTTTTATTTTGTCTTCTTGTGGTCTTAGTGGACAAGTGTTGAGAATTAGCACAGGCGCTAAAATACCTTAAGCAATGCACATGCCTTGTCCAATGTTTCAGTGATCTCCATGTGAACTAAGTTCATGATTGATGAAATAAACTGTGAAGAAACTTTGACCTTTGATGGGGAAAGTGGGGAATTGTAAATATGATTCTGAATGAAATGGAAATGATCAGTGAATCTTCTTTGTCAATGAAAAAGGTTGAATACATTATGCTGACATATGAGATCCTTTTGTTTAATTAAGCTATTATTCAGTGTTCAGGTATTTGTTTGCTTGCTCTTATCATTATTGTTTCTTGATTTATGTATATATTTATCTTAGGCTAGGTTCACACCGCATGTCTTAATGCTCAATTTGGATTTTTTTGTAAAAATCCAATTTTTTTTGTGTAAGCGTTCATATTACATTATAAATGCGACATCGGTTTTGTCTGCTGTATGGACACATGCGTCGTCAAAATGGCCCGCATGCGCAGAAGAAGAGACGACGTCACACGCGACGTTGTGTTTGCGGAAGTAAATGTGGTCCAGCGTGTCGCGGCATTTATACAGTCAAGCGATTAGGTAGCAGGTAGAAATAAATACAGTATTTGGTAGAAATTATGAGGCGAGGCTTTAATATCTCATTTCATGGAGTGAAATATCTCTGCAAACATGAGCTACATAATGCACAAAGTTGAAACACAACACGGTGTAACTTTGACTGCAACCCGCTGCTTCGAGAAATTAAATTTAACGATGCACGTTAACACGTCGGACATAACAGCAATTTCAGTAAAACCGGGGGTATTAGTTAATTAGTTAGATGGATTTACGGTACACCAGCTTTCTGCTTTCTCTCGTCTTCCAGCAGTACTCCTGAGTGACGTCGCTTAAGGTGTTCGTTCATGGCTGATATGCTGCTGTGGTACGCTAAATCAGCTTTACAGAGGGTGCAGACGACCAACTCGCTCGACCTTTCTTTGAAGTATGTCCATACTTTGGACATTTTTGTCTGCTTTTTTAGCGGGGGACGCTGGTATCCGGCGCCTCTGCCATTTCTAATGTGCGCACTTGTTTACAACTAACACAATGCACGTGTTGACGTATTTACGTCATCGACACTCTAGCGTACGTACGTGCTGACGTATTTTACGTCATCGACACTTGAAGTCAACTGTATGTTGTGCGTCCCGACGCGTTTATGTCATCGGCCACGTCGACTATGCCGACTAGTCGGGACAGCTCTAAAGTCAATAGTGTTACTCAAAACAACTTTGCATATTCGAACCCCTGCTGCCAGCAGTTTCCCTCTGCCTGCGTGGAGCACGTTTGGGCTCTAGATGACGTCAATGCCGGATATATGCGACCTGGCCGTTCAGACCGCGAACGCATTGGAAAAGATCGGGGCCATTCAGACTGTCAAAAAAAATCAGATACAGGTCACATATGAGCAAAAAAAATCAGATCTGGGTCGCATTTGCCTGCGGTGTGAACCTAGCCTTAGTTCTGCTTCCTTTATTTAAGAATTGATCAATATTTTTTATTATTCCCCCACCACCATGACCCCCAATCCACCAAGCATGAATTATTCCTTTTGTAGGCCAAGGGCTTTTTATCACCTTTTTTGTGTGCGAAAATTCATTCTCCAAATCCTTCAAATGTTATTGAAAAATAAAATGTTCTCTAAACGTTTGGAGAAGTCATGGAAATTTTGTGTGGATAATATTAAGGGTGTGTGAAACAGGAGTCAAGATCATGCAAGATGGCGACTAATGAAGGCGGCTGGCAACATTGTAACGTGTTACGCAAGTGATCGCCAATTTCACGTCCAGAAAAAAAGTGAAAAGCGAAGACGACTGTGGCTGGTTGCAATCAGCAGAGCCAACCTACCGAACACAGACTATTTTTTAATTTACTTGGATCACTTTGTCACAGGTAAAATATTTCGGAAATTCGATCACACTTCGTTCTAGGGTTGTCACGATATCAAATTTCTGTTTCGATACAGATACCAATAAGTTATTTCGATACTTTTTGCAAACAGGTTAAAGGGACATTTTAACATTGGCACTTATATAATAGGTTTGCATGTAAATATGACATCAGTTATCAATGCCCCCCCCCCCCCAAAAGACTGTAGTGATTATTTAAGGGCTTTTTTGTGATTACATTTACCGCAAATTGGCACGCCCCCTTTTGGAGCTCGGCATATTTTTTCGAATCTCAGCGGTCTACGTTTGAAGGATCTAAATTTATATGAATGGCTTTATATTAGCCAAAGTTTAACCAAAACACAAAATGGGAATTACACATCAGAAAATCAGTTAAAAGTCTCAGAGTCAGCGTGGCCTGATCTGAGCACGGGACCAGCTGCTGAAGATCAGCCCCATAGGCAGGGCCAGCCAGGGAGGAGACCAGCCAACATTATGTTTAGATTTTGAAGACAGTATAAATGTGAGGGCTGCATGTTGGACCGCGCCCCTTTTCTACCCTCGCCCGTCTCGGGTGAGAGCATTCACGAGGATGGAAAAGCTGCCCAGATCTAATCATAGTATGATTCCTGAACTTCAGAGATGGTTAAGAAAGCTGACGAGAGAATTTACATTGGATTCCTTCATGAAAGATAAAACGAACAGGCATTGAGTAAGTAGTTGTTGTGTAAATTGCTAATTGGGCTCATGGGCTCCAGACCTAAAAAGCATTACAACACAAATTATAAAACTGACTGTTTATGGTTGCAACTTTATCAAAAATAACTTTGGTTATCGTTACCCGCGTAAATTTCATCATAATATTTCAGTGAGAATGCCGTGTTGTTGGCCAGTGGACGTGGATAACTTTATTGCTTAGTTATTGTAATGTTGTTCTATATGCAGTAATCACTACAATCATATTTCATCAGAATCTCAAATGTGTAGTTTCATGTCGTTTTACCAAACAGTAAAATGCAATGGCCACGTTATACATTTTTATTTTCACTATATTTTTACATTCACTCTTTGCAGATGCATCACTCAATCATTCAGGGGAATGTGAAGTTTGCAATGCAGCGCTGCACTCAATGCTGCAAATACACCGCCCGCTTTGCTCCCAATTCAAACCTGCTCGTCTCTGTAAAGTTCTCCAGCACACAAAAATGCAATTACGTTTCAAGGTAATGCCAGTTTGTGTACTTCTAGTTAAAATGCATCTGTGGACACTTCATGGACACTAGAATTACATTCTGCCCAAGAGCAGCTGGTATGTATTATTGAATAGTACGGTAGATTGAAGCCAAAGGTACCTGGTAAGATAGTGCTGCATTGTATTTTTGTTTAAAAATAGATTTTGTGTGTGTTTCAATCAACTAGACTATGTCTTGGACATTAAAAAGCAAGGAAAAGAGCTGATAGTGAAAACATAGACAGCTGCCCTGATGTGTGCCAACTTTTGGAAGGACAATGAAATGGAATAAATTAGGTCACTTACAGATGGATGTCTTTTGATTATGTTCAAGTTGACATACAGAAAAGCCAAACAATTTTTCAATTGCTGATAAAAAAACGCTGTCTTTGACCTCATTCAGCAGATTGCCCAATCACAGTTGAAAAAAATAATGTAAAATGCGTTCTCTAAATGTGCTTTGTCTTATACTTATGTCTTATGTAATTGAGTGCCTGATAGCTTGTCTACAATATATCACACATGGAAAGACCATATATGTTGCAGACCTTGATGTTGTTCCAACATCACCATTGTAAGTTAACCATCCTTTATATATATTTTTTAATTAAATTATTTTATTTTTTTTTGAAAGTAAGCTCCAGAAGACTTCGTTGACATTGACTTTTTGATGACTCTCTATCACTTGCACAGCTGTAATTATTCGGAACTGCAGCACCTGTCAGGTGCCAAATGTTCTTTTAGTTGCAGTTGCTTGCTTGTAACTTTAAGAATCGTGTGGCTCAAAACTAACAAACCTTGTGTGTCTCTACATGGCTAATAAAAATAAATGCTGATATTATTATTATTTTTTTGACTGACATGCCTGTAATGAAGAAATGGTGGTGTATACTACTAATGGAAAACTTCATCCTTGGCAGGTTGGTACTGTGCAACTGTATAATTTGTTTGAATGAAATATGTTATGTAATGTTACGTCTTATTTCAGCTTTGGGAAATTATCTGCGCACTGGACGGATGCTTCAAAGGCATTTCTGTGAGGTGAAATCCTTCCTGTGTTCTGACTCAGTAAGCACCAGCTGGACAACACTTCTGGGGTTGTTTTCAATAATATTTTCATTAATTTCTGAAGCCCACTTTTATAACAATGTTTCTTTTCACCAAGATATCCTTCCTTATGATAAAAAAAATCTCTTTACCATGACAGTTTGAGGGAAATACGTTCTTTTTCATGCTATTGACTTTAAAAAATGTTTTATTTGAATAATGGAAAAAAAAATTGAAGCAAGAGGAGCAGCAACAACTTCTATCGGCTCTACCCACATGTGATAAAGATGGAGATTTAACAGATGATGTGGTGCTGCATTGGAGATTGACCAAACGGGCCGGATTCTGAGGAGGACCTACTTCTCCAAAGGAGTCATCCTGCAGCTGTTGCCACTCAGCATCTATTGCAGCCTGGTCATCCTGGAAGGGGGATTCCCCCAATTTGTGGCCCCTTCTCAAGGTTTCTCAATTTTTCTCAATTGTGTTTGGAGTTTTTTCTTGCCCCCCTTGGGGGTTAAGATGAGGGGATGTCCTCGTGGTCTTTTTAAAGCCCTGAGACTTTTCATTAAATACATTTCACTAAACTAACTTTTTGAATGAAGTCACTGATAGTGCAGTGGTACTCACGCCTGAGTTGTGTGCGGGCAGCGTGGCATTGTGGCATTGTGGCATCGATTCCCGCTCAGTGGCGGTGTCTGTGTGTGCCCTGCGACTGGCTGGCGACCAGTTCAGGGTGTAGTCTGCCTTCGCCCGTTGACGGCTGGGATAGGCTCCAGCGCCTCCCCGCGACCTTATATAGGATAAGCGGTTTGGAAGATGACATGACATTACAACTTTTTGAATGTGTCTTTTTGAACAGTCATTTGGTTGAGTACAAACAGAAAGCAGTTTTTGTAATCATTAATCATGGCAAATGATGTTGGACCTATAAGGTAAAGTATCAAAGACAAGAACAGACTATCTTAAATAAATGATAAATATGGCAAGGCAAAGCAGACTCTTACATGTTCGAAAGGGTGTATGAGGAAGTATAAACTAATATCTAGTCCTACCTTTTACATAAGATCCTACGTTTCCTCTTATATTCTGTACTGTATTGAAAAATACATAAATAACAATAAATAAATTGGAGGGAGGGGGCCCACACACACTGACTATAACGAACGAACGAATGTGCCTCTGCATGATCCACACGCTTGATTGTATTTTCCATATTTTTTTTCTCAAGATGTACTCAGACCACAACACAGAACGTTCATCACTACTTTTCTAGAGTAAAACAAATTACGCTAAATCTTTGTGTCCGATTAAAGTCGTCTCGGTGCACATTGGCGTTTCTTGGCCTAGCTTAGCTAAGTGTAGATTAGCTTGCTAGCTGCTAACAAAGAGACGCGTTTGTGATCAACATCGTTCAGCAGGGATCAAGTTTGAGCTGCAAGTGTTGTGGTGATTGTCATGTGAAAATGTGTTCAAGAAGGACAGCAGAGTACGAGGAGGAACTTTTTGGAGCAAAAGAGGCCAACGAGCGACAACGTCAATTACTGGACGCCATTAGCAGAATGCAGCCAAGAATCGTTCCCCACAGAGCAGGTTTGGTCGCTTCTTCCACTTTTTAAGGAAATGCTTTCCAATTTGAACAGTATACAAGGCGTGCCGTCTGTCTGTCTGTCTCTCTGTCTTGTTACTATATACAGGTGAACAAAATTGTTGGTACCCCTTTGTTAATGAATGAAATTAACTATCAAATATCAGACATTGCTTTTGAAATGTAGTTCAACAGAATTATTTTAAAAACAAACCCTTGAAACAAGGATGGACAAAACTGATTGGACCCTTAAAGGGAAGTCAACCCAAACATATTTATTGTGTGAAGGCTAAGGCCTTCAAGGCTAAGGCCTACGTTATTCGCGTTATTCTACACCATTCAATTTTATTATTCTTCTATTTTATTTCTCACACTTTTTTGGCGTTCCTCTACTTCCACATTTTTCAACCGATTCTCGCCATTCCAACTTCAATATATTCCAAAAATTCCTTTTTTTTTCGCCAATAAAATTTACGTTTTCCCCAAAATTCGCAGTTTTTAACCCAAAAAAAACATTAATTTCCAATGGCACATTCAACATTTCCCATTTCCACCATTGCAATTTCAAATTCACAAGATTCAACTCACATTGGTAAAGCTATTCAACACACCCACAATTCCTATTTACCCAAAATTCAACTTATTCACCCGTAAAAAAAACTTGAAAATTCCACCATTCATTCCCATTGTCATATTCAACAATCCACATTTACATCATTCCAATTTGAAATTGACAACATTCATCTCATTCAACTCACATTGGTCAAGCTTTTCAACACACCCAAAATTCCTATTTCCCACACATTCAACTCATTCACCCTTAAAAAACCCACAAAAATTCAACTATTAACCATTCATTTCCATTGGAACGTTCAACTTTTCACATTTACACCTTCCCAATTTCCACAAATTCAAGTCATTCAACTCATTCAACTCACATTCAGCTTTTCAACACCCCCAAAATTCGTACTTCCCACACATAAAACTTATTCACACCTAAAAAACCCACAAAAATTCAACTATTCACCATTAATTTCCATTGGCAGATTTACCTTTACGCATTTACACCATTCCAATTTCCATAAATTCAACTCATTCAACTCACATTCAGCTTTTCAACACCCCCAAAATTCCTACTTTCCACACATTCAACTCATTCACAATTAAAAAAAAACCACAAAAATTCACCATTCATTTCCAGTGGACCAGTGTTATTGCCCCGAGGTCTCCCCAGTGCGGCGGCCATCTTGGACAGGGACATTAGCTAGACTGAGGATACTCACCCCGAGGTCTTCCCAGTGCTGCGGCCATCTTGGGCAAGGTTATTAGCTACACCCATGATTCTCGCCCCTCAGCCAGCCCCAATAAGGCGGCCATCGAGCAGGGACATTAGCTAGACTGGGGAACACACCCCGAGGTCTCCCCAGTGCGGCAGCCATCTTGGGCAGGGAGATTAGCTCGACTGGGGATACTCACCTCGAGGTTTCCCCAGTGCGGTGGCCATCTTCGGCAGGGATATAGGCTGCACCCGTGAGTCTCGGCCTTCAGCCAGCCCCAATAAGGCGGCCATCGGGCAGGGACATTAGCTAATACTGGGGATACTCACCCCGAGGTCTCCCCAGTGCGGTGGCCATCTTGGACAGGGACATTAGCTAGACTGGGGACACTCACCCCGAGGTCTCCCCAGTGCGGCGGCCATCTTGGGCAGAGACATTAGCTAGACTGGGCATACTCACGCCGAGGTCTCCCCAGTGCGGCGGCCATCTTGGTCAGGGACATTACCTAGACTGAGGATACTCACCCCGAGGTCTTCCCAGTGCGGCGGCCATCTTGGGCAAGGTTATTAGCTACACCCATGATTCTCACCCCTCAGCCAGCCCCAATAAGGCAGCCATTGGGCAGGGACATTAGCTGGACTGGGGAACACACCCCGAGGTCTCCCCAGTGCGGCGGCCATCTTGGGCAGGGACATAAGCTAGACTGGGCATACTCACCCCGAGGTCTCCCCAGTGCGGCGGCCATCTTGGGCAAGGATATAAGCTACACCCGTGAGTCTCGGCCTTCAGCCGCCATCTTGGGCAAGGATATAAGCTACACCCGTGAGTCTCGGCCTTCAGCCAGCCCCAATAAGGCGGCCATCGGACAGGGACGTTAGCTAGACTGGGGATACTCACCCCGAGGTCTCCCCAGTGCGGTGGCCATCTTGAACAGGGACATTAGCTAGACTGGGGATACTCACCCCAAGGTCTCTCCAGTGCGGCGGCCATCTTGGGCAGGGACATTAGCTAGACTGGGCATATTCACCCCGAGGTCTTCCCAGTGCAGCGGCCATCTTGGGCAGGGACATTAGCTAGACTGGGGATACTCACCCCGAGGTCTCCCCAGTGCGGTGGCCATCTTGGGCAGGGACATAAGCTACAGCTAGCATTCTGGCCCCTTGGCCTCCCCTGGTGTGGCGGTGGCATATTGTTCAAAAGTATTGGGACACCCAGAATTGTCATCCTCAGGTGTCCCTAATGAAGTGGCCATGTTCAAAAGTATTGGGACACCCAGAATTCTCATCACCAGGTGTCCCCAATGAAGCGGCCATATTGTTCAAAAGTATTGGGACACCCTGAAGTGACCCTAAGTGACCCCTAGGTGACCTGAAAGTGACCTGGAAGTGACCCAAATGACCCGGAAATGAGCTGGAAATGACCCCCAAGGGCCCGGAAATGACCCCAAGTGACCGGAAAGTGAATCAAATGGCCCAGGATTGACCCGGAAGTGACCCCAATTCAGCCGGAAGTGACCCAAATGACCTGGAAGTGACCCGGAAGTTTCCCAAGTGACCCCGAAGTCACCCAAGTGACTCAGAAGTGAAGTGTTTCCTTACTTCCTCTTTTCTTGCTTCTCCTCTGTGTTTTATGTCCTCATTCCAGGCCATTGTACATCATTCGAGGTCATTCAACTTCATTCCACTTCATTCCACTTCATTCAACTTAATTCCACTTCATTAAGCTTCTTTCCAATGCATTCAGCAGTTTCTTTTAGCTTCCTTCTCCTTGACACGCAATTTCGCCAGAAATTGCATTCTCTAGTTTACTAAAGTGGCTTAAATGATACAGTGTAAAAACACAAAATATGAAATAATCATTAAAACCTATTGCATCATGAATATACGAAGCCAGGACCGCTTTTGATAGGGCCAACACTAAATAAGGTGCAATGTCATACCCTGTGCAAAAATGCCCCCTGCCCCCAAAATGCATTGGTAAGTCACTTGGCTAATGTCAAGCAGTATGTTGTAATCGTAACTCATCTGGTTGTCCTAATCCCCTTAATTCTACAGATAAACCATAATACCATGTGTATTTGACTTCTTGTCTCGCAGACTTCAGTCAAGATGTTTGTCGTGAGCGACAGAGGCCAGAGCGCCCTCTCATTAAAGAGGAAGAGGACGATGAGGAAATCCGCCATTTCAAAGAGGAAGAGGACCAGAGGCCTCTTTGCATCAAAAAAGACGAGGAACCGGAGCATCCTGACATGAAAGCGGAGAGAGAAGACCCCCTCTACATTACAGAGGAGGAGGAGAAGATGTGCAAGCTGCCGTCGACTGAAAATGTAGGTCAAAATAAATGTGAGGTGAGCAGAGGGGCGGATCCTCAAAGCAGCAGCTCATGTCAACACATGACAACAGAAGGTGATGGTAACCACTGTGGAGGATTGCAAGCAGACGGCCTCTTAGCTCCACTATCAGAGAGTGACGACATGTCGTCACATGCTGATGATGATGATGATGATGATGATGATGATGATGACGATGACGATGACGAGTTTATAGGTGATGACAACAAAAGCTGGAAATGTTCTCACTGTGGGAGCACATTTGCTTGTAAGAAGAGTTTGAAACAACATATGAGAATACACACAGAAGAGAGACCTTTTGCCTGCACAGATTGTGGCCAAACATTCTCTAAGAAGGGACACTTAAAAACACACGCAAGAAGCCACACTGGTGAGAAACCTTTTTCCTGTTCAGATTGTGGCCAAAGATTCTCTCAGAAGAGAAGTTTAAAAACCCACGCAAGAAGCCACACTGGTGAGAAACCGTTTTCCTGCTCAGTTTGTGGTCAAACTTTCTCTCACAAGGGAAACTTAAAAAAATACACACCATAAGCCACACTGGTGAGAAACCTTTTTCCTGCTCAGTTTGTGGCCAAACATTCTCTATGAAGGGAAGCTTAAACATACACACACTGGTGAGAAACCTTTTTCCTGCTCAGTTTGTGGCCAAAGATTTTCTCGTGAGGAACATTTAAAAATACACACAAGCACCCACTGGTGAAAAACCATTTTCCTGCTTAGTTTGTTCCCAAATATTCAATCGGAAGCAACATTTAAAAACACACACAAGAAGCCACACTGGTGAGAAACCATTTTCCTGCTCAGTTTGTTGGCAAATATTCAATCGGAAGCAACATTTAAAAACACACAAAAGAAGCCACACTGGTGAGAAACCTTTTTCCTGCTCAGTTTGTGGCCAAAGAGTCTCTCTGAAGGGGAACTTGACAAAACACACAAGAACCCACACAGGTAAGAAAACATTTTCCTGCTCAGTTTGTGGCCAAAGTTTCTCTCATAAGGGAAACTTAAAATCACACAGAAGAAGGCACACTGGTGGGAAGCCTTTTTCCTGCTCAGTTTGTGACCAAACCTTCTCTCAGAAGGGAAACTTAAAAATACATACAAGAAGCCACACTGCTGAGAAACCTTTTTCCTGCTCAGTTTGTGGCCAAATATTCTCTCATAAGTTTCAGGTCAAGAGGCACAAGTGTGCGAGTGAGAAATGCAGCCATCAAAAGGCATTCGATGAACATTTAAGTGTTTAATATCTTACGTATACACCATAAGTGTTTGCAAAAAGCTGCATTTTGTTTAATATGGGATCTTTTATTTTGTCCTTTTGTAGTCTTTGTGGACAAGTGTTGAGAATTAGCACAGGTGCTAAAATACCTTGAGTAATGCACATGCTTTGTCCAATCTTTTAGTGATCTCAATAAGAACGAAGTTAATGATTGATTAAGTAGACTGTGAAGAAACTTTGACTTTTGATGGGGAAAGTGGGGAATTGTAAATATGACATGCAAATGATCAGTGAATCTTCTTTGTCAATGAAAAAGGTTGAATACAGTAGGTTGACATGAGGTCCTTTTGTTTAATTAAGCTGTTCAGTGTTCATGTATTTGTTTGCTTGTTCTTATCATTATTGTTTCTTGATATCTGTATATCTTAGTTCTGCTTCCTTTATTTTTGAATTGATAAATGTTTTTTATTATTCCCCCAGCACCATGGCCCCACGTCCACCAAGCATTAATTAATTCCTTTTGTAGGTCAAGGTTTTTTTTTGTGTGTGTGTTTGTGATAGTCTTTCACTGGACAAAATCAAGGTTCATTTGGGCATTAAAGTCCTGTAAAAATACAGAACCTGAAAATTCATTCTCCAAATCCTTCAAATGTTATTGAAAAGTAAAATGCTCTCTAAACTTTTGGAGAAGTCATGGAAATTTTGTGTGGATAATATTAAGGGGGTGAGAAACAGGAGTCAAGATCATGCACGATGGCGACTAATGAAGCCTGTAACATGTCACTTTGTAACGTGTTACTGTTGGAATGTTTTGAAGGTCTCTAGGGCATAAGCCCAATTAGTAATTTAGAAAACAACTACTTACTCAATGCGTGTTCGTTTGATCTTTCAAGAAGGTATCCAATGTAAATAAAGACTCACACAAGTCGACTGAATTTGCTCGTCTGTTTTCTTTTCGATCTGTGAAGTTCAGGAATCATACAATGATCAGATCTGGGAAGCTTTTCCATCCTCGCGAATGCTCTCACCCGAGGGCAGAAAAAGGGACATGGTCTAACATGCAGCCCTCACATTTATACTGTCTTCAAATTCTAAACATAATGTGGGCTGGTCTCCTCCCTGGCTGGCCCTGTCTATAGGGCTGATCCTCTCCAGCTGGTCCCATGGTCAGATCCGGTCATGCTGACTCTCAACACCTTTAACTGAATTATGCGATGTCCCGTTTGAAGACACATTTCTATTCGTTGGCTTTTGATCTGACCTGAGACTGACACATTTTCAGCTGTTTTCCGGTGTCTATTGTATATAGTGTTTTGTGTTAATTTATTGATATCACTTGTTGTATCATGGCTATTTTTGTTGTTGTATGTAAAGTGCTTGGTTATAGCTGTAGCTGTCGTGAAATGCGCTATATCGGTGTTTCCCACAGATTTGAAATCTACTTGGGTGGGTGGACGCCGGCGGGGGTGGGGCAAATCTTATTTTGTTATTTTACGCTAAGTAAAAATTGTTACCACTCAGTGACACCACATTTTTGCACTTATTTTGTATTTAAATAAAAAATAATAATAAAATAAGGCTGTCATTGGATCGTAAGAGAAAAAACTGGATGGGGACAGCGAAAGACAAACATACTTAGCCTTAAAACATATAACACCATGTTTGAGATGTTAATCCACAATCCCAAAGCACAAAGCTTTGCAAGTATGAAGTGCACAGTCTGGGGACAGAATTTGAATGATCATGTAGCAGAACGGCTACCACAACCTCTTCATCGAACGTGACAATAATAATCATGAAAAGTATGGTGTGATCAACTTATCCTAAGTATAGTTTAAGTTGGCCTATTGAGACCATTCAAACATGGTATATAGTCAGGGGTGCACATGATTTCTTTCATGCGGTACTCGCATGAGTACCAGGAGATTGTCTTTGGTACTCACTAGTGGTCCAACGGATAACATAAGTCACAGTTCGGATCGGTCATAGATTTTGAGGATCATTTTTTGTATGAGCAAAAAAAAAAAGCTGAATAGAACTTTGTCTTCATTTATTTTATAAAACGGTTTTTCCCATAAAAAAAAATCAACTCCTAATGTCTAATATTAAGAACACAATTTAACGCAATTTTGCAAGTGGTACATTGTATACATTTCAAGGTATCCTCCCAGACATTTTGAGCTGAATGTTTTCTTACAATTAGGCAAACATGTTGTTATGAATTAAGTGAAGACAAAGTTTTATTTTTATTTATTTTTTTTCATAATGAAAAAGACGAAGTGCAAATTTAAGGCACCTTTCTTAAAACATGAACAGCACATTACAAAGCAATCTAGGTCCACAATGTAGAAAAATAAGTTTAAAAAAAGCAGCAGCTGTTGAACTACCAGCTAATGATAACAGCTGCTAGCCACTGACGCAGGAGATTTGTGCCGTACCATACAATGACAGCGTAATTAACTCGCCGTTTGTTCGTGTCCTAAATTAGGGACTGAATTTGATTTCGAGACAGCCTTGTGCTGGTAGCAAGCGTTAAGACTGCCGATACGTCAAAAACGGAAGTCGTGTTAGCCGTTACGTCACCACGCGGGCCAACTTCAAAATAAAAGTTCACTAAGGCTTGTAAAGTATGTAGGTTATTCGAGTAAGTAGGAGACGAGTCAAACATTGTGTCAGTCCAGGCTGCAGCGCAGTCTGTTTATTGATGCACTTCCGTGACTCGCTGCCGCTCAGTAGGCAAGCGAGATGGACATTTCCATAAGCAATTGCGAAGAATGAACATCTCACAATACATTACATCTCCCTTCTTCAGCTGCGCACCACAATATTCATCCAGACCGAACCGCAGAATGACAGTAATACTGCTACCAACAACAAATATTCCCAACTTGCTAGCAAACAGTGTAAAGCTTCAAACACAACAAATGCAAACAATTAGCAGACCTCGTCAACGCGGTGGTGCTCTACCTACTACAATGTGTGTACCCATTACATGACTAACCATGCTAAATCATATGCTAACTAGGAAGGAGAGGTTACCAGCACATCACTTCCGCCAGGCATCTTTACCACGCCTGTTCCCTATTCTGATGGTAACACTACTTCTGTAACTTGATGAAAACTACAACTTCAGTCTATCAGGGGGTTTCACTACTCTACCCCGCCGGGTGGGATACAGTTCACCTGAGTGGAGCTGTACAGTCCCTGGTGGTTCACCCAGTGACGAGGACTGCAGTTCTGATGGGCCCTGTGCAGCCGGTGTCAGTTCAGGGAATTCAGGCCAGGACTCGCTACGGATCTTGTGGCGAGACCGGTTGGCAATCGGAGTGCTGGTGCGAAGGGGTTGGCTGGTACGAAGGGGTTGGCTGGTACGGTGGTACTGCTTGCCACCACTCTCCACCACATAGGATCGTGGAGCACTGTGGGAACGGAGTACAACCCCTGGAGACCATCTGGGATTGCCTGGGTATGGTGCCATTCGCACCTCATCTCCGAGTTAATAGGAGTGCTGGTGCGAAGGGGTTGGCTGGTACGGTGGTACTGCTTGCCCCCACTCTCCACCACATAGGATCGTGGAGCACTGTGGGAACGGAGTACAACCCCTGGAGACCATCTGGGATTGCCTGGGTATGGTGCCATTCGCACCTCATCTCCGAGTTGTAGGGTGAGAGGAGTATGGGCTGCTCTCTTGCAGTCATAATAGAACTTATGGGTGGACTTGGACCTGTTGAGCAAGCGCTTAACCCTACGGGCATCATAAGCCATAGGTTCCAGCAGCGCATGCGCCGTCGGCAGCTTGTTGCGAGGCCTCCTGCCCATGAGCAGCTGAGCTGGCGACAGGCCTACTGAATCAAGCGGAGTAGTCCTGTAGTTCAGTAGCAGCAGGTGCTTGTATGGTGCCTTCCTCCAGAGCTTCTTGACTGTTTGCACTGCACGCTCTGCTTCTCCATTTGAATGTGGTGTGTGAAGTGAGGTGATGTTTTGTGCAAGATGCCGTAAGCCTTACAGAACTCTTTGAATTCTTCTGAAGAGTATTGTGGCCCATTGTCCGTACGAAGGGTGCGTGTCAGGTTCACACCAAGTGAGACATTCATAAACAATGCACACAATGAGGAGAGAAGACATTCTACAACAATATTGTCTTTTTACTTGCAAGGAGAGCGCAGGGAAGTGTACGATTACAGTTCCTAAAACGCTCTGCCCGGCTCCTGCGCCCCCTTTCTTTTTATTATTCTTCGGTGTCCCTGATAACAAAGGTGTTCCAGCTCTAAGGGAAAGGGGAGCGAAAGCAGCTGGAACACTATGAACTTGTTTTGTCTATGTGTGTGTGTGTGTGTGTGCGTGTGTGTGGGGGTGTGTGTGTGTGTGTGTGTGCAATTAACATACATATGTGAAAGCAAAGCACACCAAGCAAGTTGGCCTAATGATAAAAATCAAACACATAAATAATAAAATGCATTATTATTCTTACATTCCCCCTGTTTTTATATAATATAAAGCTAAACACATGAACAATAAAATACATCATTATTCGTGTATAGTATAAAGCTAAACCTACAAAACTAACAGGCTTAATCATGAAAATCAACATGAATAATAAACTGCATTATTATTCTTACATTTCCCCCGTTTATTATAATATAAAACTAACTATAATATAAAGAAAAATCTGATTGAAAAATCCAACACCCGAATCATTATATACAACATTAATCACATTCCCCCCTGTTTCTCTTACATTTGCACAATCCTCATATCATCGAATAGACCCTCCACAAAGGCTTTAATCTACCGAATCACTCTCATGAAAACAAATGTAATTACACCCGGGGTTGTCAATGTAATTTTACTCATGATCTCCAAGACCCGGAAAGAGATCTGGAAAAGAAAACGAAATGTCAACAGGAGAATCAAAAGAAGTGTCATCAGTGTCATCATTACTCTCAACTGTACGATAAAGCAATAACGGATAAACATCGTTTAATTTTGACGTCGGAGGTGCAATAGCTGTAGTGATCAACCAGTTGAGCAGTGCCCTAAGACAAGGAATACAACAATACCCACACAACGTGAGGATAGCTGCAAACACAGCAACAGAAACCAAGACAGAGGAAACCAAGTCCTTGGGTCTACCAAATGTTCTTTCCTACCACTCCGTCCAAAGAGACGTGTCCACTCCAGAGTGCTCCTTCATCTTGTGGTTGAGAACGCGGAGGCCATCGATGGCCCTGATGAGGGACCCCTCCGGGGCCGTGTTGTTAGGTATGAATGTACAACACCAGTCGCCAAGCATGGCGCACACCCCACCCTTTTCCGCAAGGAGCATGTCAACCGCTATGCGGTTCTGGAATGTCATGAGAGAGGTGGCTGCCAAATGTTCTTTGATAGCAAGAAATCCTGCTTCAGTATAGTTACCCAGTTTCTGCACATTGTAGTGGAGGTAGTTGATCCTGTCAACATTTTTATTCGGCGTGATCCAAATAAAAATGGACTCCCAACCAGCTGCAATCTGATCAACCAGTTTATACTCATCTGGTACACCTCGAGGTACGTCAATAGCATCAATATAGGTCGGATCTCCATCCCTCCAGGAAGCACTACGCCGACTCCTAAAGAACTTGTCTCGCGGAATGTGCGTCAGAGCTGCCCTCTGGATATCCTCTACAGTAGATGGAAAAATAGTAACAGTTAAGAGCAATGACACAAGTGCACAAACTCCTGAAGCATTTCTCATATAATTGTTAACATATGAACCTACTCTAGGAATCTCAGAAGGAGACAGAGTACTGTCTTCACAAATTACAACAGGAAAATAAGGATCAAAACCTGATGAATAAGCCCACAAAAGAAACCCCCAACAAGATGAATTAAAAATAGCTACAGTTGGAGGCCTGTAAGGCCCAACCCCCACAGTGACCCTGAGATTGAGTGTCGACCCCGTCTTTGAAAGGAGCCCAATAATCACCCTGTTGTGTAGTGATCAAAGAATCCCAACTCGAATCTAACACATGTCCAGTGAGGTACCACCAGTACTGTTCGTACCCCTTCCCCGTTGTTTGAATTATACTACCGCACCTTTTCTTGAACCCCCTCATGGTTGCTATTGGAAGCTTCAGTTCTGTCGTGCTATTTTGGCATCGCCATTTCTGCTGTAACTCCACTAAAAAGGGGTTGGTGTCTGTCAAATTCTTCACTGACCGTCAAGTATTTTCAGATACTATAAATCTGCACCCACCTTCTTGCCAGACTTTTGCTCACCTTCCCCGGAGGAGAAATCAGCAGAAATGACCTTCTTACAATGTGATAAGTGTATCCACGTGCTCCTCTCTGCAAGCTTCACAGCAGTCGGAGTTGTCAGCAACACTTGATATGGGCCCTCCCACGTGGGAGAGTGCCAGTGTTTTCTCTTAATGCTCTGGACCAGGACCCAATCTCCTGGCTTCACCAGTTGTTGTGTCTGTTGGGAAACACAATCGTTCTCAGGTAATTTAAGTTCATCACGTTTCTCTAAAGTCTTTCTCATGTAATCAGCCAAATTCGCCTCATCATCCAATTCCCAGTGTTTAGTGAATAACGGTAGTTTGTAGGGCCTACCGAAAAGTACTCCAAATGGAGTAGGCCCAGTTATACTAGTAATGTTGCTATACAGTTTAACAAGATCAACGCATTGCGTCCAAAGGTCTACCCGTTTCCTCCATGCGTTTTTTTTTTTGTTTGTTTTTTTTCAACCTATTCTTTACAGTCCCATTCATCCATTCCACCAGACCAGCACTCTGTGGATGATAGGAACAATGACGCTTTAAGTCAATATGAAATAACAGACCTATTTTAACAATAACAAAATGTGTCCCATTGTCACTATAAATTCTCTGCAGAATACCATATCGCGGTATAATGTCTTTCAATAAATTCAATAAAGTCCATATGAATTCTCTGAAAAGGATAGGTTGCCGGAGGAAACTGACCCCGCATTGGACGCAAGTTACCTTGTGAATTGTGCCTGGCTCAGGTCAAACAAGCCCTACAAAAAATGTTTTTTTTAGACGAGGTTAAACCCATAAGTCGTGTAATGTCTGTTTACAAAAGCCACCGTTCCCCCAGTCGAAACATGAGACACCCCATGGCTTAATATTGCTGCCCACCTGAACAAATTTTTGGTAGTATGGGTTTTCCCTCTGTGCTGACATAAATATTTTCCTGCAAAGTTGCCCCCTTATCAGTCCAGAGTTTTTGTTCTGTCTGTGGACTCTGCTGTTGCATAGCTATCAAGGTTTGGGTATTCAATATTTGTGTGTCAGGAATATGGTCTGATAACCCCGCGAAGGGCTTTAAAGCCGCTTCTCTAGCTGTTTTGTCTGCGAAAGCATTGCCCAATGACACACTGTCTGTCCCCGATTTATGTGCGGCGCACTTACATATTGCAATGTTGCGTGGTAACTGTACGGCATCTAACAAATGTTGGAGTAATTGAGCATGTGTCACTGCTCTTCCCGTCGATGTAATTATGCCTCTATTGCGCCGGTATTGTGCAAAGATGTGTACTGTTGCAAATGCGTATTGGCTATCAGTGTAAATTGTAACATCTTTATTCTGGCATAATTTACATGCCTCTGTTAGTGCAACTAATTCAGCAGCTTGAGCAGAATAATGCAACGGCAGTGAATTTCATCTTTCGTAACAACAGAGTAGCCAGTCGTGTTTTCCCAAAAACATCCTTTTTATATGACCCATCGACAAATAGCGTGAATCCTGTCCCTAATGGCAAAAATTTTAAGTTAATTCTACATTTCGTTGATTTTTTTTTTCAGCCAGTTCCATGTCACCCCCAACCTGCCTCCTCACTGCCACCGGCCAACGTCTCATCGTCCTCTCTTCTATGAAACAACACCTTGTCCAACTTACTTGGCCCTTTCTCACGCTTCTGCGCCAACACTCTCCAAAAGTCTACATCCTCATACCCATCCTTTCTCATTTTCGCTTCATTGTTTTTACGTTTAGTCCGTATTTCATACTGCAGGTTCACTAATTTTTGTGTGTTAAGCTGGAAACTGACTGACTGAATTACGGTTTATACAAGTCACATGCTCGGCGTGTTATCATCTGGTATTTGGTCTACTGAAAGTACGCCATAAATGCCAACAGATGTTCCTTCCGTGTGTGTGTGTGTGTGTGTTTTGTCTCATTACTGTTTGAGAAAAATGTAACCTTCTCTTGCTACCCCGTTTGTGTACATGTTGTCTAAGCATTATTCCATCATGAAAAGTACTTGCCATGTCTTTCACGCGTACACATTGTCTAAGCGTTATCTTATTATGAAAAGTACTTCCCGTTATATTAATGCATTATCTCTGTCTATTTTCTGCTGTCCCATTAATTATTCCCACCAATCCAGCACTTTGAGGGTTGTAAGCACCAAGATTCTCAGATCAATGTGAACCATCACTCCTATTTTCTCCACAATTTGGTCAACAAAATGGGTACAACCGTCATTGTACGTTTTTTAGAAATGCCATATCTGGGGATGATATTCCACCAAAGTGCTTTTGCCACCGTCAACGCGTCTGAATGTTTGGTATAGGGAATATTTCTAGCCATTTTGAAAAAGCATCTATGATGACGAAACAATAGTTTTCCATTCAATTCAGCAGCCCATTCGTATGGATATTTCGGTAAAATAAGTAATCTGTTTGGCCATACACAGATGTCACCTGGTAATGTCGCACCAGTGTTTTATTTTAGCTTATTTATTTATTCTTTTTTTTTTAAAAATCAAGGAGTTCAGTTTATAAAAATAATAAATAAATAAAAAATATGGAAACTCGTTGCCCTAGAAATGATAAGTAAACGTAAGTTGAACTCTTTACGTGTAACAAGCTATCAATTCTGAGTGCACAGTATTACCACCAACTTAATTATTTTGAGTTTATAGCGCTAAATGGTTACAAGGTCCAACATTTGTATAGTGCGCATCTCCCTTTTATATTTAAAAACCGGTGTGCCAACAAGGATATATCAGCTATTGCATGCAATAAATGTTTTTGTAACAGGAAAACAATAAAAATGTGAAGTTCCAAAGGGATGGATAGCATTTCACCTTAAAAAAAAAAATCCAGAAGTTCTAAATATTTAATTTGTTTAAGACATGTAAACTCAAAACAACTGAGTAAATTAATTTAATCGTCAGGAATTACTAACAACTTAATTAAAATGAATGTTTAGAACAAATTATCAAAATGTGAGTTAGTTCAACACAATACTTCTGAGTAATATGTATGTTTGTGTTTACAGTGAGGCAATCATGTCTTCCTCCATCCTCAGGAAGTCGTAACAATGTGGCTGTGTTTAACATCGTGCGTCTCTTTAGTTAGACGTTGCCTCAATACATACAAGGTAAATGTTTTGCTAGTGATAAAAAGATCATGGTCCTTTGTTAAAACAATGCAGAGACTGCACGTGGCACTCTCAAAATCAGGGGATAGAACAAAAACTATGGTTGCACTTAAAAAAACAACAACTGGAAACTGAGGCCCCCATCCATTGCTGCATTTGTTTGTACAGCAATGGATGCTGCAATAACTGCTCTTCCAGAGTGCGGCAATGCACCGTCCAATTCGAAATAATTAGTTTCATTTTGTCTCTATCTTGCCGCACCAAAACTGAGGTCGAAAATTGACCTTTACAATCCATCAACTGAATAAGGGGTCGCCATAATTTAAGATAATGCTGTGCTTAACACTAAAATTTGCTTTATTTCACAAAAATGTTCCTGCTTCATTGGTCTACCTTAAAGGTGATGTCATTTGAGGTCTTCACTATTACATTTTTTCACCAACGATTCCTGCATAATTTGGAACCCAGATTCAGCAACAATTTGTTAGACCTAAAAAATGACATCATCCACCCCTTCGTTTGATTTTTTGGAGCCTGGAGAATTGCACTTTGTTTTTGTTTTTCTATTCCCCACTACAATTATACTTCCAACACTAAGATTGCGTCCCAAATATTTGACTTGTTGTTTCTACATCCGTAGTTTATTTTTGCTTACTTTGTGCTCTTCTTCAGCCAAATGTTATAATAATGAACAAGAATTGTTCCGCCTTGTCGCAGGGTCAGACAAGAGAGGAGCAGAGGGCCCAGGTGCCCCTCCCTGATGTCTGCGCCGCCGCTCAAGTCACATTATCTTCGTTTCTTACTTTTTGCCCATTAAATGCTTCTGCTATATGATTGATTCCTGTAACACGGCTACTTTATGTGTAATTAACTTAACCATTAAAACGTGTTCAGCTATCCATGTGTCTAAATATTGGATCTTATCAGGATACTGTTTTTCAACAAACTTCCAATCCTTACATTGCATTTTATGATTTAAATTTACTACCTATTTTCCCCATTGTATAGACAATTTGGTCCAGCTTGCTAACACATAGGGTGTTCTAAAAACTGGATTTTTATCAGTAGGACAGCAATTCAAATTTCCTGTTGTGGTCATTCTCACTACAACCTTTTCAGATGGAGAATTCTTGCTTCTGCATCCACACCAGTCTGCTGTTCATTATCCTACTACATTACATACTACTAATAATACTATACTAATTATATGGAATAAAATACCAAGTGGTATTTTAATTCGCAATCACTCTGTTCACTTACACACTTCACACAGGGTTTCACAACCGATTTGCCCAAACATACCCACACCCAGAATTCAAGTGTACACAGGCCTTTGCCATCCTTTATTATTATTATTATTATTATTGTTATTTTCTTTTTTTAAGCTGGCCAGCAAAGTCATATTTTGTTATCCAAAGGTTTAAGTGTTGTATTTTGGAAGGACAGTGACGCTCCACAAATGTCCAATCTTTGCATGCAAGGTTTTGTTTAGGATCACTTTTATCACCGATTTTACTGTTAACTTTCCCCATTTTTTTCATTTTTTTTCCCCTAGAGTCAGTTTTATGACACCTAGGGTGTCCTATACTGACTTTTACCTTAAAACAGGGTGACAATCAACACAGTGTGTGGCAATCCTCAAGCTTCTACCACAAGTGGCGGAGGATTCTTGCCTATTGCGTCCACACAAAGTTGTCACTTACAATCCTGTTTACATTCACTCACACAGTTTTTACACAGTCACACTTTTAGCAGCGTTTTTCACGGAGTTTAAGTACGTACAGGACACCGTCGCCCTGACAGTTTTATAGACTTACTCTGTCTTTTACCTTGACATTGACTAGTATTCTCAAGGCTTACACAGTTTTAAAGACTTACTCTGTCTCACAGTTTTATAGACTTACTCTGTCTTACTACTTGACCAGGGACTAGTATTGTCAAGGTTTTTTACCAGCGCGCAATTCACTCATCCACGAGTGTCGTGAGTTTCCTACTCACCCAGAGATGTCTTCACTCCTCCGGCTTCCCGTCAGCCTTCAGTTCCCAGAAGTGGAGCCAAAGACCAGTCCCACAAAGGGTCTTAGAGCCGTGGCCACGGACTTTACCTGGAGGTTGACTCGACAGCTGGAAACCTTCCGGCATATAGGGATCCGGCTCGAAGGACCAATTTAATGTCAGGTTCACACCAAGTGAGACATTCATAAACAATGCACACAATGAGGAGAGAAGACATTCTACAACAATATTGTCTTTTTACTTGCAAGGAGAGCGCAGGGAAGTGTACGATTACAGTTCCTAAAACCCTCTGCCCGGCTCCTGCGCACCCTCTCTTTTTATTTTTCTTCGGTGTCCCTGATAACAAAGGTGTTCCAGCTCTAAGGGAAAGGGGAGCGAAAGCAGCTGGAACACTATGAACTTGTTTTGTCTAAGTGTGTGTGTGTGTGTGTGTGTGTGTGTGTGTGTATGGGGGTGTGGGGGTGTGTGGGTGTGTGTGTGTGTGTGTGTGTGCAATTAACATACATATGTGAAAGCAAAGCACACCAAGCAAGTTGGCCTAATGATAAAAATCAAACACATAAATAATAAAATGCATTATTATTCTTACAGTGCGACAGATTCCGTGTCAGGCAAACTGAGCCTTCAAGAGTCCATGGTGGCCCTGCTACGCTGGTCTTTAAATTAATCTACTTCAATATATTTCAAGTAGTAGTCCACTAGTATAAAGTACTGTTTGCCTTCAAATTCAAATAAGTCAGAGGCCACTTCCTCAAACGGTAGTTCTGGCGTTTCCGTCGGCTTGAGCGGCTCTCTGGGAAGTCTGTTTTGAATTTCGACGCGCTTACAGCAATTCCGGATCGTGTTTTGAATTTCAGCACTCATTCCTGGTCAGTATATGACCTCACGAGCTCGTTGCTTGCGCTTTACCACACCAAGATGAGTGTGATGTATGAGTTCTAACGTGTGCACGCATGGTGGGTGGCAGTACAATGCTCAATCCCTTGTATACTATGCCATCCGACACAGCCAGTTGGCTTCTTGAGTCCCAGTATGGTTGCACTGAAATGGGTACCTCCCTTGTGGATTGTTTACTGGAGACAGCTTAACTCCTCTTTTGTGCATTCTTGCAGCTCTGTACAGGTATATTTCTGGTCACTCACGGAGACAAAGCTGAGCATGGAGACATGGTCAAGGCCAACTGCCTCAGGCGTGTTATCACTTAGCTGTGCCCTGGAACAGGTGTCGGGCAGCTCCATGTCCTTCCCTCTTCTGTACCTGACTGTGATGTCATACCACTGTAGTCGCAGACGCATTCTCTGGATGCGCATGGGGGTGGACAGCAGCGGTTTCCTATAAATGTCTTCAAGAGGCTTATGGTCATTATATATTGTGAAATGTTTCCAAAAAATGTAGTGGTGGAATTTGACACATGCGTGCACAATAGAAAGCATCTCCTTTTCTATTTGTGCATAGCGTGTCTCTGAATCAGTTAGCGACCTGAACGAGAAGGCAACGGGACGGTCGTCCTGTAGCAACACTGCACCAAGCCCCATGCTGCTGGTGTCACAGTATATCTCTACCGGCTGGCTGCGTCATAATACTTGAGCACTGGTGGGTGGGTGCACAGCTGTTTGAGTCGCTCAAAAGATTGCTGTTGCGCTGGTTGCCATGCAAACTCAACCTAACTCTTCAGGAGCTGTCGCAGTGGAGCATCTTCGACACTCAAGTTAGGTATGAATTTTGACAAGTATGTCACAAACCCGAGACAACGGCGGACACCCTCTTCATCTTTTGGAGCTGGCATGCGCATCACCGCTTCGGTCTTGGCAGTGTCCGGCTTAAAACCATTAGCTGTTATCAGATGGCCCACATATGGCACGGCAGATTGCCAGATGTGACACATCAAAATTTAGCTTGAAATTGTATTCTGTGGCTCTGTCGACTACTCTGCAAAGTATGGCATCATGTTCTTCCACTGTAGGTGCTGCTATCAGAATGTCATCCATGATGCCTGTGGCTCCATTGATATCTTCCAGCATCTGGTCCATGGTGCGCTGGAATATTTCAACTGCACATTTAATACCAAAGGGGAGTCTCAGCCACCTGAACCGCCCTATCGGAGTGTTGAAAGTTGTGAGAAATGATGAAGCTTCTTTCAGCTCTATCTGGAGGAATCCAGATTTGGCATCCAAGACTGAGAAGAACTTTGCCCCTGGTATGCCCGAGATTACTTCCTCTATGGTGCGCATTGGGTGGTGTTCCCGCTTGATCACTTTATTTAGGTCGCTTGGGTCAATACAGATCCTTATTTTGTCCTTGTGTATGACAACCACCATGGAGCTAACCCATTCTGTGGGCTGGTCTACTTTTGCTGTGTAGCCATCTTCCTCTATCTCGGCCAATTTATTAACAATTTTTTTCTTAAGTGCAGCTGGTTGTCGGCGAACAGGATGCACAACTCCTTTGCAGTTCGCATAAATTTTAATTGTGTATTTGCCAGGCAAAGTCCCCTTAGCGCGTGCCAGTTCCGTAAAATCATCCAGCCCCACTGGTGCACACTGTGTCAGTGTCGTGCTGTCAGCAGCACCAACCTTGATTCCACCCCTACTATCTTGCAGGGAGTTAAGCCGCGCAATCAGACCCAGGGCTTCAGCTGTAGCGCCCCTGAGTACGTTCTCTTGAGCAATGTTGATTATTTCTAGCTTAGCTTGTGTTTGACGGGGTTTGTATTTAAACAGAAGATATACTGCAGCAACAGGTCTTATCTTATCGAGTATGAGCGTAGGGTCCTGTTGGAGTGCTTTAGCTCACCTGTATGCGCCAGTAACTGATATTTAACTAGGGTCAACGTGTTGCACCACCTAAACACCACTTCCTGAGCTAGTATGTTGATATTTACAAGCCACTTGTCGCCATCCACTATTGACATTGGCACCTCCTCACACGTTAGATGAATGGCCAGGACTTCATCTTGTGTGTTCTCCTCCTCGAATTCAATTCTCACGGAGCTCACACCTCGGCTGCGACACACAGCTGCCCAGTGATTTGCTTTGTGGCAATGAGAGCCCACTGCAGGGCACTTTCCTTGGTTCCACGCATGTTGTGGGTGCTTGTCACATCTAAAGCAGCAGTTTGATTGTTTGTCCACTGCCACTTTCAAATGGGTTGTTATCTGTGGTTGGCCATGCACATTTTTATTGGTCATTGTGAGCTTTGATTTGACTGACATTGATGACATTTGCACGTCTTCTTCTCTAACAATCATCATTTGCTTCTGCGACATCTCAAATTGTTGGGGAATTTCACTTCACCTTTACCTAACAGTCTCTCTTGGACCCTCTTTTCTCTCACACCTGTTATTATAGCATCAATTAACATATCGTCAGAGTCGGCGTACTGACAGCCCATTAGCATAAGCTTTAGGTCTTTCACAAAGTGATCAAAACTCTCCGTTGCCTCTTGATTCCTTTGTTTGAAACGATGTCTTGCTATCCTCTTATTTTTCCTCGGCCTAATACAGTTGGCAAACTTGTCCAAAACTTTCATGGGATCTTGCCTCTCACCATCAGCCCAGTCCAACGTTTTGTATATTTCTCTACCTTGTTTGCCGATCCACGTCCCGAGCCATCCCGCACGTTGTTTATTTTCCAACTTGGCGAGGGGTCTGTCGAAGATGAAATTCACATGGCAGCGGAACCTCTCAAATTCTTGATATAAATCCGCAGCGCCCCAGTCGATTTTTGCGTGTTCAAATGCGGCAGTGGCCATGGCTGCGTGTTTCCAGTTCTTGAAAAACTTCTAACACAATGTAAAGTATGTAGGTTATTCGAGTAAGAGACGAGCCAGACAGTGTGTCAGTCCAGGCTGCAGCGCTGTCTGTTTATTGATCCACTTCCGTGACTCACTGCCGCTCAGTACGGCAAGCGAAATGGACACTGCCATAAGCAATTGCGAATAATGAACATATCTCACAATACATTACAAGACTATTGCATTGGCATTAATGACTCAATGTATTATTTGGGAAAACTTTATTTTGCATTCGTTGAGTATGTTTGTGAAACATTCCCATGCATGCGACTTCCGTGATCCATAAGGGTTTCCAACTTCCTCTGCTGAATGCGGACTAATCACGTTGCCTTGTTGTGAACGCGCACAGTTTTTTCACCATTTTGCGGATTGTGCCCATCCTAAACCGATGCTTGATCCTTACCAATCAAAGATGATTCGTTGCACTGCACCACTAGTGTGTACAGGTATGCAAATGCGCGTCATGACGCAAAGGACGGTACACATCAGTGATTTCTGTTGCGCATGCGTTCCTGCGTACCAGTTATGTGCACTCCTGTTGACAGATGCTGATGACGAATTAACGTTACATGCGGTATCTACGGTCGCAACGCGTTATTTATTTATTTTTTTTTGGAGGGGGGATTTTTTTTTTATTAACATTTTTATTAAATTCTCTTGAAAACTTCTTGGGCAGCCGTCTGTTTGCTTGGGCAGCCCGCCCAAGTATTAACATGGGAGTGGGAAACACTTTATACAGTGAGCATTCTCTAGTAAGGAATCATATTTGCATTGTTCAATCTTTCCTTGTAACAGAATTTCCTTAAGTGGGAAACGACTATGGTACATGTCCTGTATGTGCAAAACATTATTTTCCCACAAATTTTTATTAAACAAAAACCGAACTATAAAGTACAGGTATATGAACAAAATACAGTACAGTATAACAAACATGGTCCGAATACTGTTGAAAAAATACTGTAAATACTGTAACACCAATGCAGTACAGTACTTAACTACAGTAAACTGTACTGTGTTTTACTGTTGATTTTTCTCAGACTTGGGAAAAATTTGTCTATTTTGAGTTGTTGTGTTGGCTTCATTCTTTGCTGTATGAAAATGTTTGTCTGCGTATTATAGTTTTGTTGCTTACTGCAAGTAACTGTCCCATTGATCATCACTGATGTCTGGTGATTCTTGTGCATACAAAAGGACACGTTCATTTATGCCACTGTACTTCGTCCGTCGAGCCGCAAGCAATTTCCTTTGAGCAGGCAAACTGCTGGAATCGTACTGAGCCAGAATCGATTCCTTGTTTTTCTCGTAGATTTGAGTTTTTTCGACTCCAAGTGTCTCCTGGATGTTTTTTACTTTGTGTCCAGCTTCGCTTAATCGGATGCATTTCACTTTCTCTTCCACGGTTCTTCTTCGTTTGAATGCCATGATGCCATCTACAGACGAAAATGTAAATGAATACATTTTAAATCTTTCTCAATTTCAGTAAAACGAATGCCAGAAGAAGTAACTTTCATGTCACCGTTTTGGATCCGATGATGGTGGAGCGGTCAAAGTTTTATAGTAGTATAGAGCGGGAGCCTGCTTGAGTTTGCACTACTGCGGGCTTCACTATGGGTTCCGAAACCGGAACATCCGTTGTAAGGAATCGATTATTAATGTAATATAGTAGAAGAAAATGTAATGCATACGTTTTTTTTCCAGGTAAGGGAATTTCCGTTTGACAGAGATCCGTAGGTGGGAATACTTACTGTATATATCTTTATTCAAGCAAAAAACACGTGCAGAACAGTGATTTGTTCTTTTCTCCATTCATTTGAGCTCAGCCACGCGCATGCTGTCAATCTTCGCAAACAACCAATCAGCAGCCGGCGTCAGATGGAGGAGGGATTTTATGAACATACTGCCACACTATTGTCGTTTACGAAGGAATGAGTAAGGTAACTTCCCGTTCATGAAGGAATCAGTGACGTAACTTCGCGTTCACGAACGAATCAGTGTGTGTGTGTGTGTTTCAATGGAAAGAAAACAGAAGTTATGGTGTTCTGTCCCAGTGGCTCTTCTACATCCCACCTTGTTGCCCTGGGCCCCCTGGCACCATATCTAAAGCCAACAGTCTCAAACTCTGTCTCCAGTTGGTCCAAAATGCTGCCGCCTGCCTACTAATTGGAGCTCAAAAGATGGAGCAACTAACACCAATTCTGGCTTCCCTTCACTGGCTCCCAGTGCACTTTACGGTTCAATTTTAGATGCTTCTATTTGTTTTCAAGTCATTAAATAGCCTCACCCCGGCATACTTCTCCGAGCTCCTCCACTTCTATGCACCTTCCCGCTGCCTCAGGTCTGCGGATCAGGCGCTGCTCAAGGTGCCGAGGACTACGCGGAGCCTCAGAGGGGATTAAGCCTGTTCTGTTGCTGGTCCTTCCCTTTGGAATAACCTTCCATTGAATGTTAGGCAAGTCCCCTCTCTGTCCGTGTTTAAAACTCTTTGAAGACACATTTCTATTCGTTGGCTTTTGATCTGACCTGAGACTGGCAAATTGTAAGAATAATAATGCATTTTATTATTCATGTGTTTGATTTTTGTGTGTTAAGCTGGCCAGCAAATTTATATTTTGTTATCTAAAGGTTCAAATTTTGTATTTTGGAAGGATAGTGACCTTCCACAAACTTCCAATCTTTGCATGCGAGGTTTTGTTTAGGATCACTTTTATCACCGATTTTACTGTTAATTTTCCCCATTTTTTTTTTTTTTCCTAGAGTCAGTTTTATGACACCTAGGGTGTCCTATACTGACTTTTACCTTAAAACAGGGTGACAATCAACCCAGTGTGTGGCAATCCTCAAGCTTCTACTACAAGTGGCGGAGGATTCTTGCCTATTGCGTCCACACAAAGTTGTCACTTACAATCCTGTTTACATTCACTCACACAGTTTACACAGTCACACTTTTAGCAGCGTTTTTCACGGAGTTTAAGTACGTACAGGACACCGTCGCCCTTAAAGTTTTATAGACTTACTCTGTCTTTTACCTTGACATTGACTAGTATTCTCAAGGCTGACACAGTTTTAAAGATTTACTCTGTCTCACAGTTTTATAGACTAACTCTGTCTTACAGTTTTATAGACTTACTCTGTCTCTCAGTTTTATAGACTCACTCTGTCTCTCAGTTTTATAGACTCACTCTGTCTCTCAGTTTTATAGACTCACTCTGTCTTACTACTTGACCAGGGACTAGTATTGTCATGGTTTTTTTACCAGCGCGCAATTCACTCAATTCACTGTCGTGAGTTTCCTACTCACCCAGAGATGTCTTCACTCCTCCGGCTTCCCGTCAGCCTTCAGTTCCCAGAAGTGGAGCTAAAGACCAGTCCCACAAAGGGTCTTAGAGCCGTGGCCACGGACTTTACCTGGAGGTTGACTCGACAGCTGGAGACCTTCCAGCATGTAGGGATCCGGCTCGAAGGACCAATTTAATGTCAAGTTCACACCAAGTGAGACATTCGTAAACAATGCACACAATGAGGAGAGAAGACATTCTGCAACAATATTGTCTTTTTACTCGCAAGGAGAGCGCAGAGAAGTGTACGATTACAGTTCCTAAAACCCTCTGCCCGGCTCCTGCACCCCCTCTCTTTTTATTTTTCTTCGGTGTCCCTGATTACAAAGGTGTTCCAGCTCTAAGGGAAAGGGGAACGAAAGCAGCTGGAACACTATGAACTTGTTTTGTCAACGTGTGTGTGTGTGTGTGTGTGTGAGCCATTAACATACATATGTGAAAGCAAAGCACACCAAGCAAGTTGGCCTAATGATAAAAATCAAACACATGAATAATAAAATGCATTATTATTCTTACACAAATTTTTGTCTGTTTTCCGGTGTGTACGGAGCCCCAGACATGACATTTGAAAAAAAAAAAATAGTTTATGCGCACGCACTACTGAATGTCTCCTACTTTGGCTTTACTTGAATTGGCTCCAACAAAAATTTGAGGTGTTGTAATTAGATGCCTACCTTTGCCATCTACCACAGCAGTCAGAATGAGAAATGTGTTTCACCTGATTTTTTTTATGTATATTTGTGTCAATTTAGCATTATACTCATGCTTGAATTGACGCCAACTTCTCCAAAATGACCTATATGATGAAAATTTGAGGTGTAGTAGTTAGAGGCCTTGCTTTTCCACCTATTACAGCAATCAGAATGAGAAAAGGTTTTACTTGGTTTTTGGTCAATATTTGTGCCAATTTAGCATTGTGCTCATGCTTGAATTGGCTCCAACTTCTCCAAAATTACCTATACAGTACTGTATAGCGAAGATTTGAGGTGTAGTTGAGGCTTCGCTTTGCCATCTACTACTGCAATCAGAATGAGAAAGTGTGTCACCTGATTTTTTACGAATATTTTTGCCAATGCAGTTTGCTATTGGTCCTTGGACTGGCTCCAACTTCTCCAAAATGACCTCTATGGCAAAAATTTGAGGTGTAGTAGTTAGATGCTTCGCTTTGCCACCTACTACAGCAAACAGAATGAGAAAAAGTGTTTCACTTGATTTTTTATGAATATTTGTGTCAATTTCCCTTACGAAAGAAAAATATATTTATCAATATATTATTTGGAATATATTGCAATATATTCCAATATATTATTTTCGCAATATATTACATGTTGTCAATACATTCGGGTTATATATTAATGATACATATATTATAGAAGATTATATATTATATATTCATGTAATATATTGTAATTAGTGCTGTCAAGCGAATTAAATTTTCAATCATAGTTAATGGCATTTTTTCATAGTTAACTGGTAGCTAATGGCATATTTTATTTATTGTAATTTCAATACCCTTAACATGAATAAGAGGATTGATTTTCTTATGCAAATACTTTATTCAAGCGAAGTCAACCCAAACATATTATTTTTTAAGAATGTGCTCCTTGCAAGCTCACTAGCTGAAACAAGGCATTCTGATAAATATTGCGTTTGTGGAATAAGAGTTAATCCACCTGTTTTTAGTCATCGCTGGGGCCAGCCATTTTGTCACGTCTTTCAACTGAAAATTATATCACAGTTGTTCAGGGCTCACGTAACGACCAATCACAGCTCACCTGTTTTCTGAAACTGAGCCATGATTGGTCGTTATTTGAGCCCTCAGCGCATCTGTGATGTCATTTTCAGTCGACTGAAGTAATAGAATGGCCGACCCTTGAAATGGTAAAAAATTGATGGATTTTACAACTTAACTCATATCCAACAAACACAATATTAACCAGAATGCCTTGTTTGAACTAGTGGGTTTGCATGGAGCATATTCTTGAAAAAAAAATGTTTGGGCTGACTTTCCCTTCAATCGAAAAAAAACAAACATTGGATTCAACTCACGCAAACAGGCCCGCAGCCCTTTTCAAACACACACATACACTCACGCTCGTGTCTTTCAGCTCTTACTAAAAGCATGCTACTGAACACCAATTGATTGGCTAACCTTGTCTTGCTTTAGAGAGAAAATATATATGACAAACACAACGCTGCATTTTAAGGGCAAGCAAGGAAAGTCTATCTAATCTAAGCAATGTAACCATAGGATGTATCTGTATGTACAGTATTTATGTATATGCTGCAACTACGTATGATATAAGCTAAATATTAGACTTAGACTTGACTTTATTGATCCCTTTGGGATCAATCAATCAATCAATCACATTTTATTTATATAGCACTTTTCATACATAAAAATGCAACTCAAAGTGCTTTAAAACATTCAAAGCAAAACATAGAATTATCTTCAATCAAAAGAAAAGATAAATTATTTAAAAGTTGTTGAAAGCCAAACTAAAAAGGTGTGGCTTGAGCTTCCTCTTAAAAATATCAACAGTCTCTGCAGACCTGACATCCTCTGGCAGGCTATTCCAAAGGTGAGGACCAAAATGGCTGAATGCAGCCTCGCCATGCATTTTGGTCCTCACCCTTGGAATAAATAAAAGGCCGGCGCCAGAGGACCTCAGGATCCGCGAGGGCTGGTATGATAAAAGCAAATCAGATAAATAAGATGGCCCAAGACCATTAACACATTTATAATCTAATAAAAGTACTTTAAAATCGATCCTGAAACACACAGGGAGCCAATGCAGCAATTTCAAAACTGGCGTAATGTGCTCCCGCCCTCTGGTTCTCGTCAGCACCCGAGCGGCTGAATTCTGCAGTAGTTGCAGTGGTGAAATGCTCTTTTTCGGGAGGCCAGAGAGCAGGGCATTACAGTAATCTAAACGACAGGAAATAAAGGCATGCATCAGCACTTCCGTGTTAGCCTGAGAGAGAAACGGGCGGACTCTGGCGATATTCTTAAGGTGATAAAAACCAATCTTGGTTACATTTTTAATATGAGGAATAAAACTGAGCTCAGAGTCAAAAATGACGCCAAGGTTCTTCACACAGTGTGAGGGATTAAAAATGTGTAGTTTTGGTAAAAGCTTCTCTCTCTGACCTTCGGGACCGATAACTAAGACCTCGGTCTTGTCCTCATTGAGCTGTAGGAAATTATCTGCCATCCATGACTTGATATCTAAAATGCAATTTAAAAGGGTATCAATGGGTCCTGTGTCATCAGGAGACACGGCAATATACAGCTGCGTGTCATCAGCATAGCTGTGAAAGCTGATGCCGTGTCCCCTGATGACATCCCCGAGGGGAAGCATATAAAGATTAAAAAGTAAGGGGCCTAAAATCGAACCTTGAGGAACCCCACATTTAATTTCATGAGTTTTAGAGGAACAAGTATCCATACTTACAAAGAAATATCGGTCTGTGAGATAGGAATAAAACCAGTCAAAAACAGTACCAGAGATGCCCACTAGATTTTTAAGTCTATTTAATAAAATTTGGTGATCTACTGTATCAAAAGCAGCGCTTAGATCCAGTAGCACCAAGACTGTGAGTTTTCTCACGTCTGCAGTGCACCTAATATCATTTAAGATCCTTAAAAGAGCAGTCTCCGTACTGTGGTTCATCCTAAAACCAGATTGATATTTCTCCAAAATATTATTTGTATTTAAAAAATGATTCAACTGGATGAAAACCAGTTTTTCTAAAATCTTACTTAAAAACGGTAAGTTGGATACGGGTCTGTAGTTATTAAAAACGCTCGGGTCAGAACCGCTCTTCTTCAGAAGGGGCTTCACCACCGCCGTTTTAAAGGCAGCTGGGAAGACGCCTGTCTGAAGAGAGCAATTGACTATATTTAAAATTTGTTCTTCAAAAAATCCATAAAATGTCTTAAAAAGAAATGTGGGAATTGGATCCAAAAGGCAGGTTGTTGGGTTTACCTGGGAGAAAACTCGAACAAGTGTCCTTGCATCAACCAGGGCAAAACTTTCCAGTGTTTCCTCATGTAAATATGATTGTCCGGGTTTATTAAAACTTGTGTTTTGACGGGCTAAAAGACTGGATCTTATGTCATCGATTTTACTTCTGAAGTGGTCTGCAAAGTCCTCACAGAGAGCATCTGTTGGTCTCTGTGGGGACTTATTAAAATCAGAACTAGTTAAAAGTTCAAAGGTGGAGAAGAGAACCCTGGGGTTGTTTTTATTGACTGTAATGAGGTTTGAGAAATAGGAAGATCTTGCCAGTTTTACTGTTTTATTGTAAGATTTCAGTTGTTCGCATAAAATTTCATAGTGTACTGTAAGTTTACTTTTTCTCCACCTCCTCTCTGCACTCCTGCATTTTCTCTTTGATATTTTGATAGCATTGTTTCTCCACGGGGGTACAGTCTTTGTTTTTGTTGTTTTAATTAAAAGTGGAGCTACTGAATCTAATGATGATTTAAGATGTAGGTTAAAATTGTCAACAATAAGATCACAGGGTGCAGGTAAAATGTCAGCAGGAGTGTTTTTTAAGAGCTCGATAAAATTTGCTGCCACCTCAGAAGATAGGTAGCGTTTCTTCACTGTTCTGACCGGGACTGCTAGATGGTTAAAACTGGCGATGTTAAAATAGACACAGTAGTGGTCTGACACTGCCAAGTCAACAACAGAGGACACACCAGCAGACAAGCCATAGGTTATAAACAAATCCAGGGTGTGTCCTCTGTTGTGAGTTGGCTGCAAGACGTGCTGTTTAAAATCCAAGCAGTTTAAAAGGTTTGAAAAATCTCTGGATAGTGGGTCCGAGATGTTGTCCATGTGTATATTAAAATCGCCAGTTACAATACACTAAACGTAAACTGGCTAAATCCGTGTGTGCTCTCTACAAAGTAAAAGATTTGTTGACCAAGAAAGCTCTTCATGTATTGTATTCTTCTCTTGTGTTTCCTCACCTGACATATTGTGCTGAAATTTGGGGAAACGTATATAAAACAAATATAGATGCTATTATTAAATTACAAAAAAAGGCTATTAAAATAATTAACAAGGTTGGCTATAGAGAATCAACTAATAAATTATTCATAGGATCTGCTATTTTAAAATTCATGGATATTTGGATATTTCATGGTATCTGAAGACATTGGAAATCCCTTTTCGTGTCATAAATAAAAGCCTACCTGTTGGTATTCAGACCTTTTTTAAGTTAAGACAAGGAAATTATCATTTATGAGGTTTATTTATGTTTGAAATATGTAAAGTAAGGCCCAACATAAAATACAGATGTGTTTCAGTTTTTGGGGTGAAATTGTGGAATGGACTTGATGATGCATTGAAGCTGTGTTGTTCTTTGTTGAGGCTTAAGAAAAAAATAAAATGCAAAATAATTTGTGTATAAGGCCATTGACAAAATGTAAAATTAGAGATTAAAATGTGACTGTATAGTATTTATTTATTTTGTTCTATTGAAATTCTAGGTGATTCATGGGACAGTATAGGATAGGCAATAATAAGCCTGGTGCTTCAGCCTATTCCTTTTTTTGGTTGTCAATTGATATTTGAAATGATTTGTGTATTTTTCTTTTCTGTATTATGCATACAACTAAAAATAAACTATTCATTCATTCATATTTAATCTCTTAAATCATACTTGTTCAAACCAAAATCCACAACAAAAAACACCAAAGTACAAGACATGCTCATCGAAAAATTGTTTGCTTCCTCCTAATCAGTGACACCTGTCACCTCAGGAAACCCCTGAGGCTGTCTAGCCACCACTCCCAATTCATCTCAAGTTAAACAATCAAACACCGCTCCTTAGTGGTTGGAGGAATAACAAAATATATACAAAGCAAAACAGGGGGATCCTACACCATACTTGCGGTGGTGCAATGTAGTGCAAAATATTTTATATAAATATTTTTATATATTTAAATTTTGGAGATTGAAGTGTAGTGGTGTCTTCAACTTGGAAGATATTTTAAAACTACGGTACAGCAGTTTTGTAATTGTTTTAATTTTCATCTTTGCAGTTATGCTCGCAGATTTGCCCATTTTACAAATGAAGGTAAACTGATGGCCAGCGGCTCCTTGGACCCCATTTTCTACATCTCAAGAAAAAGGGCTTTTGATGGGATTACCATGGTAAGGAACTATCCTTGCTAGAAGAGGATAATGATGATGATGAAGACCAGCTAATTTATAACTAATTCTGTATGTTCACAGCTACCGCCGGAGATTATACGGAAAATCTTCATCCATGTTGTCCTCAAGATGGTGAATGTGTTATCCTCAACCTAGCTCTGTTGTGCACTCGTTCTGGGGGATTGTCAAGGAGGAGTCATTCCGCAAGGAAGCACACTTTCACTGGCTAGACCAGGGGTCTGCAACCTTTGTGTTCGCTCGAATTCGGGGAGATGTACAGAATCCCCTACAACCTTACAACATGTATACAGTGTAATCAAATATACAAAGAGCACAAAGGCTTCTTGGGGACGAGGAAAGAGTGGGGAACTCATGGGCTTTACATGTGACCTCGCAGAGGTTGCAGTGATGATCGCTTCATCCTATCTGGATGTGAATAAATGTGATTTTTTTTGCGTGGATATCTGAAGTGACAAAAGCATGTACATTCAATAAAAGCTACATAGGTATAAAAAAAATTATTGGTAGGAGACCTTTGTAAAAATTACAATAAAATACAATATAAAAAGACAGCTAGTTTTGTGAACAAAATGAGAATGAAAATACCTTGTGCAATCAGTTTTGTATATAAAAATAAATTATAAAATTAAAGGTGACTACAGTTCAGGAAAGGTTTGTAAAATTATATAAATATAGGACGTTTTGGGGAATGGATGACCCTTAATTGCCAAGGAACTAGGTAAAAATAACTTGAAAAAAATCTTGCAAAAAATAACAGTTTTGTAAAAGTGTCTGTGATTGACGTCGCTGCGGGAGAGATGCTAACGGTAGAGGCTTTTTAAGGATCATTAGCTGGCTAATTTACTATTCAAACCCGCTGTGGAAACGTTTCAAACACGCTTCAAAATGCGCTACATAGTACTGTAGGGTCTCCCAATGATACGCCATCAGTCGTAGTTCAATGAACACGTTTTTATTAATTAAACCGGCTACGGCCAACACAAGTACAACAACCATTCAATCCACCCAGTCACACACTCTCTCTCCTTCATCCTCCACTCCTCCTCTCTCACCCGCACCGCCTCTTTTCCGGTGTCTATTGAATATAGTGTTATATGTTAATTTATGAATTCCACTTGTTCTATAACGGTCTTTTTATAGTATTGTATGTAAAGTACTTTGTTACAGCCCTAGCTGTTGTGAAATGCGCTATATAAATAAAATTGTATTGTATTATATTGTAAAATAAGTAAGCTGTTTGGTCATACATAGACGTCATTTTTTTTATTATTATTTTTTTTAAATGTTGCACCTATTTTAAGTAATCAATCTAACCCTTTCATGCATGAATTATGATTTGATGATATGATTTATAATATAAAGATTCTTCTTTAGATTAATTAATATAGGCGAAAGCAATTTTTAAATAGCTGTCCACTGTAGTGACCACTGTGATTGAAAGGGTTAATTTTTAATATGTCCTTGTGTAAATTTGTATGTCTTTTACTGTTAACACATGCGTTGGTCCTGTAGCTGCGACATTAGTTGTCTTAACTGCAAATGTGTTCCCACGGGACACACTGTCTGTGCCTGATGTGTGCGTTGCACACTTGCAGACGGCTAGAGTGTGTGTGTCAGTTGTATTGTGTCTAAAAGCTTTGATAAGAGTTCTGCATGCATAACTGGCTTGCCGTTGATGTTATCATGCCTCTATTCATACAAAGGTGCAAAGGTGTGTTATTGTGGCAATGGGTTCAACATCATGCATCTCTTTAGTCAGTTGTTGCAATAACAGCGTGGTCATACAGGGTAAATGTCTCGCTAGTGATAAAAGATCATGGTTGTTTGTTAAAACAATGCAGAGACTGCACGTGGCACTCTCAAAATCAGGGGATGGAACAAAACTATGGTTGCACTTAAAAACACAAAACAACAACTAGAAACTGAGGCACGCATCCATTGCTGCACTTGTTTGTACAGCAATGGATACTGCAATAACTGCTCTTACACAGTGCGGCAATGCACTGTCCAATTCGAAAGAAAAATATACCATTAGCTTCATTTTGTCTCTATGTTGCTGCACCAAAACTGAGGTAAGAAAATGACCTTTACAATCTATCAACTGAATAAGGAATCGCCATAATTTAAGATAATGCTGTGCTTAACACTAAAACTTGCTTTATTTCACAAAAAAAACCTTCCTGCTCCATCGGTCTACCTTAAAGGTGATGTCATTTGAGGTCTTCCCCATACATTATTTTACCAATGATTCCCGCACAATTTGGAGCCCAGATTCAGCAATGATTTGTTACACCTAAAAATGACATCATCCGCTTCTTTGCTTGATGTGTTGGAGCCTGGAGAATTGCATTTTTTTTTCTATTCCCCACTACAATTATTTTTCCAGCACTAAGATTGCGTCCCAAATATTTGACTTTTCTTTATTTTTATTTTCATTTCTACATTCGTAGTTTATTTTAGCTTACTTTGTGCTCTTCTTCAGCCAAATGTTATAATAATGAACAAGAATTGTTCCGCCTTGTCACAGGGTAAGACAAGAGAGAAGCAGAGGCCTTAGATGCCCCTCCCTGATGTCTGCGCCGCCGCTCAAGTCACATTATCTTCGTTTCTTACTTTTTGCCCATTAAACGCTTCTGCTACATGATTGAATCCTGTAACACGGCTGCTTTATGTGTAATTAACTTAAACCACCATTAAAAACGTGTTCAGCTATCGATGTGACTAAATATTGGCTCTTATCAGGATCCTGTTTTTCAACAGACTTCCAATCCTTAAGTTGCTTTTTATGATTTAATTTTACTACCCATTTTCCCCATTGTATAGACAATTTGATCCAGTTTGCTAACACCTAGGTGTTCTAAAAACTGGATTTTTATCAGCAGGACAGCAATTCAAATTTCCTGTTGTGGTAATTCTCACTTCAACCTTTTCAGGTGGAGAATGCTTGCTTCTGCATCCACATCAGTCTGCTGTTCATAATCCTACTACATTTTATGGAATAAAACACCTAGTGGTATTTTAATTCCCAATCACTCTGTTCACTTACACACTTCACACAGGGTTTCACAACGATTTGCACAAACATATATACACACACAGAATTTAAGTGTACACAGGTCTTCGCCATCCTTTTCTTTTTCACAGTTTTTTTTTCCTCGTTTAGTTCTTATTAAATCCTGCAGGTTTATTATCATCATTATTATTATTGTTATTTTCTTTTTCAAGATGGGCAGCGAAGTCATATCTTGTTATCCAAAGCTTTAAGTGTTGTATTTTGGAAGGACTGTGACGCTCCACAAATTTTCAATCTTTGCATGTGAGGTTTTGTTTAGGATGACTTTTATCACCGATTTTACTGTTAGCTTTCCCCATTCTTTTGATGTAGAGTCAGTTTTATGACACCTAGGGTGTCCTACACTGACTTTTACCTTAAAACAGGGTGACAATCAATTCGGTGTGTGGCAATCCTCAAGCTTCTACCACAAGTGGCGGAGGATTCTTGCCTATTGCATCCACACAAAGTTGTCACTTACAATCCTGTTTACATTCACTCACACAGTTTACACAGTCACACTTTTAGCAGCGTTTTATCAAATTAGTACGTAGAGGGCACCGTTGCCCTAACAGTTTTATAGACTCACTTTGTCTTGCCATGATTTCGGACTAGTATTCTCAAGGCTTACACAGTTTTATAGACTCACTCTGTCCTACAGTTTTAAAGACTAACTCTGTCCTACAGTTTTATAGACTAAAACTGTAAGACAGTCTTTAAAACTGTAAGACAGTTAGTCTTTAAAACTGTAAGACAGTTAAAGACTCACTTTGTTTTGCCATGATAGGGACTAGTATTCTAAAGGCTTACACAGTTTTATAGACTCACTCTGTTTTACAGTTTTAAAGACTAACTGTCTTACAGTTTTAAAGACTCACTCTGTCTTGTACCACTTGACAAAGGACTAGTATTGTCAAGGTTTTTTACCAGAGCGCAATTCCCTCATCCACGAGTGTCATGAGTTTCCTACTCACCCAAAGATGTCTTCACTCCTCCGGCTTCCTGTCAACCTTCAGTTCCCAGAAGTGGAGCCAAGGACCAGTCCCGGAAAGGGTCTTAGAGCCGTGGCCACGGGCTTTACCTGGAGGTAGACTCTGCAGCTGGAAACTTCAGGCATATCGGGATCCGGCTCGGAGGACCAATTTAATGTCAGGTTCACACAAGTGAGACATTAGTAAACAACGCACACAATGAGGAGAGAAGACACTTGACACAATATTGTCTTTTTTCTGGCAAGGAGAGCGCAGGGAAGTGTGCGATTACAGTTCCTAAAATCCTGTGCCCGGCTCTTGCGCTCCTCTTTATTTTCTTAGGAGTCCCTGATTACAAAGGTGTTCCAGCACTAAGGGAAAGGGTAGTGAAAGTAGCTGGAACACTCTGAACTTGTTTTATGTGCGTGTGTATGTGTGTGTGTGTGTGGGGGGGGGGGGGGGGGGGTGTGAGAGAGCCATTATCATACATATGTGGAAGCAAAGCACACCAAGCAAGTTGGGCCTAGATATGGAAAAAGCTAAAGCTAAACCCACAAGCTAATAAAGCTAACAAGCCTAATCATGAAAGATCTAACACATGAATAATGATATACATTATTATATATATTATATCCTTTCATTCCCCCGTTTTTATATAATATAAAGCTAAACCTACAAAGCTAATAAAGCTAACTAATCATGAAAAATCTAACATGAATCGTTACAGTGATCCCTCGTTACTTCGCGCTTCAACTTTCACGCCCTCAGTGCATCGCGGATTTTTCAGAAGCATTCACAACAAATTTAAAATTAAACAACACAGCCATATCGGGAGCTGTATTGCAGAAAGACGTGTTGTTTCAAAGATATGAATTGACTCGGAGGCTTTGTACATACCCGCAGGCACTCATAAAACTGGTGACTGGTTCCCAGCGTGAGCTCGACCAGCGAGAGCACAACTGGATTTACTTTTTCCACACACTGTACTGTACGTGAGCTGACTGACTATGCATCATCGCAGCCTCTCGCTAGTCTCGTCCACTATTCAAATGTGCCGTTGATTTAGTCAGAGTCAAGCTGGATACTTTCTCATCCGTATTTGTAATGATGCGTTTACTCTAATAAAGTTTTGTTAAAATTGGATAGTACAGTACAATAGCTGTGTTTATAGCCGTGAGCGCAGCACAGCACGCTCCCGGCCGGCCAGCGGCACGGACGACTTGGATTGCCAAATAAAGTGTGAAAGTGTTTGTTACTTTTGTGTTAGGTTGTCCTAAAACAGCTTACCTTAACTACAATCCCACGTTGCATTTTATCCCAAGGATGTTTGATGCTATTGAGTGAAAGTTAAGGCATAATTCACTCGGTGGCCGTGCTGCTTCTTCTTCGTTTTTAAATTAAGTAGGGGGCAACAAAGGGAAGAAGAAGAAGAAGCAGGCAAAGACGACACGGCCGTTTTTACTTTCACTTTCACAACGACGACGACGACATGCATTTTAAAGTGCAGGATTGTACCTTTGGCTAAAATACACTACAGCATTCTAGTTAAGGTAAGTCAATTTTATGATAAAAATTAAAACTAGCGTAGTTTTTAGCGAACATTCCGTCGTAATCGTCCGCTGCCGCGGTTGAAGCTAAAATTCTTCTCACAGCCCGCAGCTTGGTATTTATTCTTCATTTTGCATTTTTAAAGTTAAATTGATTGTGTAACAAGTATTTAGAAGTGTGGGAACTATGTCGGGGGTTCGCAACAGCGTAACAGAGGCGCAAATCCCCCCAAAATAAAACTGTACAATAAATATATAAAATAATAATCATAATCATAAGTCCGACTCTACTTCGTGGTTTTCACTTATCGCGGCAGGTTCCCATTAACCGTGATGAATGAGGGATCACTGTATATACATTATTATTCTTACAGGGGGTCATGGTGGTGGGGGAATAATAAAAAATATTTATCAATTCTAAAATAACGGAAGCAGAACTAAGATAAATATGTACATAAATCAAGAAACAATAATGATGAGAACAAGTAAACAAATACCTGAACAATGAATAGCTTAATTAAACAAGGACCTCATATGTCAACATACTGTATTCAACCTTTTTCATTGACAAAAATGATAATTTGTAATTCATTCAGAATCATATTTACTAATTCCCCACTATACCCATCAAAAGTCAACGTTTCTTCACAGTATATTTCATCAATCATGAACTTAGTTCATATGGAGATCGCTAAAACATTGGACAAAACATGTGCATTGCTTAACCCATTAAGGTTGGGAGTGCATAACCGTCCTTCTACCCTTAAAGCCTGGAGAGCATATACTTCATTTTCTTTTTTTTAATCCAAGTTTTGTTCTCTTGACCAATGAAACGCATCAGAATATACACGTGACGGTGTCGTAAGCCCGCAGAGGATGTTCTGGAATTCTTTCGAGTCATAATGGCGGACGCAGGAGCTTTGAAACGAGTAACGGCAGTGATATAGACGATGCGCTTGTGGACTTTGAACGAGTAGAACCAGTCGAACGTGATATATGGTTAAGATTAGGGGTGGGCGATATGATGATATTATATCGTTAAGCGGTTTAACGTGTTCACAATCTCTTAAAGCCAAAAGATCGTTTGATCGTCTACATGGCATTCTAAACAGTTTAGCTCTATGGCGGCGCAAAGACGCTGACGCGTACACCCGACCAACCAATCACAGCACGCACAGTGCACGGTATGTGACACTACCCGCCTCCCTGTTTGTTTGTATAGCGGGAGGCTATAGCGGAACGTCACCATGAAGCAGAGTCGGTCCCGAAAAGAAACTCCAAATCCACAGTGTCGATTTGGTTTGGCTTTTCCTCGGAGGAGAAAGCACAAACAAGTTATTTGCAAAGTTTGAGGAGACTCGGTTCGGAAGTCAGCGCCTACAGCCAAAGCAAACGGAGATCAGACCATTGGTAGACCAGTGGTGGAGGCAGCCGCTAGCTCCAAGCTAACACAACCCACGGTAACGGTCATTTAACAAGAGCACTCCATATGAAAAAACAAGAAAGCAGTGTAAAGAACTAACTGAGGCAGTGACTTATTATCTTGCTGAAGACATGATTCCCATTTCCAAAACAGTGGAAAACGAGGGCTTTAAAAGACTCTTCAAAGTCCTAGACCTGCGTTATGAGCTGTGTTTTTATGTTTACGTTATGGTACCTTTTATGTATACATTCACTGCACATTTTGATAAAAATTGTCACTATTCAAATTAAAACCTGTTCATAAAGCTTAGCTGACTTAAAATGTCTTTTTTTTTCTTTTACAGTTTTATACACATTTTAAATATGTTTTATGTTTAACATGAGGAAAATGGTCAGAAATGTGCAAATTAGTCTTAAAAAAAACATGTAAAAAAGAATCATGATAAAATCATGATCGTGATTTTATTTTTAAAAAATCATGATATGATACTTCTGCCATATCGCCCACCCCTAGTTAAGATGTGTTTGTAGACAATGACAATATCGACGTCTTTGTAACAAAATAGAGGATGGTAATTACCACTCGATTTTTAAAATTAAAAATAGTGCTTCTCTTACACTGACACTTTATTTTTACATCTTCGATTGAAACAGTAAAGATGAATAAACTCGGGCATGTGTGCAAGCCACACGTCTAAGGTCTCAAAATCTTTTGGAATTATGTTTCTGTCTGCTACAGGGGCTGAGATAATTATTTTGTAAGTGTTGAATTTCTGGGAAAACTCCAGGTTTTCAAGGGTAATTCCAAAGAAGACCTGAGGTTTTGGGGAGCTTTTGAGCCAGGTGCTTTAGACTTTACTGGGTTAAAGTGGAAGTCAACGCAAACAATTTTTTTTTCGAGAATATGTCCTATGCAAGCCCACTAGTTGAAACAGGGCATTCTGATAAATATTGCGTTTGTGGCACAAGTGTTAATCCACTCATTTTTAGCCATCTACGGGGGCGTCCATTTTGTCTTCTGTCGACTGAAAATGACATCACAACTGCTCACAACGACCAATCATGGCTCAGTTTCAGAAAACAGGTCAGCCGTGATTGCTCGCTGTGAGCAGTTGCGATGTCATTTTCAGTCGACAGAAGACAAAATGGCCGCCCACGGAGATGGCTAAAAACGAGTGCATTTTGCTGCTTATTTTCCACAAACGCAAAATTAATCAGAATGCCGTGTTTTAACTAGTGGGCCTGCTGGGAACATATTAGTGAAAAAAATATCTTTGGGTTGACTTCTTATTTAAGGTGTTTTAGCACCTGTGCTAATTCTCAACACTTGTCCACAAAGACCACAAGAAGACAAAATAAAAGATCCCATTATTATACGAATATCAGCTTTTTGCAAACACTTATTTTGGTGTACATGTAAGATATTAAACATTTAAATGTTGATCGAATGCCTTTTGATGACTGCATTTCTCACTAGCACACTGGTGCCTCTTGACCTGAAACCTATGAGAGAATCTTTGGCCACAAACTGAGCAGGAAAAAGATTTCTCACCAGTGTGGCTTCTTGTGTGTGTTTTTAAGCTTCTCTTCTGAGAGAATCTTTGGTCACAAACTGAGCAGGAAAAAGGTTTCTCACCAGTGTGGCTTCTTGTGTGTATTTTTAAGTTTCCCCTCTGAGAGAAACTTTGGCCACAAACTGAGCAGGAAAAAGGTTTCTCACCAGTGTGGCTTCTTGTGTGTATTTTTAAGTTTCCCTTCTGAGAGAAACTTTGGCCACAAACTGCGCAGGAAAAAGGTTTTTCACCAGTGTGGCTTCTTGCGTGTATTTTTAAAGTTACCTTCCGAGCAAATCTTTGGTCACAAACTGAGCAGGAAAAAGGTTTCTCACCAGTGTGGCTTCTTGTGTGTATTTTTAAGTGTCCCTTTTCACAGAATCTTTGGCCACAATCTGAACAGGAAAAGGGTTTCTCACCAGTGTGTGTTCTTGTGTGTGTTTTTAAGCTTCCCTTCAGAGAGAATCTTTGGCCACAAACTGAGCAGGAAAAAGGTTTCTCACCAGTGTGGGTTCTTGTGTGTCTTTTTAAGTTTCCCTTGTGAGAGAATGTTTGGCCACAATCTGTGCAGCCGAAAGGTTTCTCTTCAGTGTGTATTCTCATGTGTTGTTTCAAATTCTTCTTCCAAGTAAATGTGCTCCCACAGTAAGAACATTTCCAGCTTTTGTTGTCATCATCACCTTTAAACTCGTCATCATTGTCATAGTCATCATCATCATCAGCATGTGACGACATGTTGTCACTCTCGGTTAGTGGAGCTAAGAGGCTGTCTGCTTGCAATCCTCCACATTGGTCACCATCACCTTCTGTTGTCATGTGTTGACATGAGCTGCTGCTTGGAGGCTCCGCCCCTCTGCTCACCTCACATTTATTTTGACCTTCATCACTCTTCAAAGGGACACCAGTCAATGGCAGCTTGCACATCTCCTCCTCCTCTTTAATGTAGTGGGGGCCTTCTCTCGCTTTCATGTCAGGATGCTCAGGCTCCTCCTCTTTTTTGATGCAAAGAGACATCTGCTCCTCTTCCTCTTGGAAATGGCAGACTTCCTCATCCTCCACTTCCTCTTTAATGTGAGGGTGCTCTGGCCTCTGCCGCTCAGGACAAATATCTTGACTGATGTCTGTGAGACACAAGAAGTCAAATACACATGGTATTATGGTTTATCTGTAGCTACGCGACAAAAATGCTCTGACGTCACTTGCCCGACTTGTGTTTTCAAGCGAATCAACATGGATGCCTGCGGAGCTGTGTTGGTTATAGCCATTCTCGAGGCGCTTTTTGCTTACTTATATGCCCGCAGCCAACTACTGCTTCTCATTTAAAAGTTTAAAAGCAGTTCTTGTCAGTCCTCACGAACGAGCCTGCCGCCGTGTTTTTGGTTTCGTGGAAGTGACGCCAAAGGACGGAAGTTCCTTCTGAATGGACAGTATTTGGCCAACTACTGCCGCCTTAGAGGCTTGGCATGCGTTTGAAAACGCACTTCCGCACTTGTGACCGATAAAAATAACATTGACAGACTACTGATTAGCATATATACTGTATAGTAGTTAAAAGTAAAGTGCAAATACGCAATAAAATAATTAAATAGTAGTAATACTAATCAATGGGAATGACAAACTACTGATCAGCATATCGTCGCTGTCCTGTGAAAAACACTGATGTCAATTTTTTTCAATTTTCTTATTTTTACGTTAATGGTGTTTCCGCGTTAAAGACATCACATTAACGTGATTTTTTCCCCCCCAAAATTGGACATGTGTTTTTCACAGGACAGCGACAATATATATACGGTAGCTCTAAGTAAAGTGCAAATATTTAGTACAGGAAGTCCTTGAATTACGACGCACGCCACCTATGACGTTTCTCTTCCTCTTCTCTTTGTCCCCAGCACCATAGTGACTACGTTTACATGCAGTCAATATTTGGGTTAAATTCAAAATAGGGCTGAGGGATTAATCGTTTGGGGATCGAAATGGTGATCTCAGACAACGGGATTTCGAGATCGCCAAAGATGCAGTTTCTTTTAAGGGCACTTATCCCCCACGCTCACCATTAGTGGCATGCTACTGTGAGCAGGTCCAGCGCCGAAGTGGTTAAAAAAAAGCGTTGTCCTACGTCAAGCTGTCGCCCGTACTCCCGGAGGTCATTTTGTTCGCAGCTGCTTGAATGCTAGGTGCTAAGTTAGCTTGCCCTGTGGCAGCACGGACTTTATTTATACTAAGTCTGTGCAAAGCAGCAACGAGCTGCGTATCATCTGCTCCGTTGTGACAAATAAAGAACCCCACCAACAAGTAGCATTTTCACCGCAGAGGCGAACGAGCGGTCGCTAAGTGTGCTAATCGCTAAATTCAAAACAATACAATACAATATTCTTTGATATTCATGTCACCCACCACAGGAATGAAGCAGCCGGTTTCCTCCTCGCTCCAAAAGTGTGCTTTTGTGCTGCGTCTCTGAGCTTATTTACCTCTGCTTGTGTATTTGGTGTGCAACCACCGCACTTCCGCATACAATTACTTCCTGTACTACAAAGACCAGTATTCCTTGCGCTTGTGCATGTGCAGAGGGTCTCGATCGTGTCTGTGCGCAGGCAGTATCTTTGCCCTTTTCGCCCTCCTCTCCTTCTTCTCCATCCAACTCTCAGCAGTAATGCAAAGTACAGCATCTTAGGTTTTTATTTTAATGTATTTTCGTTTTTTTAAACCAAGCATTTTGATGTAAATTTCGAATTTAACGGTGAAATCCAACATACGTGGAAATTCAGGTAACATAGCTAGTGTAAGAACGGAACTCGTTTGTAAATTGAGGACTTGTATAAAAAAAAATGATATAATCAGGCTACTGGTCAGCATATATACAGCACCTACAGTATAAGTGCAAATATGCAATAAAAATAAATAAATAAAAGAACAGACTACTAGTGTTGGAATGTTTCCAATCAATCAATCATTCAATCACATTTATTTATATAGCACTTTTCATACACAAAAATGCAACTCAAAGTTCTGTGCAATGAAAATGTCCAAAACACAACATAACAGACACACATATCCACCAGTACATCAGCACTCACACACACACACGCGATTATCATTTTGGCGATTATCGGCATCGGCCTTTTTTATTAATTTGGTGGCCGATATGCGATCAATTAAAAACCCAATTATTTTGGATCTCATGGCCGCAGCGCACGTCTCTGTCTGCTGAGGCTGTGACTGTGTCCGGCATTGACCCGCCCACAGCACCATCTGATTGGTTGCTCGTGCAGTGGGTAACAGCCAATCAGCAGTCAAAGCTGCTTGTTGCTTCGAGAGAGTTGAGCAAGAGCACTGCGTTACGGTGCGTAAGAGGAGAAAATATTGTAAACGGTCCAGTGAGCGAAGGGATGTGAAGGCTACAGACGTTGGCAAAATTGTAATTCAGTAAATCTCTTCTACAACTCACAACTACTTGCAACATTACTATGAGCCCATTAACATTATATAAACACAAGTGAAGCAGCAGCTCTGCTCACTGTCAGTCACTCTACACATGCCTTAAGTGTGAATCACTTGAATTCAGAGCAATTTTAATTCCGTGCAAAACACATTAAGTTGCCTTGTGTATTAAATGTGCTATATAAATAAAGCTGCCGCCCCCCGCTAGTAGTTAGCTCGCAGGATAACTCCCAACTAGCCATTAATTTGCTGCGTCAACCCCCCATGGCTGCGGAGAAAGGCTGAACCACTTGAAAGAAGGTTGCTGATAAAATTGATAGGGAATAAGAAGTGAGTGAATGTATGTGATTGTATGTGTCTGTGATTGTAAGCCACATTAAAGCTGATGCAGAAATTAATAGTAAAGCACTGCGAGTGAAAGTCAGTAATGGCTGAGCTTGTCACGACTTTCTGCCACAGAAAGCCAGGATGACGAAGACGGCAGCTGCATATGAGATACGCAAGAATAAAGGAACACCCACAAAAACAAACCGCGAGAAGACAATCGCGTTGATGAGATATTTCATTTCGTCGCTGGCCAGTTGCTGCGTTGAGGATTTTTTGTTTTTGAACTTCAAAACAAAGATAATAAGTGATAAGCGAAAGATGAACATTTGTATTACAGTATATTGAATGTGGGGGAAACTATTACTATTGTAAACTTAAAGGAGATACAGTATTTAATTGTGTGTTTTCATTTAACTAAGACATGCTGCTGAGCTTGGGAGCTCCCTGTACATTTTGTTAGAATTTTAAAACTAAGCTGTCCATTTTCTAAGATATAAAAAAAACTTTAACATATTGCAAATCACAAAAGCTGATTAATAAACATCTGCTTAAAGTAATCTAAACAGTCAAAAGCTGGAGTTTTTATTATTCTACAATTATACGGCCATTTTGTTTTTAATGCATATTAATATCGGGTTCAAATATCGGTTATCGGCCTCCTGGACTACTAATAATCGGTATCGGCCCTGGAAAACCCCTAATAAACACCTTTAAACTAAACTAGAAAATATTTAAAAATTAAAAAGCAGGTGTACTAGTGCCTGAGTTGTTTACAAAAATATCTCATTAAGATAAAAAAACTTTGTGAAACTGCAGCAAAGTTGTAAACAAATTACAACAAAAATATTAAAACTTAAAGTGTAGGTGCATTAGTCCCCACAGTTGTTCACAAAAATATAACAATACCTAAAACGGTCTGTAAAACATATTGCATCCGTGAAATCACAAAGATGTCTGTGCTGTTTGGACTTATTATCCTAAGGAGTTATGCTGGCGTATAGGCGTCTGTAATTGTTTTTCGAGTAGATGCAGTTTCACCTCGGGTCCCACTTCTTAGTTTGAACTGCTCATACAGGGGCTTGTGACGGCGATTGCAGCAACAACGGCAAGGCACTGTTGGCACAGGATGTTATGTTGCTCTGAATCTTCCTTTTTAAAGCCGAAATACATTAATATTTTGGATGTTGACTTTCTTTTGGGGACTAAATCCACTGCCGCTTCTGTTGCTGTCGTCTCCTCGCCTGTTAGTGTTTTCAGAGCGACAGCAGAGTGGAGGGGGAGGGGCCGGTGACTGATTGGCAGGAAGGAGGGGGTGAGCGAGACAGGCTGTGTAAGAGCTCGGAGTAGCTTGCTGCTTTTTTGAAGCAAAACAAAAGTTTGCATGTTCTAAGAAAAAAAAAAAGTTAAAACATCGCACGTCCTACGATGTGACTATTGCGCATGCGCACATCGCAATTGCGATGTTCAAAAGACACATCGTGCAGGCCTACCCCACACCTAGTGTAGAGGCCCCCGGTCACCTGGACCTAAGGAGCCCCTGCGACGACGCCCCAAACGGGAAGGGCAGCCACCGCCCCCAAAGCGGAGGCCCCCTATGAGGAAACACTGGAGCTAAAAGCTAACAACAACCAAAAACAACAAAACTAAAAGACAAAACAGTAATATAATCTAAGAACTAAAATCAGTAAGATATGGTAAAAATAGTCCCCAATCAAAAGAAAAAGATAAATTACATAAAATTATTTAAAAGCCAAACTAAAAAGGTAGGTCTTGAGCTTCCTCTTAAAACTATCAACAGTCCCTGCGGACCTGACGTCCTCTGGCAGGCTATTCCAAAGTTGAGGATCAAAATGACTGAATGCAGCCTCGCCATGCGTTTTGGTCCTCATTATAGGAATATTTAAAAGGCCGGTGCCAGAGGACCTCAGGATCCGCGAGGGTTGGTATGATAAAAGCACATCAGATAAATAAGATGGCCCAAGACCATTAACACATTTATAAACTAATAAAAGTGTCTTAAAATCGATCCTGAAACACACAGCCAATGCAGCGATTTTAAAACTGGTGTAATGTGCTCCCGCCCTCTGGTTCTCATCAGCACCCGAGAGGCTGAATTTTGCAGTAGTTGTCAAGAAGAAATACTCTTTTTGGGGAGGCCAGAGAGCAGGGCATTACAATAATCTAAACGACAGGAAATAAAAGTATGCATCAGCACTTCCGTGTTAGCCTGAGAGAGAAACAAGCAGACTCTGGTCTGGCGATATTCTTAAGGTGATAGAAACTTAGTAACATTTTTAACATGAGGAATAAAACTGAGCTCAGAGTCAAAGATGACGCCCAGGTTCTTCACACATTCTGAGGGTTTTAAATCTTGTAGTTTTGGTAGAAGTGTCTCTCTCTGAACCTCAGGGCCGATAACTAAAACCTCAGTTTTGTCCTTGATTAAGCTGTCGGAACTTTCTGCCATCCATGACTTAATATCTAAAATGCAATTTAAAAGGGTATCAATGGGTCCTGTGTCACCAGGAGACACGGCAATATACAGTTGTGTGTTTTACAGGTCTCGAGGCCATAAGCCCAATAAGCAATTTACAAAACAACTCCCTACTCAACGCGTTTTCGTTTTAGCTTTCAAGAAGGTATTGAAGGATTTGTCCAATATTAGGCTGCTAATTACTGACTCTAGATGGATGGCTTCATATTAGCCAATATGTTAGCCATATGTTGATCAGACGGTAATTTCATTATACATTTGTGGTCATCACACACAAACCGCTAGATGTCCTTACTAGGGATGTGCGCGACTAGTCGTTTAACCATTTAACCGTCTACAATTTATTAAACGTTTAGTATTTTACTAGTCGGTTAAACGCCGCATTAAGAATCACGCATCTTGTTCCTCACGCCTCTGCCTCTGTCAACAAGCTGTGCACCCCGCCCGCACGCACGCCCGCGCGCACACATAGTAGGGGGCGGGGACACTAAGTTTGAGGAAGAAAAGTAAATTCTGAAGATGTCGAAGCTACCACGAAAAACAACATCACCGTTTGGGAGTATTTTGATGCAGCACATGACAACAAGATCGTCTGTAGGCTTTGTAAGCATAAACTCGCTTACAACCACTCTCTCGGAGCGATGAGAAACCACATCCAAAGTAAAGCGTTTGTTCCAGCCAGGCGCTGTGATGCTCCCCGCACAGCAAAGATTACCCAACTAATTTGTAAAATGACGCAATATTTCTTTTGTTGAGGGCAGACGGTTCGAAAAATTAATGCTGTATATCGAGTCTGAGTACGTGGTGCCAAGTTGCAAAACAATAACGCCCCAACTCGAGAGTAGCCATTACCAAATGAAAGAGGAGATACTACGAGCATTTGAGCGGGTCAGCTATGTGGCCAATGCCTTAACTACAGACGGATGGACGTCCATAGCCACCGAATCTTATATGACTATAACGTGTATAACGTATGTGGACGAAGGTCATCACCGCAGCTCTGTGCGTCATGCGCCTTGGAGGAAAGACACACAGCTGAAAACTTGGCTGCTCTCCGGCGGAATGTGATGAATACGTGACACTAGAAAATGAAGTCGTCGCCTGTGTGCATGATAATGCACCTAACATATGGCGAATAAAACCCTGCTGGACTGGGAGTTGGTACCATTACTCATTACATTATTCATAAATGCCATGCATTGCATTGCATTGGCAAATGTATTTCTCTTTCAATTGTTCACTTTTATTCAGTCAGTTGTTGTTACATTAATAGAATTTAAATGAACAAACTGTCCTTAATGTTTGGGCTGAAATAGCCCCTAAGTAAATACAAAAAACATTTGCATTTTAAACTTTGAATTCAATATGTATTAAATTTCATGTTTTCTTGCTTATAGACTAGTCGACTCGTCGCATATAAAATTTTAGACTAGTCGGCGGGCAAATTAGTCGAAATTCCCATCCCTAGTCCTTCCACATAAGCAGTTATATAACAATCAATAGTAAGGGAAGAAAGAAAACTATTTGTGTCTTGTGTAACACACACACCAACAGGCCTTCACATAAGTGCACGAATACAGCTTTGTCTAATGTATTGGAATGTGGCTTTGAGGGACATCTGAAAGGGGTAGAAGAACTTTGTGACCGCAACCCTCCACCCTTGACCTGGGTACCCTTCTGGCCGCGAGCCCCCGGCCATATTTGTGAACATTGGCGGCCCCCGCCCTGTTCCGACCTCCGCCCCCCAAAAAAACCATGCACGATGCCCCCGCAGGAGAGATGCTAACGGAAGAGGTTTATTTAAAGACAATTAGCTGGCTAACTAGCTATTCAAACCCGCTGCGGACACGCTTCAAACATGCCACTTACTGACGTACTTACCCATGTAGTGTATGGACCTACTTTTCCAGGCATAGTTATTCGCCCTGTGATTTCCTCAGTGCACCGCGACGTGCGCGGAGTGATTATTTAATTTCAAGTGTTATCAGTGATTCAACTCGTCTGTGAATGAATGCCGTTTATGCAAGAAAAAGAAGCTGAGCTCCGAGACTTTTCCAAGTTATTAAGTTGTGAAAGACACAACAACCCAGTTGCGTGTACTTACTTCCATTGCGAGCCATGGGGTTGGTTTTGTCATATTGCATAATTATTTGGGTCCAACAGACAAGTCTGCAAGCAACAAGTTACCTATTTTCCACACTCCCCTCCTTCACACTTCCCTGCCTTCAAAATAAAAGCATGCCAGCAAACCACTACAAACAGGTTTGCTACGGCGCATTTCCGGAAGTAGTGAAGTGCATGATGTGCCAGTGTCATACTTGAGTGCTGCGCGCAGCTTGACTTTCCTCCCGGACACAATTTGTTTTGAAATAAGGCTAAAAAGAAGCCTTTCACCGAGCAAGCTGAGATTAAATTTGGCCGCCTCGCGAGCACGTCACACGCATGAGGGCCGATTAGTGGGCCGGACTAAAAATCCACTTGGCCATGCTTAGCCATTTTTTTAAATTTGTCACCCCCCACCCCTCCGCCCCAAAAATGGGCATCCGGCCGGGCCGGACGGAGGGTCTGACCGGTCCGGCCCAGTGATGGACTGCCCAGCTCTGCATTTTTTATTAGACTTATCTCACAGGACAACACTATATATGTGAGGGTTGCATCTTAGACAGCGCCCATTTTCTTAGTTCGCCCCCATGGGTGTAAGTGCTCGCGAGGTAAGGAAAGAAGCCCATATCTGACCTTGTCTGATTCCTGCATTTCAGAGATTGAAAGAAATAGACGAGATGATTCAATCAACTTGTGTGAGTCTTGATTTACATTGGATGCTTTCTTGAAAGTTCAAACAAACACGCATTGGAAAACGGTTATTTGTGAACTAATAATTGAGCTTACATCCCAAGTAAGTGACCAGCTGAAATTTTCCAACAGTATCCAATGTAAATAAAGGCTCAACCTGCTGAAATTTTCCAACAGTATCCAATGTAAATAAAGGCTCACACAAGTCGATTGAATTTTCTCATCTGTTTTCTTTTCCATCTCTGAAGTTCAGGAATCATACAATGATCACATCTGGGCAGCTTTTCCATCCTCGTGAATGCTCTCACACGACACGAGCGAGGGCAGAAAGGGTAACGGTCGAACATGCAGCACTCACATTTATACTGTCTTCAAATTCTAAACATAATGTGGGCTGATCCTTTCCGGCTGGTCCCATGGTCAGATCAGGGCACGCTGACTATAACACTTTTAACTGATTATACGATGTCCGTAAATGTGGAATTCCCATATTGGTTTATGGTTAGGGCTGCCACAAACGATTATTTTACTAGTCGACTAGTAACAGTCGCGATTAATCGTCTAATCGGATAATATATAAATTGCGGCAAATCGTAGCAGCAAGTTGCTGCCCTTTTAATAACCATCATTCACTTACAACTTGAATTCTTTATGTACAAACTAATGATAAAGACAAGATGATAGTACATTCAGTTTGTATTAAAGTTTGCAACTTAAACCATCATTCCTGACATGTTAATAAATGAATGAACTTACTTATGGATTTAATTATGTGATGCCGATGAAGCGGCAAATATGTCGCGATTAATCGACTAATCGGATAATATATAAATTGCGGCAAATCGCAGCAGCAAGTTGCTGCTCTTCTAATAACCATCATTCGCTTACAGCTTGTCGCTGTCGCACTTGGAGCTTCACGTAACGACGTGAGTGCGCGAGTCAACTCTCTGCCATGCAATTTGATTGTCTCTCCACCATTGACAACTCCCTAGAGGGCTGAGAAGTTATTGTTTGTGACAATAATCACTGTCACGGTTTCATAAAATAAAATGCAAATCATAGACACAAAATACAAGCAGGAACAAACCTAAGTAAAACGAAGCGAATGAACGGCAAAAAAATAAGTCACTGTGCTTTTTTAGATATGATTTGATGAACTTAGTGCCATCAATTGCCATATGTAAAACGTAGTGATTCTGATTGGCTGTTCACAATCAAAATGCAAATCATCTGCCGGTGACAAATGATGTCACGCTACGGCACCATCAATCGGACAAACTACAATAGACGCCATTATTAGAGTCTGATGCGCTCGTTTCTTATTTACCTTTTTTTTTTTTTTCAAATCACCTCGAAATGTTGTCTCCATGTAGTAAAAGAAAATTAGAACTAACTGAACTTTCACTTATTATAAATAGAAAAAATAATAATGAAAAAGGAAAAATCATTTAGTCAGGTCAGTTTTGACTTCAATACATATTTTTGCTTTTATTACACATGCCCTGTCTGTGTGTTTCTATCTATCTATCTTGTTAGACCAAGTATCGATTATATGTTATGCATCACTATTATTTGTGTGTAAATGGCAAATGGACTGTCACTTGTATAGCGCTTTTCTACCTTTGGTACTCAAAGCACTTCACACTGTACCTCATCTACCTCCTGATGACGCAGCATAGGGAGCAACTGGGGGTTCAGTATCTTGCTCAAGGATACTTCAACATGGCCACAATGGCCGGGGATTGAACCCACAACCTGCCGGTTGGGAAAGGACCACTCTACCACTGAGCCATGCCGCCCCCAGTGTGTAAATTAATTTGAGAATAATGATAATTTCATTTGTGGTTTACAGTCTGTGATTATTTATTTACTGGAAAAAATATCAGTTCCAATATTTATATTTAAAAAATAAATCTTATTGATACAAATATTGATCAAAGGTAGTGATGTCCCACCACATCATAGAGTCGAAACGTTTAATATTATAGACCACACTATATAGTTAAATATGCTCATAAGTTAACTTTACCAGCTAGAGTATGGGAGCAAATTGAGCATTTTCCTTTTAAGGTCTTGAAATCATTTTAAAATAAATGAATCCCCGATTTTTAAAAAAGTAACTTAAAAGTAACTTAAACTTGATTAACGCATTACTCTCCAAATAGAGTAATATTGTAAAGAAACGTATTACTTTCACATGCAAGTAACTAGTAATATGTAATATATTACATTTTGGAAGTAACTTGCCCAACACTGGTGTTAGCGTAGCAAGTAGGACATTGTGTTACAACGTTACATCAAACATGCACTGTAACGTTTGTATGCTAACTGCAGCTAGCTTCTAGACATGAGTGTGCTCATGTCAGAAATGAAATCAGGCATAAACCACAAGCTTGTTTACATCACATATGACCCGGATTACCAGTACTGCGCATGTGAGTTGCAGACAGTAAAACAGCCAGCGGGAGAAGCGCAAGACGCTGCAGTTTCCAGAGAAAAATAATGCCCCAAATAAATAAATATCTAAATAAACGACGCGTCGACTATTCAAATTAATTGTGGACGATTTTGATCATCGTGATTAGTCGACTAATTTTGGCAGCCCTAGTTCCCAGGCGCCGCTTCGTTCAAGTTGTATAATACCTTATTGCACACTCGTTAATTAAAAGATTATAAAAACCAAGCCGGTGACATCCGAGTACTTCAAAGTCTGCACTCATCGTGCCCCCAGCCTTTGAAACGTCACACCAGCAAACACACCTGCCCAATACAATACATCTTCATTTTGGATACAGTGCCTTCACAAAAACACCTTCTTTCAGGTTTAAAGCCATGAGTGATGCGTCATATTAAAGTTCATATTAAAATGAAACGGAGACTTACAAGCCAACGTAATCCAGTGAACCTTACTGTGAGTGAGGAATGAGCGGACGGCAAGGACGGAGAGATCTGTGTGTACTTATGACAGAACCGTTGTTGCACTTTAGATGGAATAATGAAAAGGCAGCCGTGTTGGAATAATAAAAAGGTTAGATAACTAAGCTAAGTCTGACGTTGTGTCTTTGGAAAACAATGCACTTCAATTGGACACTTAATTTATTTTCTCAAGCCACACAGAGCCGCAACATAAGGATGAAAGAGCATCAGGTTGCCGACCCGAAAGTTGAATACAAGTTGAATGTACTTTCATCTTAATTGTCTTCATTTGTGCATACCTTAACGAATTCTAGCTGTCAGCTTCCAATGGTCCTATAAGAGCCTGGTGCGTTTATGCCACGATTTACAGTAGATCCGAGTAGTCGACTATTCGTGACAACTGTTCTGTTGGTGATTAGTCAACAAGCAAAGTAACAGTTTGTGGCAGCCCTACTTGACACACTTGCACCAAACATCATTGAGTATTGCGTTTGTGGATGGCTGCAGCACCACACTAGCGCAGACAAGCATGGTAGCGAGTTTTAAAAAAAAATCTAATCGAAAATCGGAAACTGAAATTCTAATCGAATCAGAGCTTGGGTGAATCGTTACATCCCTATTTAGAACTAAAATCTAAAATCCATTTCCGGCCGTGCTTCCGGCCTTTTTAAAAATTTGTCAGCACCCATCCCCGGCCCCCAAAATGGGCGTGCGGCCGGGCCGGAGGCTCCGACCGCTCTGGACGGACTGCCCAGCTCTGACAACCACCGCTGTATACAAAGTGCTGACAAAGACCAAAAATAAGTCATACAACAACAAAGATTAATAATGAAGACAAAAACATAATGCGCCTCACATTTTCAATGGGAGACAGGTCTGGACTGCAGGCAGGCCAGTCTAGTACGCACACACTTTTACAACGAAGCCATGCTGTTGTAACACGTGCAGAATGTGGTTTGGCATTGACTTGCTGAAATAAGCAGGGGCGGTTTTTGACGCAGTGCCGCCTGAGGGATCGAAGGTCATGGATATTCAATGTCCCAGCTTTTTTGGAACCTGTTGCAGCCATGAAATTCTAAGTTAATGATATTTTTGCTAAAAAAAATAAAGTTGAACAGTTTGAATATTCCTGTATTTTCCAGACTATAAGTCGCTCCGGCCATAAAATGCATAATAAAGAAGAAAAAAAAACATATATAAGTCAAACTGAAGTATAAGTCGCATTTTGGGAGCAAATTTCTTTGATAAAATCCAACACCAAGAACAGACATGTCATTTAAAATTTTAATGACGAACAATTTAAAATAAAAATAAAAATAGAGACAAAAACAGGCTGAACGTTATGCTTAGTTACATTACACAACGCCCGCCCTTCACTCCCCGGAAGCCAAGTTGTCTCCGTCGCGTAACGCTAATAAACGTGTCCATACAAATAGCACTCCAATCCATTCCATAGAGCTCAACAACTAGCTCAATCCCGGCGCGTACACGACGACGAAGAGGTGCGCATCTGATTCTAACGGCTAACAGACTCGAAACATCTCTTGTTAGGACCCCTTTTAGCTGTCCAACAATATGCCCGACATAAATCAATGTAAAGAAAGGACCCATTAGCTGCCCAGAAACATGCCTGGTGTAAAACACACAAATTAAACAGTAAACCAATGCCTGTATAAACGAAGCACTAATGAGGAATTTACAACAGGTAAGATAACTTTACACTCACCAAAATGGTTGTAGATCGATTCGATCGCTTTGAAAGTGTGTGTTACGCAAGTTAAGCACGGTGTTTGTTTTTGTTCAAAAGAGTTTACATGTTTTTTTTGTTATTATTAAAGAATTTCATTGGCCATTGAATGAGTCAATCACCAGCTTAGCAAGTTTAGTTGTGACTGCAAACACAATTGACGAATCGTCCATATGCAGGGGTGGTACTATTTACGCATGTAATTTGTTCATTGGCCGTTGTTGAATTCCTGACACGGGAAACATTTGTTTATTGAATCAAGTAAGCAATCAATCAAACATAAGGTCCAGCCTATGTTTTGAACTCTCGTGTTGCTAAAGCCATCGAAGGATGTGCATCTCAGGCTTGTTGTGGACTAACTATACTACTGGAATACTTTTACTGGACCCTTGTCGACGTAATATGATCATTGATGATGGATTATGACACTTTGCAGTTTCATCGGGCCTGGCGAAAAATTTGAGTCGCCGTAAATGACGCAAATGGAATGGCTCTGTAGTGCCACCTAGAGTAGGAAAACAAAATAGAGTTCCACCCTGTTTGACCTAGGCCTACGAAAATTGGCAGGCACGTCAAGCACCAGGACACGTACAAAAAATTCCATTGCAGCATTGGAAGTGGGCTGTGAATTTTTGAATGTCCAATTTTGGCCCATTTTTGCACATTTACAGGGTGCATACTTTTGCACCCATGTCCCAGAGGATTCATCCGATTGACTTCAAATTCCAGATATATCATCGAAAGACCTGGGGCAACAACTGGGAATATTTTTTTGAGTTTTCGATAAACTATATGACGGGGGCGGGACATCAAATTTGGCTTATTTTTTTCCCTTCGCCATACAGGAGAAAAACCTGAATAACTCCCCTGCACATGCTCCAAAAAAATCCCAAACTTCACCTGTAATAAAGAGGCGCGACCTGAAGACATCTACTGTATATGATAATATTCCATTATATCTATAGCGCCACCTAGTGGCGACCAAAATTGACATTTTTTACATTTCTATTTACTGCACGGAGCCCGTTGAACGAATCCGACCGAAAATTTGTCAGAAAAGCCTCAAGACGTTGATCTTGCTCTACGCCGAATATTGTGACTTTTCGGCGAAGGGTGTGGCCTTGACGGTGCCGCAAAGTCTGATTATTCAACGTGACAATAAATACAGTTTTAATTTTACTCAGTTCATCCAAACTTCTCGAAATGTTTCATATTTGATGATAGCCAAGGGCTGAAGACAACTATGAACTTATTTTTCATCGTAGTGGTAGGGCCACCTAGTGGCTGAAGGAATTACATGTTTTTTTCTTTGATGTTTTTATCCTAGCAGGTTGACCGCATCTTTGCTCGGAAGAGTGTTTAGGACTTCCTAATATTAACATACTAAATATGTGATTTTTCGTGAAAAGCTGTTGCCATGGCAACACGCAGTTCGCCAAAAAAAAAAAGGAACGCTCATTTTGAGAGTCTGAACATGCACGAAATCTCACGAAATTTTCCACATACATCAGACCGGGTGATATCATTATATTTTTTCATTTTTCTGTGCAATTTGTAAGAAATGGCTCGCCCCCATATAAATTTTTAAAAATTCATATGGTTGTATGTCTCTCTGAGATCTACAAAAAATTGGTGGTATATGTATGTGTTCAAGGCCTCCAAAAACGTTTATTAGAGCCATATGCTAAACAAAACAGGAAGCTGGCCATTTTGAATTAAGTTTAAAGTATGAATTTGCTCTGATTACAATAGCTGCTGGAACTTCACCCATATGATAATTTCTTCTAAAAACCTACTGACATTTGATAAAAGTTGAAGCCTGAACACATCTCCTAACTTATTCTTCATCGTAGTGGTAGCGCCACCTACTGGCTAAAGGACAGTTCGCAAATAAAACTACGCTGATTTTGCCGGTCTAAACATGCATGAAATGTCACGAAACCTTGCACACACATCAGGCCTGGCGAAATCATCTTTTTTATTTGTTTTACATCGCAAATGTCTAAAAAATGGTTCGCTAGCCCCCCCTAGGATTTTTTTTAAAAATCAGTCCCGGTGAATTTTTTTAAAAATCAGTCCCGGTTGTACCTTTCACCTATATCAACGAAAATTTCGTGGTATGTGTATCAGGTCAAGACCTACAAAAAAGTCTCTTAGAGCCATATGCTAAACCTAACAGGAAGTCCGCCATTTTTAATTTACTTTACAATTCGGCATCACATTGACTTTAAAAGCAGCTGTAATGTGATCCACATGATAATATCGTGTCAAAATTTCATACATTCGATGAGAGTCTACAGCTGTAGACATCTATGAACTAACTTTTCATCGTAGTGGGAGCGCCACCTACTGGCTAAATAAAGTACATTCTTTCATGTTTCTCTCCTGGCAGGTTAACCAGATCACCTTCATATTTGCTAAGAAGAGTGTTTAGGCCTTCATGATGTTAAAACATGAAGTTTGAGATTTTTCGCAAACAGCTGTTGCCATGGTAACGCCCAGTTTGCCAATAAAACAATGCTGATTTTGAGAATGTAAACATGCATGAAAACTCATGAAACTTTGCACACATAGAAGGCATGGTAAATTAATCAATAATTAATTATTCAACTATGCAATCATTAAAAGATGGCTCGCTACCGCCCCCTAGAAAATATTTAAAAAGTGGCTCCGGTTGCATGCTTCACCTACATCTACGAAAATTTGAAAGTATATAAAACAGAAAGAGAACTACAAAAAAGCCTATTGGTGCCATATGCTAAACCTAAGAGGAAGTCCGCCATTTTGAATTGACTTTAGAGTTTGGACTCACCTTACCTACAAAAGCTGCTGTAACTTGATCCACATGCTAATTTCGATTATTCAATTCCGATGTGCGAGCATCCCGACGTGCTGGTACCCCAACGTTGCCAGGGCTGCGAAGGCCTTTTATAGCTGCTTGCAACCCTAGTTACAGTTGTAATTGAATGACGTTTACATGCTACAATACTGTCACTGTGAAATGATTTACACCCAATCCAATCCAATCCATTATATTTATATAGCACATTTAAAAACAATGCTGTTACAAAGTGCTGCACATATGTTTGTGATATCACAACTAGTGTTGTTCCGATACCAATACTGGTATCGGCAAGTATCCCGATACAGCATTAAAACACTGGTATCGGTATCTGCGAGTACTTACAAATAACATGCCGATGCCATTTCCCGATGCTGTATTAGTAAAGAACGTTGAATGCAGCACTTTGTATCTTGCTCCCTGCTGCTTTTTCATGTGTGTGTGTGGGGGCAAAGTGGGGTACAGGAGATATAATGTCGGCGATGTGTAACTACTTCAACATAGAAACTCCAGCTAGAGCGAATGCCGCAAGAGGCGGAACCAAAGTGGCCAGGTTCAATACGTTAAACCTGATGCAACATTTGAGAACGAAACATGTGAACGAGCACCAAGAGGTTGCGGCGGCGGCGGCAGTGAGCATTAACATGGGGAATTGACCGCAACAACAAACCCTGCTCAATTTACATTGAATGCAGCGCCTTGTATCTTGCTCAAAAGACTTTTCAAAGTACTAGACCTGCGTTACGAGCTGTGTTTTTATGTTTACATTATGTTGTTACCTTTTATGTTTACATTCACTGCACATTTTGATAAAAATTGTCACTATTCAAATTAAAACCTGTTCAGAAAGCTTAGCTGACTTAAAATGTCATTTGTTTTCTTTTAGAGTTTTATATACATTTTAAATATGTTTTATGCTTAACATGAGGAAAATGGTCAGAAATTTGCAAATTAGTCTTAAAAAAACGATGGAAAAAAAGAATCATGATAAAATCGAGATCGTGATTTTATTTTTTTAAATCGTGATCTGATATTTTTGCTAGATCGCCCCCCCTAAAACAAGGCATTCTGAATCTGATTAATATTATGTTTGTGCAATATGAGAAATCCACCCGTTTTTAGCCATCTCAGGGGGCAGCCATTTTGCCAATTCTGTCGACTGAAAATGACATCACAGTCGCTCAGGGCTCAGATAACGACCAATTATGGCTTAGCTTCAGGAAACAGGTGAGCTGTATTTGGTCATTACCTGAGCCCTGAGCAACTGTGAACTGTAGGAATGTAACGATTTATTGATTTATTGATTCGTAGTCCTAGAAGCGATAATTGTATTCACAAAACAATGTAATCACAGATTTTGGAATCCTGCTAAAAAGAAAACAATTCAAACCCTCACAATTTTGATTTGTACTCGCAAGAAAAAAATTCAAACCATCACAATTTTGATTTGTACTCTGGGAAATAATTAAAACACAAATTACTACTGTTACTGATACGAGTTGTAAACCACATATATGCCTTTTTGACACCTATCTTACTCCAAATAAAAGCGGGTGCATTTTGCGGCTTACCTCATATTCCACAAACGCAAAATTAATCAGAATGCATTGTTTCAAATCATGTATGTTTGGGTCGCCTTTCCCTTTATGGTTCCAATCAGTTTTGTCCATCATTGTTTCAAAAGTTTGTTTTAAAAATAATTCGTTCAAATTGGAAAGCATTTCCTCAAAAAGTGAAAGTAAGAAGCGACCAAACCTGCTCTGTGGAGAAAGATTCTTGGCTGCATTCTGCTAATGGCGTCCAGTAGATGACGTTGTCGCTCGTTGGCCTCTTTTGCTCCAAAAAGTTCCTCCTTGTACTCTGCTGTCCTTCTTGCGCACATTTTCACACGACAATCACCACAACACTTGCAGCTCAAACTTGATCTCTACTGAGCGATGTGTTGATCACAAACGCGTCTCTTAGCTGCTACCAAGCTAAGCTAAATTTAGCTAAGCTAGGCCAAGAAGCGCCAACGTGCACCGAGACCACTTTAAGCGGCACAACGATTTAAGCGTAAAATGTTTTATTCTAGAAAAGTAGTGATGGATGTAGAGTGATGGATGTAGTGTGTTGGAGCATGAGTAAATCTGAGAGAAAAAAAACAGGAAAATACAATCAAGCGTGTGGATCGTGGGGAGGCGCGTTAGTAGTTGCGTACGTGTGTGCTGTGGTAGTTGTGGGCAGATCGATCCAAATAACAACATGATCGACACCAAGGAAGTACTTGGATCGGATCGATACTATTATCCTGGGATCGATACTTCGCTCCTCCACCAATTTCCTTAAAGCGCCGCTTCTCTGCGCAAATAGTGCAGCCCCGCCTCCACACACCCCTTGCCTCTCTTGCTCAGCGCCTCCTGCTACTCTCCGGAATACTGAGCAAGATGGCGTGTTGATCGGCAATTCGTTTTTGAGGCTGCATCAAAATTGTCCCAAAATATTCTAAAAGAACACTCTGAATAATTGAAAATGAGCTCTAAAAACGTGTTGAAGCCTGCCAAACTGTCAAAGCCTGGGGGAAACGGTGTGGCGCCCCAAAGAGCGAATAATTTGAAAGTTTTGCCTCTCGGTGAGGAGCAAGCCGCGAGCGAGCACGATTATGCTATGGAGGTTAGCATGGCTAACCAAACTAAAGGGAAAGATTCCAGTTCCACTCCTGTGACTCCGAGCAAGCTTCCAACTGGCAAGAAAAGTGGAGCTGAACAAGACAAGACAAAGATCTCCAATCGGACCATCCTTGAAGCCATTCAAGGTATGGAAAAGAACTTTGACGAGCTAAAGGAGAAAGCTAAACAAACTAGCGGCATGCTAGCAGCTTTGACCAAAGCGGTGCAGTTCAATACCGATGAAGTTAAAGAATGCAAGGGGAAAATAAAGGCGCTGGAAGCACAATATCTGTACCTCCAAGATGAGAATGAGAAGCTGAAGGAGAAAATAAGGGAGCAGGAAAGATACAAGATGCGGTGAAACTTAATGGTGTGGCGGAGAAAAATGATGAAGATCTCCGACAAGACACCATTCATCTCTTCAGGAAGATCGCTCCGAATTTAGAGGTACGCCAGCTAGAAGAAGCTGTTGATGTTGTGCACAGGAGGACAATCGGAGTAGGCCTGTCGTGGTGATGTTCGTGAGGAGCCTGATCAAAGAGGAGATTTGGCGCAGTCGCAAGGATTCGCCGGTGTGCAAGGAGAGAGGCGTCCGCTTCGCAGAGATGATGCCGCTGGAGGATCGGGCGGCGAGGAAAATATTATGGCCACAAATCGAGCAGGCGCGGCGTGGAGTAAAACGAGCCTACAATCGTGGTCCACACGGTTACATAGAGGGATGGAAAATTGGCTAATAACCGGCCAGTTGAAACACGAATATACAAAATGAGTGACAGTTATCAATATGGGACTTGTTCGTTCATCAGAGTAAGATAAGTTTCAGACTTCTAAGAAAGTTGTTTACTGTTTATCTTGGACTTTAGTAAACAACGCACACAATGAGGAGAGAAGACACTCGGCACAATATTGTCTTTTTTCTTGCAAGGAGAGCGCAGGGAAGTGTACTATTACAGTTCCTAAAACCCTCTACCCAGCTCCTGCGCTTCCTCTCTTTTTATTTTCTTAGGAGGCCCTGATTACAAAGGTGTTCCAGCTCTAAGGGAAAGGGGAGCGAAAGCATTCTGGAACACTCTGAAATTGTTTTGTCTATGTGTAAGAATAATAATGCATTTTATTATTCATGTGTTTGATTTTTATCATTAGGCCAACTTGCTTGGTGTGCTTTGCTTTCACATATATATTTTAATGGCTCACACACACACACATAGACAAAACAAGTTCATAGTGTTCCAACTGCTTTCGCTCCCCTTTCCCTTAGAGCTGGAACACCTTTGTAATCAGGGACACCGAAGAAAAATAAAAAGAGAGGGGGCGCAGGAGCCGGGCAGAGGGTTTTAGGAACTGGAATAGTACACTTCCCTGCGCTCTCCTTGCAAGTAAAAAGACAATATTGTTGTAGAGTGTCTTCTCTCCTCATTGTGTGCATTGTTTACGAATGTCTCACTTGGTGTGAACCTGACATTAAATTGGTCCTTCGAGCCGGATCCCTATATGCCAGAAGGTTTCCAGCTGTCGAGTTAACCTCTAGGTAAAGTCCATGGCCACGGCTCTGTGGGACTGGACTTGGCTCCACTTCTGGGAACTGAAGGCTGCCGGGAAGCCGGAGGAGTGAAGACATTTCTGGGTGAGTAGGAAACTCGCGACACTCATGGATGAGTGAATTGTGCGCTGGTAAAAAAAAACCTTGACACTACTAGTCCCTGGTCAAGTAGTGAGACAGAGTAAGTCTATAAAACTGTGAGACAGAGTAAGTCTATAAAACTGTATGGGCGATGGTGTCCTGTATGTACTTAAACTCCGTGAAAAACGCTGCTAAAAGTGTGACTGTGTAAACTGTGTGAGTGGATATAAACAGGATTGTAAGTGACAACTTTGTGTGGACGCAATAGGCAAGAGTCCTCCGCCACTTGTGGTAGAAGCTTGAGGATTGCCACACACTGTGTTGATTGTCACCCTGTTTTAAGGTAAAAGTCAGTGTAGGACACCCTAAGTGTCATAAAACTGACTCTTCATCAAAAGAATGGGGGAAAACTAACAGTAAAATCGGTGATAAAAGTGATCCTAAACAAAACCTCGCATGCAAAGATTGGACATTTGTGGAGCGTCACTGTCCTTCCAAAATACAACACTTAAACCTTTGGATAACAAAATATGACTTTGCTGGCCAGCTTAAAAAAAAGAAAATAATAATAATAAAGAATGGCGAAGGCCTGTGTACACTTGAATTCTGGGTGTGTGTATGTTTGTGCAAATCGGTTGTGAAACCCTGTGTGAAGTGTGTAAGTGAACAGAGTGATTGCGAATTGAAATACCACTAGGTATTTTATTCCATATAATTAGTATAGTATAATTAGTAGTATATGTAGTAGGATAATGAACAGCTGACTGGTGTGGATGCAGAAGCAAGAATTCTCCACCTGAAAAGGTTGTAGTGAGAATGACCACAACAGGAAATTTGAATTGCTGTCCTACTGATAAAAATCCAGTAGTTTTTAGAACACCCCAGGTGTTAGCAAGCTGGACCAAATTCCTATACAATTGGGGAAAATAGGTAGTAAATTAAATCATAAAATGCAATGTAAGGATTGGAAGTTTGTTGAAAAACAGGATCCTGATAAGATCCAATATTTAGACGCATCGATAGCTGAACACGTTTTTAATGGTTAAGTTAATTACACATAAAGTAGCCGTGTTACAGGAATCAATCATATAGCAGAAGCGTTTAATGGGCAAAAAGTAAGAAACGAAGATAATGTGACTTGAGCGGCGGCGGCGCAGACATCAGGGAGGGGCACCTGGGCCCTCTGCTCCTCTCTTGTCTGACCCTGCGACAAGGCGGAACAATTCTTGTTCATTATGCAATTCTCCAGGCTCCAAAACATCAAACGAAGGGGTGGATGATGTCATTTTTTTAGGTCTAACAAATTGTTGCTGAATCTGAGTTCCAAATTATGCAGGAATCATTGGTGAAAAAATGTAATGGTGAAGACCTCAAATGACATCATCTTTAAGGTAGACCAATGAAGCAGGAAAGTTTTTTGTGAAATAAAGCAAATTTTAGTGTTAAGCACAGCATTATCTTAAATTATGGCGACCCCTTATTCAGTTGATAGATTGTAAAGGTCATTTTTCGACCTCAGTTTTGGTGCGGCAAGATAGAGACAAAATGAAACTAATTCTTTCGAATTGGACGGTGCATTGCCGCACTGTGGAAGAGCAGTTATTGCAGCATCCATTGCTGTACAAACAAATGCAGCAATGGATGGCTGCCTCAGTTTCCAGTTGTTGTTTTTTAAGTGCAACCATAGTTTTGTTCCATCCCCTGATTTTGAGAGTGCCACGTGCAGTCTCTGCATTGTTTTAACAAAGGACCATGATCTTTTTATCACTAGCGAAACATTTACCTTGTATGTATTGAGACAACGTCTAACTAAAGAGACGCACGATGTTAAACCCAGCCACATTGTTAGTACTTCCTGAGGATGGAGGAAGACATGATTGCCACACTGTAAACACAAACATTCATATTACTCAGAAGTATTGTGTTGAACTAACTCACTTTTTGATAATTTGTTCTAAACACTCATTTTAATTAAGTTGTTAGTAATTCCTGACGATTAAATTAATTGTCTTGAGTTTACATGTGTTAAACAAATTAAATATTTAGAACTTCTGGATTTTTTTTTTTATGGTGAAATGCTATCTATCCCTTTGGAACTTCACATTTTTATTGTTTTCCTGTTACAAAAACATTTATTGCATGCAGTAGCTGATATATCCTTGTTGGCATACCGGTTTTTAAATATAAAATCCATCCATCTATTCATTATCATGAAGTAAATGAGGTACACTGTGTGAAGCACTTTGATTACCAAAGGTAGATGCGCGCTATACAAGTGTTGGCCCTTGTAACCATTTAGCGCTATAAACTCAAAATAATTAAGTTGGTGGTAGTACTGTGCGCTCAGAATTGATAGCTTGTTTACACGTAAAGAGTTCAAATTACGTTTACTTATCATTTCTAAGGCAACGAGTTTCCATATTTATTTTTATTTTTTTATAAACTGAACTTCTTGATTTTTACAGTGCATGTGTTGGCAGAAATAACTCCAGTTCTCGCGTTTGCCACAATGGCGATAACCTTTGCATGGTATTGGAAGAATTAGAGGCATGGTAACATCAATGGGCAAGCCAGTTATGCGTGCAGAACTCTTATCAAAGCTTTTAGACACAATACAGCTGGCACACACACTCTGGCCGTCTGCAAGTGTGCAACACACACATCAGGCACAGACAGTGTGTCCCATGGGAACGCATTTGAGGTTAAGACAGACCCAGCTACAGGATAAATGCATGTTAGCAGTGAAAGACATACGAATTTACACAAGGGCATATTAAATGGCATGCAACAACAAAGTCCTGAAGCAGAACAAGAACTTTGAATAAAGAAAAAAATTTCATAACAAAATAGTTCTTTCAAAGACGTGGTCGACACTCAATCTGAGGGTCACTGTGGGGGTTGGGCCTTTCAGGCCTCCTACTGCAGCTATTTTTAATTCATCTTGTTGGGGATTTCTTTTGTGGGCTTATTCATCAGGTTTTGATCCTTATTTTCCTGTTGTAATTTGTGAAGACAGTACTATGTCTCCTTCTGAGATTCCTAGAGTAAGTTCATGTGTTAAACAAACTAAGATAGTGACGAAACATGTTCCTCAAACTGATTTTGGCTGGGAAATGCACAAATTACAGGTGTGATAGTTGAACATAACAATTGGATGTTGTTAGTAGAAAATGCTGCAGGTCGAGTCAATTTTAGTTGCATTACGTGTCTAGGACCAAGACCGTTATTACGTATCATACCTACGAAAATAGATCACAATTGTCTTATGGAAGTTATGACCAAAACAAATCAGAATTCCACTTGGACATCCTGGGATTCAATTTATCCGCTGGCAAGGGCTGTGCGGGATAAACCTATATTTTCTGCAATAGTCGCAAAAAAAAAAAAAACTTGTATGAATCTCACCGGTACAGGCCCAAATTTGGGGTCGATCAACGCCGCCTGGTGTGACACCTGGTGCGCCCACCCGCGCTTGGATGTTACACCTCTCATTCCGCGCAGTGACGTGTGGCGGTGGTGTGGTGGTAAACAATTATATGACACATTGAGAAATGATTCAGGAGTTTGTGCACTTGTGTCATTGCTCTTACCCGTTACTATTTTTCCATCTACTGTAGAGGATATCCAGAGGGCAGCTCTGACGCACATTCCGCGAGACAAGTTGTTTAGGAGTCGGCGTAGTGCTTCCTGGAGGGATGGAGATCTGACCTATATTGATGCTATTGGCGTACCTCGAGGTGTACCAGATGAGTATAAACTGGTTGATCACATTGCAGCTTGTTGGGAGTCCATTTTTATTTGGATCACGCTGAATAAAAATGTTGACAGGATCAACTGCCTCCACTACAATGTGCAGAAACTGGGTAACTATACTGAAGCAGTATTTCTTGCTATTAAAGAACAATTGGCAGCCACCTCTCTCATGACGATCCAGATGCTCCTGGCGGAAAAGGGTGGGGTGTGCGCCATGTTTGGCGACCGGTGTTGTACATTCATACCTAACAACACGGCCCCGGAGGGGTCCTTCACCAGAGCCATGGATGGCCTCCGCGTTCTCGACCACAAGATGAAGGAGCACTCTGGAGTGGACACGTCTCTTTGGACGGAGTGGTGGGAAAGAACATTTGGTAGATACAAGGACTTGGTTTCCTTTGTCCTGGTTTCTGTTGCTGTGTTTGCAGCTATCCTCACGTTGTGTGGGTGTTGTTGTATTCCTTGTCTTAGAGCACTGCTCAACCGGTTGATCACTACAGCTATTGCACCTACGACGTCCAAATTGAACGATGTCTATCCGTTTTTGCTTTATCGTACAGTTGAGAGTAATGATGACACTGATGACACTTGTTTTGATGCTCCTGTTGACGTTTCGCTTTCTCTCCCAGATCTCTTTCCGGATCTTGGAGATCATGAGTAAATTACATTGACAACCTCGGTTGTAATTACATTTGTTTTCATGAGAGTGATTCGGTAGATTAAAGCCTTTGTGGAGGGTCTATTCGATGATATGAGGATTGTGTAAATGTAAGAGAAGCAGGGGGGAATGTGATTAATGTTGCATATAATGATTCGGGTGTTGGATTTTTCCAACACCGCATAGCAAGAAAGACAAAAGGAACTGTAATCGTACACTTCCCTGCGCTCTCCTTGCCACGTCAGAGTTTGGACGTGGATGGTATCGATTGCACTTCTGCACTTTCGCCTTCGAATCTACCTCACCTGCGCGTTGCGTTTTTACTCTTTTTAATTTTTGGAGACTATTTTTATTTTATTTTTTATTTATCTAAATTTTTGTTAATCTCTGGGTCGCTTGATCTCGCGGACTAGCATACAGCTAGCGTGAGACGGAAACGGGCTAGCTTGGGGCTAGCTTGGAGCTAGTGTATTAAAATGCCTTCAGACGACAGCGACGAACACAATGGCCTGCTGGAGAAGGCAAATAAGACAATCTCTGACCTAAGAAGGGATATTCGTCGTCTCTCAGAGGAGCTCCATGAGAAGGAATCGGTCATCTCTTGCTTCGCGACCCGTTTCCCCGAACTCTCCGCGGTGGTCATGAGAAGGCGCGCTCGTGAAATCCTGTCGGCGACAATGACGGCTGAGGCGGCTGGCCTCTCGGACACGGCGAAGTGGGATCCAATTGCCTGCCCGGGGCCATCCTGCTCGACACCGTTGCAGAGTGACACCTGGGTCAAGGTGGTGTCCCGCGGCCGGAGGGCCGGGGAGCAACCCCACCGCCCCCAACTGGTCCTGGGGAATCGGTTCGCCGCCCTGGCGAGTGAGTCTCCTGTTCCCATCACTGCACTACAGCAGTCGGAGACACCGACTGCTGCGTCCGACGCTGGGGCTGTGCTCCCAGGGGCTCCCTCGGATTCCCCGCCACCCACGGCGACGACCTCGGCCGGGAACCCCATGTTGGGCGGGTCCGCCGGTGACACGGCCATCCACTCACGCGTCGGGCTGCTCCGGGACGCGGTGTCCCGGTACAAGGGTGGTCGTCATCACCAGCATCATCGGCGACACTCATCGGTGTCATCCACCGTCTTCACTCGGCCTCGGCGGAGCCATCCTGGACAGTGGGGTCGTGAATCTTCCGCCGGTGGTGAGTCCCTTGGCGTTCCCTCCTCACGTCACCCACCGACCACCGTTATAATTGGCGACAGCACCATTAGACGTACTCACTATCCCGGCTGCGTCACCCGCTGTTTTCCCGGAGCGAAAGTCATGGACATAGTTAACATCCTGCCGGGTGTTCTTGACTCTCTGCCATCATCCATTACCCGGCTCATCGTTCACGTTGGGACAAACGAGACAATACGCCGACAGTCTGAGCAGACGAAGAGAGACTTTCACGCCCTCTTTGCCTTGTTAAGAACCTGCGGTCTCTCGGTCTGGGTGAGTGGCATTTTGCCGGCATTGTCTCGCGGAGCCGAGCGCTTCAGCCGCCTTTTAAGCTTGAACACGTGGCTCCTACGCACTTGTGGCCACCTTGACTTTGCTTTTATTGACAACTTTAACCTATTCTGGAATCGCCCGTCTTTTTACCAGCCGGATGGTGTTCATCCGAACTCTCTTGGTAGCAAGATTTTAGCCGCTAACATCCACCATGTCGTAACCAATTCCACTCCCAGCTGACTCTTGTTTACCAATCATATTTCTTCTTCTACTCATAAACGCTGCAATGACAATGTCACTACCATCACTTACAGGCCAATACCAGCTGCTCACAGTACCACCACCCTCACTAGCTCCCCCTGCAGGCCCTCATTATCATTACCACTATCGAACAATTTTCCCATTGAAACCATCACCGGCAGACGCTTCCCTTGCACACACAAACAACGTGGTTTTAACAGTGGTAATCTAGTATATGTTAATACTGCTCATTCGTACCACCATGAGCGCACGTCCAGCACAATAATTAATCTGGCCGTGCTGAACGTTCGCTCCCTTTTAAACAAAACTTTTATCATAAACGACCTGATTTTAGACAATAATTTACATGGTATACTTTTGTCTGAGACATGGCTTGGCACAGATGCTCCAGTTGCTCTCAACGAGGCTTGCCCACCGAATTTTAACTTTTTATTTTCTACAAGGGATGGCAAAAGAGGAGGCGGGACTGCATCAATTTTTATTAATACTCTTTTATCAAAGGAGATCATTTTTAGCAGCTATTTATCGTTTGAACACCATGCCTTTGTTTTTAGCAGTCCCCCTATTCCCTGCATTACCGTCTATAGACCTCCCCATCATTCCACTTCTTTTATTACAGAATTTTCAGAATTCTTATCCATTTTATATTCCAGTTATAACAGGATATTAATAACTGGCGATTTTAATATACACATGGACAACATCTCGGACCCACTATCCAGAGATTTTTCAAACCTTTTAAACTGCTTGGATTTTAAACAGCACGTCTTGCAGCCAACTCACAACAGAGGACACACCCTGGATTTGGTTATAACCTATGGCTTGTCTGCTGGTGTGTCCTCTGTTGTTGACTTGGCAGTGTCAGACCACTACTGTGTCTATTTTAACATCGCCAGTTTTAACCATCTAGCAGTCCCGGTCAGAACAGTGAAGAAACGCTACCTATCTTCTGAGGTGGCAGCAAATTTTATCGAGATCTTAAAAAACACTCCTGCTGACATTTTACCTGCACCCTGTGATCTTATTGTTGACAATTTTAACCTACATCTTAAATCATCATTAGATTCAGTAGCTCCACTTTTAATTAAAACGACAAAAACAAAGACTGTACCCCCGTGGAGAAACAATGCTATCAAAATATCAAAGAGAAAATGCAGGAGTGCAGAGAGGAGGTGGAGAAAAAGTAAACTTACAGTACACTATGAAATTTTATGCGAACAACTGAAATCTTACAATAAAACAGTAAAACTGGCAAGATCTTCCTATTTCTCAAACCTCATTACAGTCAATAAAAACAACCCCAGGGTTCTCTTCTCCACCTTTGAACTTTTAACTAGTTCTGATTTTAATAAGTCCCCACAGAGACCAACAGATGCTCTCTGTGAGGACTTTGCAGACCACTTCAGAAGTAAAATCGATGACATAAGATCCAGTCTTTTAGCCCGTCAAAACACAAGTTTTAATAAACCCGGACAATCATATTTACATGAGGAAACACTGGAAAGTTTTGCCCTGGTTGATGCAAGGACACTTGTTCGAGTTTTCTCCCAGGTAAACCCAACAACCTGCCTTTTGGATCCAATTCCCACATTTCTTTTTAAGACATTTTATGGATTTTTTGAAGAACAAATTTTAAATATAGTCAATTGCTCTCTTCAGACAGGCGTCTTCCCAGCTGCCTTTAAAACGGCGGTGGTGAAGCCCCTTCTGAAGAAGAGCGGTTCTGACCCGAGCGTTTTTAATAACTACAGACCCGTATCCAACTTACCGTTTTTAAGTAAGATTTTAGAAAAACTGGTTTTCATCCAGTTGAATCATTTTTTAAATACAAATAATATTTTGGAGAAATATCAATCTGGTTTTAGGATGAACCACAGTACGGAGACTGCTCTTTTAAGGATCTTAAATGATATTAGGTGCACTGCAGACGTGAGAAAACTCACAGTCTTGGTGCTACTGGATCTAAGCGCTGCTTTTGATACAGTAGATCACCAAATTTTATTAAATAGACTTAAAAATCTAGTGGGCATCTCTGGTACTGTTTTTGACTGGTTTTATTCCTATCTCACAGACCGATATTTCTTTGTAAGTATGGATACTTGTTCCTCTAAAACTCATGAAATTAAATGTGGGGTTCCTCAAGGTTCGATTTTAGGCCCCTTACTTTTTAATCTTTATATGCTTCCCCTCGGGGATGTCATCAGGGGACACGGCATCAGCTTTCACAGCTATGCTGATGACACGCAGCTGTATATTGCCGTGTCTCCTGATGACACAGGACCCATTGATACCCTTTTAAATTGCATTTTAGATATCAAGTCATGGATGGCAGATAATTTCCTACAGCTCAATGAGGACAAGACCGAGGTCTTAGTTATCGGTCCCGAAGGTCAGAGAGAGAAGCTTTTACCAAAACTACACATTTTTAATCCCTCACACTGTGTGAAGAACCTTGGCGTCATTTTTGACTCTGAGCTCAGTTTTATTCCTCATATTAAAAATGTAACCAAGATTGGTTTTTATCACCTTAAGAATATCGCCAGAGTCCGCCCGTTTCTCTCTCAGGCTAACACGGAAGTGCTGATGCATGCCTTTATTTCCTGTCGTTTAGATTACTGTAATGCCCTGCTCTCTGGCCTCCCGAAAAAGAGCATTTCACCACTGCAACTACTGCAGAATTCAGCCGCTCGGGTGCTGACGAGAACCAGAGGGCGGGAGCACATTACGCCAGTTTTGAAATTGCTGCATTGGCTCCCTGTGTGTTTCAGGATCGATTTTAAAGTACTTTTATTAGTTTATAAATGTGTTAATGGTCTTGGGCCATCTTATTTATCTGATTTGCTTTTATCATACCAGCCCTCGCGGATCCTGAGGTCCTCTGGCGCCGGCCTTTTATTTATTCCAAGGGTGAGGACCAAAATGCATGGCGAGGCTGCATTCAGCCATTTTGGTCCTCACCTTTGGAATAGCCTGCCAGAGGATGTCAGGTCTGCAGAGACTGTTGATATTTTTAAGAGGAAGCTCAAGACACACCTTTTTAGTTTGGCTTTCAACAACTTTTAAATAATTTATCTTTTCTTTTGATTGAAGATAATTCTATGTTTTGCTTTGAATGTTTTAAAGCACTTTGAGTTGCATTTTTATGTATGAAAAGTGCTATATAAATAAAATGTGATTGATTGATTGATTGATAAAAAGACAATATTGTTGTAGAGTGTCTTCTCTCCTCATTGTGTGCATTGTTTACGAATGTCTCACTTGGTGTGAACCTGACACTATGTGAGCCATTAACATACATATGTGGAAGCAAAGCACATCAAGCAAGTTGGGCCTAGATATGGAAAAAGCTAAAGCTAATAAGCTAAGATAATAAAGCTAACAAGCCTAATAATAATAATCCAACACATGAATCATAATATACATTATTATTCTTACATTCCCCCCTGTTTTTATACAATATAAAGCTAAACCTACAAAGCTAATAAAGCCAACAAGCCTAATCATGAAAAATCTAACAAATGAATCATCCATCCATCCATTATCAATACCGCTTATCCTCACAAGGGTCACGGGGCGTGCTGGAACCTATCCCAGCTGTCTTCGGGCAGTAGGCGGGGGACACCCTGAATTGGTTGCCAGCCAATCGCAGGGCACACGGAGACAAGCATCCGCACTCACAATCACACCTAGGGGCAATTTAGAGTGTCCAATCAACCTACCATGCATGTTTTTGGAATGTGGGAGGAAACCGGAGTACCTGGAGAAAACCCACACAGGCACGTGGAGAACATGCAAACTCCTCACAGGGAGGCCGGAGCCGGGATCGAACCCACGACCTCTGAGCTGTGAGGCGGACGTGCTAACCAGTCGACCACCGTGCCGCCCCACAAATGAATCATGATGTACATTATTATTCTTACATTCCCCTCTGTTTTTCTTACATTTGCACATTCCATTGTTATTGTTTTATTCTGTCCCAAGGACTCAGCGTCTTACCATGGGATGCTCTTCGATAAGAGCATCGTTCCTATTTTGCGGCTGTGTCCTACTCACATTCCACTTTCTTCCCAAGCAACTTCAACTTTCATGATTAAAACAAGTTTATAATGCTGAAAAAAAAACTTAGAACAATTATAAGAGTTAATATGGTATAACCTACGAACAATTATTCTATCGTTCCCTCCTGTTTATCACATTCGGTCAAACCCATTGTCCAATTTCATTCACCCATTATTATAAAAACAAATATATTTACTCTCAGAGGCACCGTTAATCTGTATTCATAGACACCTAAATCTGGAAACGAATCAGCCAGGTAACAATGTTCACCATCATCATAATCATCATCTTTAATGTCACGATCCAGTAAAGGATGCAATTGAGCCATTCGGTTCCAAATGGGGGGGATTGCTGTTGTCATCAATCTGTTTAGGAGAAAGCGCAGACAAGGAATACAACAAGATAAGATAAGAATGCCTTTATTGATCCCACAGTGGGGAAATTTTCATTGTTACAGCAGCAAAGATATAGGTCACACAGGGACGGCAGCATAATGTGGCCATTCATGTATAACATTGACGGCAAACATTTAGGATCAAACCTATGTAAATATACGCAGTAACATGTGTATATACACATGTATATACACACCAACCTACAGCTACATAAAAAGTATGAGGAACACTCATTTCGGCCTGTACATAGTACAGAGGAAAAAATACTCTTAAGTAAGTGACAGTGCTGCAGTGCTGTAGTGAAATGTAAGGGACAGCATTGGATAAAAATAAAACTAGACTAACTGTAGTGGGGAATGTTGAGTATTGCACGGTATTACAGTAGTGGGGAATATTGGGTATTGCACGATATGAGCTCAGGTGTAGGACTGCACAATTGCACTAATGTCCGCCAGTTTGTAGAGACTACACAATGTTCTTGTTAAAGAGTCTGACAGCAGCCGGCAAGAAGGAACGGCGGAATCTCTCCTTCGCACAACAAGGGTGTAACAGTCTGTCACTGAAGGAGCTGTGGAGTGCTGTTAGGGTGCCCTGGAGGGGGTGGTCCGGGTTGTCCAGCATTGATGACAGCTTGGCCAACATCCTCCTGTCCCCCACCGAGTCCACAGAGTCCAGGGAGCAGCCCAGGACAGAGCCGGCCCTCCTGACCAGTTTGTCCAGCCGCTTCTCGTCCCGGGCCGAGACGCCGCCTGCCCAGGTGGCCACTCCCTGGAAGATGACCGATGCAACCACCGAGTCATAAAAGTTCCTGAGGAGTGTCCCCTGAACCCCAAAAGACCTCAGTCTCCTGAGTAGGAAGAGTCTGCTCTGACTCTTCCTATAGAGGGCGTCTGTGTTGTCGCACCAGTCCAGTTTATTGTTCAGATGAACACCCAGGTACTTGTAAGTTGAGACTATCTCAACATCTGTTCCCCGGATACTCACTGGTGCAGGTGAAGAGTGCTGGCGCCTACCGAAATCCACCACCATTTCTTTGGATTTCCCCGCATTGATCAGGAGGCGGTTCTGCTGGCACCAGTCCACAAAACCCTGAGTAAGTTCTCTGTACTCCCGATCATCTCCGCCTGTGATGAGGCCGACAATCACAGAGTCGTCAGAGAACTTCTGCGGGTGACTGGTAGGGGTGTTGTAGTTGAAGTCCGAGGTGTAGAGGGTGAACAGGAAGGGAGTCAAGACAGTTCCCTGTGGGGCCCCCATGCTGCAGAGGAGCACGTCAGACACACAGTCCTGTGTCCTCACATACTGTGGCCGGTTTGTGAGGTAGTCCTGGATCCATGTGGTGAGGTGGTGGGCCACCCCCGCCCGCTCCAGCTTGTCTCCCAGTAGGGTGGGCTGGATGGTGTTGAAAGCACTGGAGAAATCAAAGAACATGATCCTCACAGTGCTCCCCGCCTTCTCCAGGTGGGAGAGTGAAGTGTGGAGAAGGTAGATGATGGCATCATCCACACTGATGCCAGGCTGATATGCGAACTGGAGTGGGTCCATTGAAGAGCTCACCAGGGGGCGCAGGTGGACAGGACCAGTCTCTCCAGGGTCTTCATCAGGTGAGAAGTCAGCGCCACTGGTCTGAAGCTGTTGAGCTCCTTCGGGTGGGGGGTCTTTGGCACCGGGACCAGGCAGGATGTTTTCCATAGCTGGGGGACCCTGCCCAGCTTCAGGCTCAGGTTGAACATGTGCTGGACAATTCCACACAGCTGGTCTGCGCAGGATTTGAGGAGCTGGGGGCTGATGCCATCTGGACCCGCTGCCTTCCTCGCCTTCATCTTCTTCAGCTCGTTCCTCACCTGAGATGTTGTGAAGGCCAAGGCTGGGCAGGAGGGAGTGGTGGCTATCTGGTGTAGCTGGGAGCTGGAGACTGTGGAGAAAAGGGGGCGGGGGGTGACACGCCCAGCAGGAGGAGTAGGTGGAGGCTGCAGCAGGAGAGACTGAGTGGAGGCAGGCATCTGATCGAACCTATTGAAAAAGAGATTCAGCTCATTTGCCCACTGCAGGTCCCCCCCAGTCTTCAGGCCCCTCCAGACTCCCCTGGCGTTATTCTGCAGCAGCTGCTCCTCCATCCTCTTCCTGTAGGACCTTTTCCCCTCTCTGATCCTCCTCCTCAGCTGGCGCTGCACAGTCCTCCGCTCCTCTATGTTGCCTGACGCAAAAGCCCTCCTCTTCTCCTTCAGGAGAGCTTTTATGTCTGGTGTGATCCAGGGTTTGTTGTTGGAGAAACACCTTACTGTCCTGGTGGGTATGGTGTTCTCCATGCAGAAATTTATATAGTCTGTAACAGTGTCCGTTAGACTACTAATGTCTTCCCCGTGAGCATCGCTGAATACTTCCCACACAGTTGTGCTGAAGCAGTCCTTTAAGGCCTCCTCGGCCTCTCCAGACCATCTCTGAACCGTGCGGGTCACAGCTGGCTGCCTGCGGACCAGAGGTTTGTACACAGACTGGAGAGCCACCAGGTTGTGATCAGATTTGCCCAGCGGGGGGAGGGGCAGTGATGTGTATGCCTCCTTGGTGTTGGCATAGAAAAGGTCCAGTGTTTTATTGTCTCTGGTGTGGCAGGTGACATACTGTGTGAATGAAGGCAGAGAGGAGGAAGGGGAGGCATGATTGAAGTCACCAGAGATGAGTATCAGGGCATTTGGGTGCTGTGTTTGTAGCCTGCTCACTGCTGCAGTCAAGACATCACAGGCTGTGTCGCTACTGGCAGCTGGTGGGACGTAGACGGTCACCACGATCACATGACTAAACTCTCGCGAGATGTAGAATGGCCTCATGCCGACAGCTAGCAGCTCAATATCCCTGCTGCAAAGCTGCTCCTTAATCGTGATGTGCCCAGGATTACACCATCTATCGTTCACAAACACAGCCAGCCCTCCTCCTTTCCTCTTTCCACTCTCCAGCGTCCTGTCCGCGGGTATGATTTGGAAGCCGTCCAATTCTACGACCGCGTTCGGCGTTAGCGCTGTTAGCCACGACTCCGTGAATAGCATCAGGCTAGCCTCCCGGAAGTCCCTCTCGTGCCGGGTAAGCGCCGCTAGCTCGTCCATCTTGTTGGGGAGTGATCTAACATTCCCCATGATAACAGACGGGAGGACGGGATGGTATCGTCTCCTCCTTTCCCGGCGTTCAACCCCCGCACGAGATCCCCGTCTCTTCCTCCTCAGCTCACGGGGGATATCGGGTCTCGCCCCGGGAGCCGGCGCAGGGTTAGCACGGAGTGCTAACAGCTGATTCCGGCTGTAAACAATGGGGGCTCGGCTCCAAGCCAAGTCGCCGGACACGATCGCGCAAAAAATAGCCATCAGCAGCAGCAAGAATACCGCAGTTTGGGTGTCCATTGCTACGCAAGTTACGACTATCAACTATATGAAAAAGCTATGAGGTAGAGTAATATTAAAGAACAAAAACACACGAAAAGGCTCACCGATGAGCCGGAGCTACTGTAGCGGGCTGCCGCTCGCGCGGCGCCGGAAACGGAAAACAAACAACATCCACACAAGGTCAAGAAGCTGCAAAAACGATTGATACCGAAATTGAGGACAGCAGAGCTTTGCATTTTCCCAAGGCATTCATCCAGGAGTCCCACATGGAGCGTGGGACAGAGTGTTCCTTCATCCTGCCATTCAAGGGATCACGTCCCTCTACTAGGACAGGTTTTTATGGTCAGTCCAAACAATAAAGGGCTGACCCCTCCAGCCAATGCCGCCACTACTGAAGAGCCAGAACCACCGCCAGCAGTTCACGGTTTCCCACATCATAATTGCGCTCGGCGACGGGAGAAGTAAGCACAGGGGTGCAGTTTACAAAAAGATCTCTGTCGGTCAAAAGCACCCTGAGCGTCAATGGACCACGTGAAGCGAAGTTTGCTGGAGGTCAGCTTTGTAAGAGGTTCTGCGATGCTGTTATAGTTGCGAATGAACAGGCAGTAAAAATTGGCGAACCCAAGAAAACGCTCTAGTTGCTTGCGACTGGTGGGAACCGGCCATCCTCTGACAGCTTCGATTTTTGCGGGATCAGCTCTCAGGTGCCTTTTTTCCACTACGTAGCCCAATAATTTAACCGTGGAAACGCTTAACTCACATTTCTCAGCCTTGACAAACAACTTATTTTCCAGCAGCCTCCTGAGAACATCCCTCACATGGTCCACATGCTCCTTCTGTGAGCGAGAAAACACAAGGATGTCATCTAGGTATAGAAATACTGTCTTGTTCAGCAAGTCTCTCAGTACATCATTCACCAAAGATTGGAAGACTGTCGGAGCGTTTGTAAGCCCAAAGGGCATGACCAGGTACTCGAAGTGGCCCAAATGGGTATTGAAGGCAGTCTTCCATTCATTCCCCTCACGGATTCTCACAAGGTGATAGGCATTACACAAGTCCAATTTGGAGAATATAGTTGCGTCATGAAGAGGACTGAATGCAGAGTCAAGAAGAGGCAGAGGGTGCTTGTTTTTTACTGTAATAGAATTTAGGCCTGTGTAGTCAATGCAGGGACGCAGGGTTCCGTCTTTCTTCCCTACAAAGAAAAACCCTGCGCCCAATGGAGACGAGGAAGGTCTTATGAGCCCTGCAGCTAGTGATTCATTAATGTATTTTTCAATTGCTTCTCGTTCTGGCTTGGTCAAGTTGTATAGTCTGTGGGTCGGGCGCGGAGCCCCTGGAAGCAAGTCGATACCGCAGTCATAGGGCCGGTGCGGTGGGAGGGAACGCGCTGAGTCCTTACTGAAAACCGCTTTCAGGTCATGGTGGTTGCTCAAGTAAACGACCTCTGAGGTGCAGGTGGAACTGGGGACTCTGGCTGGTATTGCCGACTTTAGACAGTGGGAATGGCAATGGTTGCTCCAGTCCCGAATAGTTCCTGTGGACCAGTCTATGTGAGGATTGTGCGACTTTAACCAGGGTTTACCTAAAATCACAGGTGTGAGTGGGGAAGTTATTGCACAGAACTCAACTATTTCTTGGTGGTTACTGGACAGGACCAGGTTAAGGGGCGTGGTATGGTGCGTTACCTCTTTTAAGAGGCTTCTAATGCTACGACCCGCTTGGGGAAAGATAGCGGGGTCAGTGGGAGGTTGTTTTTCAAAACATAGTCAGTGTCTATGAAATTGTCATCAGCCCCCGAGTCAATCAGCACCTGGACTGGCAACGAACGTTGTGATTTGTGAATCATACCTGGTGCACGTGTTTGGGAGGAGGAAAGGGAAGAGATTCGGCTCACCAATGCCTCCCTTCCTACTGGTGAGCCCCATCTTTTGGCAGTTCGGAAGAGCTGGCGATAAAGTGACCTCCCTGGCCACAGTAGAAGCAGAGCTGATTCGTCATACACCGTCGTCGCTCAGCAGGGGTGAGTCGGGCCCTTCCCAACTGCATGGGTTCCACAGGGGAAGTCGCGGTGGGTTGAGGCTGGGTAGCGTTGATGGCTGAAGAGGTGAAGTGGCCCGCGCTTGCTGTGCTGAGCGATGAGGCTGGAGGGTGGCGAGCTCGGCATGTCTTCTCCCTCCGTCTCTCCCTATGCCTGTTTTTTATGGGCGTGGCTAATTTTGCCAATTAAATGAGTGAGCCACACTCCCCATCTCATCTACAACCTCCCCAGCCAACCCCCTTCGAAAAATTGTCTGCATCTCTGAGTCCCCCCCACCCACTTTTGGCTGCTAGAATTTGGAAGTTAACAGCATATTGAGAGACCGTCTGACTGCCCTGATGTAGGTCCAGCAGTGGTCCGATTGCTTCCTTACCCTGCATTGGGTGGTCGAAAATACGCTTCATTTCTTTCTGTGAACTCTTTGAAGTCCATCAACAACTCTGATTCTTGCTCCGTAATGGCTTAGGCCCAGGCAACTGCCTGTCCGGATAATAAACTCATGAAGGCTATTTTAGACTGCGTGGTAGCATAAGTGCTAGGCTGCTGGTTAAACACTAACGTACATTGCAATAAAAACTGTGCGCATGTACCAAAGTCCCCCGAATACCTAGGTGGGATCGGAATAAATGGCTCTCGGGGAGATGTTGGGAGCGGCAGCCTGCTGGGAGGACACAGGACCTGAGGAGCCAGATGGAGGCGGCTGATTGTTGACGTTCGCCAGCTGTTCACTCATCCCGGCCACGTTGGTGGAGAGTTGCTGCAGGTGGTCCAACACTTGTCGCAATGTGGTTTCATGTTGGCTGACTTGTGTTCCTTGTGCTGAGAGCGCAAGCTTGAAACGCTCAGTCTGTGCTTGGTAACATTCTGTACTTGGCCAGATGATTGTTACGTGCCGTTCGGCAATTACAAGGCCAGGACCCAGGAGGCAGAGAGCAGTAATCCAAAAAGGCAAAGTTTATTTTGGCACAAAGTAACAACACAAAATCACTGGGTTCAAAAGTAGGGAAAACTAATATATATTCAGGAAAATAAAATAGCAACTAAAAATCACCCAGAATACAAAGTAGCAACTGAAAATCACCTTGTTCAGGGAAATGCAACTAAACAAAAGGGAGTAACTCAGTTCACCGGGAGTTGTCCACTCGAGCGCTTGACAGGAGGAATTCAACAGCAAGGAGCATGGAAGTCTAGGAATCATCTGGCATAGGAGTAAGGGGGGAAGCTGGTTAAGTAGTCTAGTAGTAATCTAATTAGTCTGATGCGGTTCAGGTGAGTACGTGAGTCTCTGCTGCAGAGTTAAGCTCCCCCTACTGCCACACACCAGCACTGCACGGAGAAGGAAGGGGAGAGGCAGGTGTAACAGGCCCCGGTTTGACAGGCGTGTAAGCAGATAATAGTCCTGTAAATGCAGGAGAAATGATAAGCAAGGAGACCGGTTGCTGCTTGTTGAACGGATCTTGCCAGAATTTATTACGATTTCTCAAACGCACAGCAATGTTGTTCATAGGCTTTATGCCCTCAACAATGAACATTTTAGTTTACCACCACAAAGCATAATCAATATATTAATTAAACAAAACAGAAATCTTTACATTTACTGTAATACTGTAGTCATTAATAAGGTGAAGCTGTACTTTAGTATATCATTCTGTACATTCCATTGTAGTCTCGTCAAATTTGAATCATACAAAAAGCATGTTTTTCTTATCCTATAAACATTAACACATAAATTCACCTCAGAAAATGAATTGGACACCTCTGAAACCTTTATAATATAAAACACATCAGATGACGACAGTTACACAAACTCACGCACGACTATCTTTCTCATGGCATTTAAACGTACCAACTAGACAAAGTTGGCTTTGAGTAAAGTTTCACAACCCTTATAATGTATATTAATGATACTGCTAAAACACATACATGCATACTTACATACACATGTAATTGGTGTCATTTCAGCACATTACTAACCTGTAAATGCAGGAGAAATGATAAGCAAGGAGATCGGTTGCTGCTTGTTTAATGGATCTTGCCAGAATGGCGAGCTCACAGCAGCTCTGACACAACACCACTTTACGGCAGCCTGTCACGAAAACAATCGCACCACTGGTGCTACGCTGTTCCTATACTGCCCCCCTGCTGTCTAAATATGAACACACAAATATTTTAAACCAACCTGGAAAATACATGTGTTCTTCTCAAATTAAATATCCCAAATTAACTCAAATGTGACCACATTTTTTGTGTAGGTCACACAGGCACAGTGAACACTTGCCACGACAATCTTGTTCAGTCGAATAATAAAATCCCACCTAAAGGAAACTGTGCTTGTATGTGTGATTTGTATAAAACACACTAAGTAGCATTTCCTTATGAATTATGGTTCATACAACATACACATGCTCGACATCGATATGCAGCAAAGTGATGTTCCACAATCTATACCATCCTTCCCCCCTGAAGAGACGTGACAAGGCCCACGACTCTTAATTGCTCCCCACGTAAGTAAACAAGCCTTATGGAAGGATGGAGTCACCTTCCTTACTACACATGATTCGACATTTCCTATTACCCTATTACTTTCCCAAAAGATTCACTCACTATTTTGCATGTCTGCCAGTAATGTGTCGCCGAGTGGTGTGTTATCATCTGGTATTTGGTCTACTGAAAGTGTGCCATAAATGCCAACAGTTGCTCCTTTTGTGTGTGTGCGTGTGTGTGTGTATTATGAAAAGTACTTCCCGTTTCTTTAACGCAATACTCTGGTCTATCTTCTATTGTCCCAATCATCATTCCCACTAATCCAGCAATTTGAGGGTGGCAAGCATCATGATTCTCTGATCAATGCGAACCATAACTCCTATCCCTAATCACAATTTGGTGAACAAAATGGGTACCATTATCATTGTATGTTTTTTAGAAACACCATATCTGGGGACGATATCCCTGCAAAGAGCTTTTGCCACCGTCAACGCGTCTGGATGTTTGGTAGGGAATATCTCCATCAATCCTGAAAATGCATCTACGACGACCAAACAATATATATATATATATATATATATGTATATATATATTATATTATATATGTATATATATATTATATTATATATATATATATATATATTATATTATATATATTATATTATATATATATATATAAAATATATATATATATATATATATATATATATTTTTTTTTTTTAACTTTTTTTCCCCTCCTCCTGATTCAATTAAAAGGAAATCATGAATAATTTGAAATGGATTTCGCGGTGTGAATTGTGTCTCGCACATGTCAAGCATGCCCTACAAGCATGCCCTACAGAAATTCTTGGAATAAGAATCAAAGCCATTAGTCGTCCAACATGGACCTAACAAGATCATTCAACATAGCAGCCCATTTGTATAGATTTCTAGGTAAATAGGTCTGCTGTTTGGTCATACATAGATGTCAACTGTTAATGTTTCACCAATGTTTTATTTACCTATTTGTTTTTTTATCTTCAGTGTTCTTGATCAGCTTCAGGACTGTGGCGTTTCATGTCATTTAATATGCTCTTGTGTAAATTTGTACGTCTTTCACTGCTAATACATGTGTTGGTCCTGTTGTCTTAACTGCAAACGCGTTCCCACAGGACACACTCTGTGCCTGATGTGTGCGTTGCACACTTGCAGACGGCTAGAGTGTGTGTGCCACTTGTATTGCGTCAAAAAGCTTTGATAAGAACCCTGCAGGCATAACTGGCGTGCCCGTTGATGCTATCATGCCTCTATTCTTCCAATACCATGCAAAGGTTATTGTGGCAAACGCAAAAACTGGAGTTATTTCTGCCAACTCATGCACTGTAAAAAAAGGGAGTTCAGTTTATAAAAAATATGGAAACTCGTTGCCTCAGAAATGATAAGTAAACATAACTTGAACTCTCTATGTTTAAATAAGCTATTAACATTGAGTGCACAGTACTACCACCAAATTAATTATGTAAATTTAAATGTATTATTTCGAGCTTATAGCGCTAAATGGTTAAAAGGGCTAACAGTTGTATAGCGTGTATCTACCTTTGGTAATCAAAGTGCTTCACACAGTGTACCTCATTTACCTCCTGATGACACAGAATCAGGAGCAACTGGGGGATCAGTATCTTGCACAAGGATACTTCAACATGGTCACAATGGCCGGGGATCAAAACCACAACCTCCAGGTTGGGAAAAAACGACCCTACTACTGAGCCATGCCGCCACAGTGCTAATCTATTATCTGTATTATAAAATGTTTAATATTCTATGAGTACCCTGCGATTGGCTGGCAACCAGTTCAGGGTGGATACCGCCTACTGCCCGAAGACCGCTGGGATAGGCTCCAGCATGCCCGAAACCCTTGTGAGGATAAGCGGTATACATAATGGATGGATGGATGGATTTTATTTTCAAAAACTGGTATGCCGAGAAGGATACATTAGTTATTGAAAAAAAAATCCAGGATCCTGATAAAATCCAATATTTAGACACATGGATATGTGGAAGCAAAGCACATCAAGCAAGTTGGGCCTAGATATGGAAAAAGCTAAAGCTAATAAACTAAGATAATAAAGCTAACAAGCCTAATAATAATAATCCAACACATCCATTCCATTATCGATACCGCTTATCCTCACAAGGGTCGCGGGGCGTGCTGGAGAATAATCCAACACATGACTCATAATATACATTATTATTCTTACAGTTCCACACAGTTCTATTTTGGGGCCCTTGCTGTTCTCGCATTTGTTGCCCCTGAGTTCCATCCTTAGAAAACACGGTATTTCCTTCCACTGCTATGTGGATGACTGTCAAATCTATATCCCGCTGAGCAAAAAAGACGATTTCTCCATAAGACCACTTTTGTCCTGCCTAGAGGACATTAAGCCCGGATGTCACTAAATTTCTTAACTTTCAATGGAAAGACAACAGAAGTTATGGTGTTCAATCCTAGTGGCTCTTCTACATCCCACCCTCTTGCCCTGGGCCCCCTGGCACCATATCTACAGCTGTAGCTTTTGTGAAATGCGCTATATAAATAAAAATGTATTGTATTGTATAATGCAAAAACCAAACAAAACAAAAAAGGAAATTACAATTGCTGTCCACTGATAGTGTAGTGGTACACACGCCCGAGTTGTGTGCGGGCAGCGTGGGATCGATTCCCGCTCAGTGACGCTGTCTGTGTGTGCCCTGTGACTGGCTGGCGACCAGTTCAGGGTGTAGTCTGCCTTCGCCCGTTGACGGCTGGGATAGGTTCCAGCAACTCTGCGCGACCCTGTATAGGATAAGCGGATTGGAAGATGACACATAATTTGTAATTAGATAACGAGTAGGTAAGAGCCAGACATTCTTCCAAATCATATTATCCACAAAGCCAGACCAGATTGTGATCACATGAGGGACTGAGGTAACATTTTTCTGAAAGAGTACTCTTATTTTGTTTTTGTCAGGTTTGGAGAAAAATCCTTTACCCACAAATGTACATATTGGAGATAACAAGGACATTCTCTGGGCATCAAGCCTGGGTTGGGATTTAAAAAGCATACAAACTCCTGAAGGGATGGCACCAAAAATGTTTGCATAATCCCCAGGTGTAACAGGTATGCCATATTCCGACAAAAAGCTATCATATGAAAAAAGAGTACCATCCTTATTAAATAACTGATCCACCCATATAATATTATTATTAAACCAAGTTTCCATGAAGAGAGTCTTATGTTTATAGAGAATGTCCTTGTTATTCCATAAATAGTAATTATGGGGTGAAAAATTGTGCTTGTAAATGAGAGACCAAACTAAAAAAGATTGGCGGTGAAAATTAGCCATCTTTACAGGTACCTTGTCAATATCATAATTACGCACTAGAAATTTTTTTAACCTGCCCATACTAGAAAGAAGGTGCTGAGGTATGACATTCCATATGGAGGTAGGATTTGTAAAAAAAAAAAATGTTTCAGCCATTTTAGATTAAGTGTATTATTCAAAGTGTAAAAATCCCACCATTTTCATACGAATTCATCACAAAAGCTTTCCTCAAGTAATGAGTCTTGTTTTTCCATATAAAATTAAAAAGCATCTCTTTTAATAGCTTGTCATCAAAGGAAAGAGCCATTGCGGCATATATGAGTCGTGAAATCCCTTCAGCCTTTGTGATCAAAACCCTTCCTTTTAACGAGAGATCCCTTAAAAGCCAAAAATTATTACTTTTTTTTAGTTTTCTGTATGATTGGCTTAAAATTCAGAGAAGCTCTCATTTTTTTTATCCTTGGTGTAACAATATGATTGTTAGATTGACTTAATGTTGCTTGCGGACTGATTTAAGTGAGGGAACAGGCGAGAGGAAGTGACGTTCTGCTTATTAGAGACTGAGTAACTTACTGTATTGCATTGGCTTGTCCTATTCCAATAAAAGTTAAGTAAGCAAGTTCATGCTTTAATCGTCCACTCTGTACCGTCAGTTAGAACGGAACAGAGGGAAACACTTGGTAATTGTAATTCCTAGGTATAATACCTCTTTTTTTATTTGAATACCATAAAGAACCGAATTAGGACATTCCTTAATGGCCATAAGCTCACATTTACTTTTATTCAAATATAGACCAGAAGCGGCGGCACGGTGGTCGACTGGTTAGCACGCCCGCCTCACAGTTCAGAGGTTGTGGGTTCGATCCCGGCTCTGGCTTCCCTGTGTGGAGTTTGCATGTTCTCCACGTGCCTGCGTGGGTTTTCTCCGGGTACTCTGGTTTCCTCCCACATTCCAAAAACAAGCATGGTAAGTTCATTGGACACTCTAAATTGCCCCTAGGTGTGATTGTTTGTCTCTGTGTGCCCTGCGATTGGCTGGCAACCAATTCAGGGTGTCACCCGTCTACTGCCCAAAGACAGCTGGGATAGGCTCCAGCACGCCCCGCGACCCTTGTGAGGTTAAGCGGTACAGATAATGGATGGATGGACCAGAAGCTTTGGAGAACTCTTTGTGCTCAAATGCAATGGGTATTTGGTTTTCATTCTGTAAAAAGAGAGTAGTGTCATCTGCAAGTTGTGTGATAACCAATTCTCGATGAATCAGAGGTATCCCTTTCAATGAACTGGATTTAATGTTGTCTGCAAGTAACTGGGCCACTATCAGAAACAGGTACGGAGAGGCAGGGCAACCCAGCCTTATCCTTCTGAACAAAGCAAATCTAGGGGAAGTACCACCACTCAATTTTATGGAACTATTACTATTTTTATAAAATGGCCGTAGATAAATAACATCCAAAACCGATTTTTTTTTAAAAGACTGAAAGATAAATTGGTGCTCTACAGTATCAAAAGCTTTGCGGAAATCTAAGAGAAGAATGAATCCTTGATCGTGAATTAAATTAGGATAATCAATAATGTCTAAAACTAATCTAACATTATTTATTATGTGTCTATTTGGCATGAAGCCGGACTGTGTTTCATCAATAATAGAATCTAGTACACTCTTTAGTCTCTTAGCAAGTATAATAGCAAATATCTTATAGTCATTATTAAGTAGACAAATCGGCCGCCAGTTATCAATAAGTAACATGTTTATTAGGTTTAAGTATCAGGGTAATAATCCCTTGAGACATAGAGTGCGGAGGTTGTTCTTTTTCAATACTCTCCACAAAAACCTCATACAAGAAAGGAACCAGAAGACTTGCAAATTCTTTATAGAATTCTGAAACTATCCCATCTGTGCCAGGTGATTTATTATTCTTCAAGAGATTCATTGCATTTTTTTATATGTTCTAATGTGATTGGTTCATCACAATATTCCATTTGACTTCGATCAATAGTTTTAACTGTAAGGGAATTCAGTAACCTATCAGCAGACTCCTGGCAAAAGTCTGAAGTATGTAAAGTTTCATAAAACTTACTACAAAAAATGGATACCACAGTGTGGTTCTCTGTGACAGTCCCATTAATGTTAAGTCTATTTATGGTATTATTTTTGCAGCGATGTTTTTCTAAACTAAAAAAATAGTGAGAGTTTTGTTCACCTTCTTCAAGCCATTTCGCTCTGGATCTGACGTATGCACCCTTCGCTTTTAACGTATATAACTCATCCAACTTCAACTGTAAATTATTTAACTTCACCTTATCCTCCTCTGTTAAATCACTTTTTTGTAGTAACTGGGATATTCCAGCCACTATATTAACTTCTTCAGCTCGTCTCAAGTTGGCTTGAAGGCTACCAAATTTCCTTAAATACTTGCCAATCTCATATTTAAGTAATTCCCAACTAAGGCCGTATTGTAATTCTAATTTCGCTTTGGTCCAATAATATGATATCAATCTAGTAATCTCATTTTAGACATCTCCATTCGATAAAAGCGAACAGTTGAGTTTACAGTAGGTTGACCGTAAATTAGTGTTATAAGAGGAGGACAGATTCAATTTAAGTAGTATAGCTTTATGGTCGGTAAGAGGAGTAGGTAAAATATCAACTTTAACATTAGCTCTGTCAAAACTCTCAGAAATTAGCCAAAAGTCAATCCTTAACTGACTTGAACCATTTTTATTACTCCAAGTGAAAGCTCTGCTGTTAGGGTATTTCACTCTCCATATGTCCACAAGACTAAACCTATCCATAAAAGCTTTGAGATTGTCATTAGCTCTATATGTCGGAGTGGGAGGCCATTTATCCACATTGCCATCCAAAATACAGTTAAAGTCCCCTCCTAAAATCAAGTAAGCATTTGGAAATTTGACTAGCCATTTTAACAAGATGCCCTCTATAGTCAGTAAAAGGTTATTGTTTTCTGTTCTGGAGTTGTATCCATAAATATTACCCAAAAGGATAATAGTAAAGTCTATATAAAAGTCATTGTATTTAATTACGTGACAGATAAAATGTCCACCCAAGTCACACTCAGTAAGTAAGACATCTCCACCAAACCTATACTTTAAAGTAGCTACCCCACTTGACCTTTCTGTACCATAAGCAAGCCAAACTGAATCACCCTACGGAGACCTCCACAAGTTGGCATCTTCCATAGTGGAATGAGATTCTTGTACATGAAAAAAATCTGACTTAAACTGCTTAGCAAAAAGACATAATGCTTTTCGTTTTACATTGTTACGCAACCCCCTAGCGTTAAGAGACACAAAAGATAACTCCGACAGATTAAGAAGAATAACCTTAAACAATTAACTATAAATAAACAAATCAGTAGATCAACATTTTAATAGAACGACACGAGAGCAGCATCATATTATAATTATATAAAACACTGCTCATAATAGTTGTCAGGCTCACACCAAATTCATAAACATTGCACACAATGAGGAGAGAAGACACTCTACAACAATAGTGTCTTTTTACTTGCAAGGAGAGCGCAGGGAAGTGTACGATTACAGTTCCTAAAACCCTCTGCCCGGCTCCTGCGCCCCCTTTCTTTTTATTATTCTTCGGTGTCCCTGATAACAAAGGTGTTCCAGCTCTAAGGGAAAGGGGAGCGAAAGCAGCTGGAACACTATGAACTTGTTTTGTCTATGTGTGTGTGTGTGTGTGTGTGTGTGTGTGCAATTAACATACATATGTCAAAGCAAAGCACACCAAGCAAGTTGGCCTAATGATAAAAATCAAACACATAAATAATAAAATGCATTATTATTCTTACAATAGTGAACACCTTTGGTACAAGATAGAGCGTAAAAGCACTGTCATGTAAACATATTTACCAAGTTCTTTCAGTCAGGCTGGAGGAAAAATCTCCTTTTTGTCAATGAAGGTACGGCCACCTACAAAGTAGGCAACTTTCTGCTGCTTGCGTGCTTGTTCCACCAGCGGCCACAACTTCATCCTGGACTCTCGATCATCTTTGCAGAGGTCTTCCGCAAAGCGCAGACCGTTGTCTCGGAGGAAGGCAGAGTTCTTTGCAGCAGCAAATACAGCAGCTCTGTAGACGCGAGAAGTGAACTGCACAATGATTGCTCTCGAGCTGTTCGCTTTCTTCACCCCCACGCGGTGCACCGATGACCTCCGGGAGTCGCTGAGCATCAGACGGCAGCATCATTTTGAAGACACGAATCACTTCGCTCCTCACATCTTTGTCTTCCACTTGCTCATTAACTCCATGGAACTTCAAGTTCCATCGTCTCGAATACCTCTCCATGTCGATGATACATGCCTCTATTATGTTGATATGCTCCTTTTCGCCATTGAGGGTACTTTCGAGCTGGGATACTCTTAACTTCACCTCACTCATTTGCTTGCAGAAGGCCTCCATTTCGCCTCGCATACTTGCATTTTGAGTCGCATCATTCTGAACCAAACCTTTCAGTTCATCTGACCTAGCGTTAATCAACACTGACAAAGTAGCGATATCATTGTCAGGACCGGCATTTTTACCTCTCTTCGCCAGCGGCTGCTTGTCAGGGGTGCTAGGCACTGAGAGGGGTAGCGAAGGGAATCCTTCGTCGCACAGCAGCGATATGTTCAATTTGTCTCCAACATAGCCATGGCAAGAATCCACCAACACGTTAGCCCCTGTCGCTTTGTCTGTTGCAGTATCGCCACCTGTAGCATTGCCACTTGTAGAATTAAACACCATCTTCTGACCAGTCTTCCGTTTCACGCTCGCGGTAGTGCTGCTCGCCATAGCTGGTTCAAATTACGATGAAAGTTTCACTGTTTGAGCCAAAAGGTTGCTAAAGCGATATCACTTTTTATAAATATGCGTAAAGCAATTCCAAAAGCAGTCTCTTTGCATTTATCATCAAATTTGATAACTGCTCTCGAAGTCAGGTCTGTTCATAGTGCCATCTTGGCTCTCTCCAAAGCGAGCAATATTACCGATCCTACTCCGCGCTACACAGCCTGTCTCGCTCACCCCCTCCTTCCTTCCAATCAGTCACCGGCCCCTCCCCCTCCACTCTGCTGTCTGCTCTGAAAACACTAACAGACGAGGAGACGACAGCAGCAGAAGCGGCAGCGGATTTAGTCCCCAAAAGAAAGTCAACATCCAAAAGATGAAAGTATTTCGGCTATAAAAAGGAACATTCAGAACAACAAAACATCCTTTGCCAACAGCGCCTCGCCGTTGTTGCTGCAATCGCCGTCACAAGCCCCTGTATGAGCAGTTCAAACTAAGAAATGGGACCCGAGGTGAAGCTTTATCGACTAGAAAAACAATTACAGACGCCAGCATAACCCCTTATGATAATAAGTCCAAACAGCACCGACAGATCACGGATGCAATATTTTTACAGACCGTTTTAGGTATTGTTATATTTTTGTGAACAACTCAGGGGACTAATGCACCTGCTCTTTAAGTTTTAATATTTTTTTTCTAATTTGTTTACAACTTTGCTGCAGTTTCACAATGTTTTTTCTTTATCTTAATGTTATATTTTTGTAAACAACTCAGACGCTAGTACACCCATCCATCCATCCATTATCTGTACCGCTTCTCCTCACAAGGGTCGCGGGGCGTGCTGGAGCCTATCCCAGCTGTCTTTGGGCAGTAGGCGGGGGACACCCTGAACTGGTTGCCAGCCAATCGCAGAGACAAACATCCGCACTCACAATCACACCTAGGGGCAATTTAGAGTATCCAATCAACTTACCATGCATGTTTTTTGGAATGTGGGAGGAAACCGGAGTGCCCGGAGAAAACCCACGCAGGCACTGGGAGAACATGCAAACTCCACACAGGGAGGCCGGAGCCGGGATCGAACCCACGACCTCTGAACTGTGAGGCGGACGTGCTAACCAGTCGACCACCGTGCCACGCTAGTACACCTGCTTTTTAATTTTTTTGTTTAAAATATTTTTAATATTTTGCTGCTGTTTACATTAAAGTGTGAATTACAATGTTAAATAATGTATTATGTTACAGAGACATGACCTCTGTGATCCCTTTTATATACAGCAATGATCATTCACAGATGAACCCCCTTAGTCTGGATTAAACGATAGTATATGAATACAATGATGTCATGCTGAGTTAACCAAATTATTTCCAAACAAATCTATTCAAGTCATCTGGTGAAAATTCAATTTTTAACATCGCAATATATTTTGCAATATATCGCAACCCCCCAAAAATCGCAATGTCATTTTTTTCCAACATCGCGCAGCCCTATTCAAAATCCTTGTAAAATACTGGAAAATGTGGTTTGTAATTTCCAAATTTACATTTATGTCTGTAAAACCATGCCAATATAATTAGCAGATTTATCACCGAAACTTTGTTACTGTCATCTTTCTTGCTCTTTACAAAATAACCCAAAATAACATGCTCATAAAACATAAAATTTGCAGTAAGTTTATCACGAATAAATCCTGCTACATCCTTCCATAGTTTCATTGTAGGCTCACTGTTAGGGCCTCAGCGATTAAAAAAATAGCCAAATGTGCCGGGCAACCCAGAAGCAGTGAAAAACAGGCCAAGAGTTCACAACAGAAATTTTAATGAGAACCTGAATTCACATACTAGTCGGGTGCATGAGGGTCCTGAGTCCAGAGGAGGAGGTTCGAGCCAAGAGAAAGTCCAAGGGGTGGTTCCACTGGAGAGTAGACAAGGAGCGAAGATGAGGCCGGAGACACTGGTTGTAGCACGGAGGAAGTCTAGGGGTGAGAGGATAGGCTTTGGATGCCCGGTGGATGGGGACCCCTGAGTTAATGCATTGAAGCCCTGCTGAGACCTGTGCATGCCCTTGAAAGTTATTGAAAAATGTCTCAAACAACTTGAAAAAAACAGGCCAATCGGGGCAATTTGGATGTGTGAAACATTTAATGGGTTGGAACTTGTGGAAACTTTGAACAATACAATGGAACTGAAATGTTTGTTGGAGGTACATTGAACAATGGAAATTCTGGCATGCCATTGAACCGAAATGTTTGTTGAATTGATGCTACTTTCCAATTGCAGTGCCATGTGATGAAGTAAATGGTTTGGACATGAAATGTTTGACTTTCAAAGGATTATTAAGTGTTTTGTAACTTGAAGAGGACGCCATCGTGCATACATAAAAGGAGACAAAATCAAAGGTCGATCAATAGAAATGAAGTTTCAACTGGGTTAAAAGGATTAGAGAGCCGAGACGGTCTATTTTTCAACAACAATCTTAATTTATGTTTTTTTAATCAGGAAAATGATATTAGCTTGCATTTGAACTTTTATCAATCTGTTTTGGAGAGATCAGTACAAAACTAATGTGTTAAGAAACGGCTACCATTAATGAGGGATTTGACCACACCACCTCCCCCCATGCATTGTGTGATGTCACGGGAGGGACCGATTACATTTTGTCATTCAAAGTCGCTGTAAATAACATCGCTAAAATTGTCAAAATAATGGTGATCAATCGGGCCCAATACATGTGGACAGCTCTACTTTGGCCCTTTGCAGAAGAATTTTATCATATATCCCAAAGAAAGGAAACATTTTCATGTTGTCAGACAAACGTGGCCAATCCACAGAATTCCTTTTCCACAATTGAGTGTTTGTAAGACTGAATGAAAATGATCTTTCGACAATGTCCACATGAACTCGGATCCTCTGCGTCTTCACTGGCGGATTTGAGGATCCAAATAGGTCAGCAAAGTTTATGTAGGTACCATCAAGTAATCCAATGCTGCATGATTTCATGTCAAGCGGCAAACAAGGGTCCGCCCCACGCCAGCCCCACTCGCCAGCGTGTGTTATCTCCCACCTCCACATCCCAGGTGTGTGTTCCTGAGCCCAAAGCAAAACCAAGCATATTGTTCCACTCGAACCTCTCTGGATTATTTGGACGCTGCAGTCTTTTTTATCAAGTCACACTGGTCAGATCTTCAGACAGGCTGAGTCGTGGACCGGCCGTGTTTGGGTCCAGAATGACGGGACTGTAGGAGACCATCTCCTTCATTCTTTCCCACACGTCGAACGCGAGGTTGCCCACATGTTTGGCTTCGTCCAGCAGAGCTCCTGGAGTGGGCAACTCGGGCTTGTCGGCCACCTCTTGGATTCTGGTCGTCACGGTCTTGAAGTTCTTCATAAAGGAAACGGGGTCAGACATCAGCAGCTCTTCTGTGCTTCTGATGATGTCTGGGAAAGCGGCCATGAGAGCCTCAATCTTCTCCTTCATCATCCGAGTCTTCCTCCGCTCTTCCTTCCTCACGGGCAGACAACCTGGCCTTCTTCTCAACCTGCAGGAAGCGATGAAGCTCCTCGAAAACCTTCTTAATCTTGCTTTCTACCTGCTTCCTCTGGACCTTGATGTACATCGCTTGTTCATTGCAGTTGTCTCTTATCTGATGATGATCTTTCAGTCTTTCCTTTGCGCCCCGCAGCCCTTCCTGGATTTTCTCTTTGTGACTTTCGACAACTTCATCGAGGGGACGGGACTTGTGGCCAGCGTGGATTTCTGCATGCATGCAGATGATGCAAACAAGCTCCTGGGGGTCCAAACAGAAGAGTTTCAGTTTCTCCTTGTACAAGCTGCTACTCTCCTCCGCCTCCACTGAGGCTTGTGAAAAGGCCTCACACACATTCCTCAGGGCCAAGTTTATTGGTAGACCCAGTTCAATGTTTCAATGATTAAACTAAACTCTTTCCTACAGATTGGACAGGATCGTTCTCCTTTCTGCTTCCACCACTGCTGCACACACGCACGACAGAAGCTGTGACTACACGGCAGTACGACAGGATCTTTAAAAATGTCCAAACAGGACAGACATTGGAGATCGTCCTCAACTCGACTTGCCATGGTCCTTGTGAAGCTTCCAACGTTCACTTTTGGGAGAGCCGCAGCGCATCTGCCTCATGAATTGTTTTGTACCCAAAAAGTCCAAAGTGCACTTCCTGGAGTGGTGCTTTTGTTGCCAGACCTCAATTGATGACACTTGGACTTGTTATGACCAAATCTGTATGTCTTTATTATTGTAGAATTGAGATTAGCCAGGTGCCAAAGTGCAACATTAAAGAAAGGTAATGGCCGGTGCAGGGAGTGTCATTTAAGGAAGTCGCTCAAGTCGACAGTATATTCACACTTACTGCGTCGTGTTCAAAAGGAAGCTTTTTCAATGCGCTCATAGTGCAGGGGGGACCTACTCAAGTCACCCACTTCCTGTCACCCACTTCCTGTTTGCCCAAACAGTGCCCAAATGGCCGCAGTATGCCAGTAGAGTGTGAAACAAGAGAAAGCCAACGGCACTTTGATTTTGTAGCAAGTGGAGTCCATCAAAATCACTGGTTTCATCCAAAGCAAACCAGAAATATTTCAACAAATTCTTATGGTCAAATAGGAGCAATATTACAATAAAAAACAACATAATTTTACCAAAGAAAATGCCCTAATATTACAATTCTAAAGTTCATAACAAATTAATATTTCAAGGACAAAATGTGAAACTTCATGACCATAAAAGGGTTAGGGTTGTTTAAAAAAATAAAAAATAAATAATAATAATAATAATGATACAGTTGTAATTTTAAAGTTTTTTAAAAAATATATTTTTATTTTAAGAAGAAAAACAGAATCTGAATTTTATGATTAAAAAATAATGTCTCTTTCTCGCCGCCAACCTTCAGCAGCTGACTTGACGTCACAAGCGCTGGCTATAATATTAGGTACACCTTTCAACCAGTTGGAACCACCTGACGAACACCAATTTATCAATAATTACAATAAAGAGAGAAGGAATTGAAATTCATTCCAAATCAGTTGGAGTCACTTTGGTGATTCATTATTTTTGAATATGGTGAGAGTGATTGTTTTTGTTGAATGTGATTGACTGTCTTGCTTCATTCACACTGAGACAATTTTAATTGATACACACGACTTTTTGGTGCTCCATCAGTATTTGGATTAGCTAGCTCCAACTCCTTTCTTTTCTTACTCTGTTTTATTAATGCTTGTTTTACCTTGATGATCCCAGGCAACTGCAACTTTTAACCTTTGCCAATCTGAGAAAAAGTTTATTAATTAAGAAGTGGCATTTGTGGTGACAAATGTTGCATTGTTCCTGAGGTTCCCTTTTACCTCTGGGTCATCTGCAGTAACATCAAAGTTCATGGGAGATTTTGGTCACATCTCTTCAGATTCCCATACAAACTCAGGGCTTCCAACCCATTTTTGTTTCAAAAGCCCTTCTGCCTTCATTCAACAAGAAGCAGCATCTGCAGGGTTTAGAGCTGTAGAAACGTATCTCCATTGTGCAATATCGGAATTACTCAATTACTATCGAATACTTTAAAACCGATGTGCTGTCAGTCCAGAAACAAGACTTCTTCAATGGAAGCTCGAGCTCTGATTGAAGCATATTATTCACTCTGACGGCAACAACTGCAGCAGTAAGCTCCAAGCAGGGAATGGTAACAGCCTTGAGTGGAGCCACTCTAACTTTGCCATACAGGAAAGCAACATGAACCCTATTCTTCATGTTCTGCATCCTGAGGTAAGTAGCTGTGCCATAGCCACTTTTGCTTGCATCAGAGAAATGATGCAATTGAGCAGAAACTATCCTCCCAAAGCCTTCAGGTTTCACACATCTATGGACCTGTAAATCTGCCAACCTTTCCAGATTTGTCAGCAATATGCCCAAATTTTCTTGGAAAACTGAAGGTATTGGATCATCCCAATCATATTTCATTCTGCATAGGTCCTGTCATAGCAGCGAGAATGAGAGGTGCTAGTGAATCCGAGTGGGTCATAGATAGAGCTGTTCATTGACAATATAACTCGTTTTGTGAAAGACTTCTCCTTGATTTTCAACTTGAATGTGAAGCTGTCTCTTTCAATACACCACTGCAAACCCAAAGCTCTATCTACAGGCAGTTTGTCTCTGTCAAAGTCCACCTCACAGAGACTTACAGACCTGAGCTCCTCAGGAATGCATTGGAGCACTTTCCGGCTGTTGCTGATCCATTGGGTTAAAATGAACCCACCTTTGCTACATATCGCTTTTAGATCTTTAGCCATAGTGACAGCATCCTGTTCAGAGGGCACAGTTTTCAGAAGATCATATAGAATCCATATAGAAATTCCTGTTGACTGTTTCAATCACGTTCGGTGAAAAGATGTCCTTTTTGTCTTCGGCAGTCTTCCTAAGAGTCTAGCAGGCTGCACTCGGAGAGGACCACACAAAATGCAGGAAGTCCACATGTTCCTTTGCCACCTTTACTTAGTTAAACACAGCCTTTATGTCTGCCATTAGTGCCACACGCTCCTGCCGAAACCTCATCAGTACGCCCACCAAAGAGCTAGTCAAGTTTGGGCCTTGCAAAATTTGACTATTGAGCGACACCCTTTTGGATGGTATACCCCGTGGTGGGGTGTATATACCAAATCTTGCCTTTAGTCCCCTCCAGTTGCTTCTGTGGAACTTGTTCAGCGCAACCATTGTTAATGACCTCTGTTATAAAGTTTGTGTACTCTTTATGGAATCTCTCATTCCTCTGAAGTTTTCTTCTCAGACCACAGATATGCTGCAGAGTCATTGAGTGGTTGTTTGGCATAGAAGCGTCTTTCCTTCTGAAAGGTAGTTGGACTAGTGTCCATCCTCCAGTCGGACAGAGTCATTCATAATTTGTACGAATCTTTTATCTTCACTAGACATTTCATTTTGCTCAGTACAGGACCTTTCTATGAAGTCAAGGTTCTACTGGCTGGTCAACAGTTCCTCAGTCCTGTCCACCACTCTTCTGTTGGCATGAATCAAAAGGCAACCACTTTCACCATCGCCTGATCCTGAACCATTTATTACCCCCTACCCCAGTAAGGTTCTGATTGCATCGGGCCCTTCACCCTTACTGTTAAACACCTCCCAAGGTTCCATCAACTTGAATGCATTGGTGCCAATTAACAGGTCAACATTAACATTTATTACAGGAATTTTAAATCCTTTTAGATAAGGCCATTTAGACAACTCCTTTTATTCTCTTTATTCTCTTCTATATCCTTATATGGTCTGTGGAGACAGGCATCTCCTTCTGAGTAAACACCCTGGGAAGCTGATAGAAATGTTTGCCAGATATGTCTGAAATCGCCCGGGACACTGGACTGGGCTGAACATCATATATACAACATATATATCAACATTTATATAATAGGCCTGTTTGAAAAATTTATGTCAGCACTAAAATTCACCTCCCTAAAAGAATTTGTAGTGAATTATGGGCTTTTTTGTGATGACTAAAGCCGCAAATTGGCTTATACTTAATACTTAACCATTTTAATATTCATTCAAATATTTCAACATTTAATTGTGGCTGATGTCAAGTGGCGGTCAGAATTTGCAAACCTTCTCCACTCAATATCTTGCATAGAGAGCGCATATGACTTCCTCCAACTTCCAGCAATCCCTCCGCTTTGCAAGACAGACGACAATACAGCAGGAGTGAAACTCTTCCAGAAGTTCCAGACCGAGAAATGAGGGAAAAAGTCAAGGTTTAAATCATGACATGCATGTTGAAATAAAGACGTGAATGAAATGGACATTTAAATAGGATGAAATAAAAATTGAAATCAATGAAAATTGGGGTCCGCTGATAGTGTAGTGGTACACACGCCTGAGTTGTGTGCGGGCAGCGTGGGATCGATTCCCGCTCAGTGACAGTGTCTATGTGTGCCCTGCGACTGGCTGGCGACCAGTTCGGGGTGTAGTCTGCCTTCGCCCATTGACGGCTGGGATAGGCTCCAGCAACTCCCCGCGACCCTGTATAGGATAAGCGGTTTGGAAGATGACATGACAAATGAAGACTGAACAACATAGGGAAATACTTTGATCAATATTGAAATAGATAATGCAGTGATTCAACAAATTCTTTTTTTGGTGGGCTTTATTCCCGACGGAATATTAAAGTGACACTTGATTTGGGCTGAACATCAACACTTATAAAAAAGGTCTGTATGAAAAAAAAATGCCAGCACTAAAATTCACCCCCATAAAAGAATATGTAGTGATGGCTTTTTTGTGATGACTAAAGCCGTAAATTGGCCCACCCACTTTTTGGGCGTGGTTTTCTTTCTTTCTCCATCTCAGGCTGTCTACGTCATCGCAGAGAGCAAGCATTGTTATCCGTGTTGTTCCTTGATTTGGTTTGTCATGTTCTGTTGTCACCTAGTGTCTGAAAGTGATGAATTGCCAGTAAAATTCATTTGCACATTCGTCCATTTCAAAATGTGAAAATATAAAAGCGGGCGGCACAATATTTATTTTTTTTCACATCAAATGTGAGCTCCTATGAGGAAAAACCACTATCACCTCCACAAAATCAAAAATATTGTGCTGATTTTTTTTTTTTTAAATTACCGGTTGGAGTGGACTATACGAGGAATGTGCATATGAATTTTAGTGACGATTGTAGTTTTTGGACATTTAGCGATGCAAACGCTTTGTTATTTTCCCATAGGCAGCCAAGCAGCCATGTCTGTTTGCTCCCGCTGGCTCCCGTGGCTAGTCGAGGCAGAATTAGCTTTTGATTGCTAAGAGTTAAAGTTAGCAGAAGGAGATCTTATTCTTACCGTCCATCGTTGAGTGAGCTTGTGTCTCGGACGAGCTGCTCGGTCATGCACTCGCCGCCACCGGTCAGCCGGTAGCCGGTGTTCTGCCAGAGATTCTGCTCTTCATCACCAGTGCGCCGTGTGATCGCTAATAAGTGGCCGATTTGAGAAAATGGATGGAGGTATAAACTTTGAAAATACATGGGGCTCCGCTTCGCGGAGATCCGCCGTTTAGGCAGCCAAGAAGCTCCGTGTCCATTTTCAGCCGTGTTTGCCACGTAGGTCAACGGTAAACCAGACAGCAGCACCGTGTTTGCTACAGAGGAGGTCTCGTTGCGGGGAACGGTTTTATTCTGTCCAGCCAGAGATACAGCGGCAGCGCCGTGCGAGTGGGCAGGCCTCTGTGCGTCAGCTTAGGATAAATACAAGCCCTGCAGATCGGCTTGTCGAAATGTTAAAGTTGGACTTTAAGAGCATCGGACCACGCACAGGGGTGGACCTCAGAGAAAAAGTAAGTCAAGCAAACACTTTAAATATAATCTATAACTAGATATGAGCAATTCAGCTAACGAAAAAGCTTCTCGGAACGCAATGTTTTTGAGTATCTTGGTGACTTATGACATGAAACGATGTATGTGATATGGAAGTGCACCTCAGCTGCATGTAGGCTGCTCATTTCTTGCTCTTTTGGTCGGACATGGAAAGGCAAATCGTTTTGTGCTGCTTTCACAGTTTGAAGTGCGCCTAAGTAGAGATGTCCACGTGTTTTGGGGCCGATTGATCACCATTATTTTGACAATATTAGCCATGTTATTTACAACGACTTTGAATGACAAAATGTAACCGGTCCCTCGCGTGACATCACATAAGACATGGAGGGAGGGGAGTGGTTTGGTCAAATCGCTCATTAATGGTAGGCGTTTCTGAACACGTTAGTTTTGTACTGATCTCTCCCAAAAAAATTGATAAAAGTTTAAATGCAAGCTATTATCATTTTCCTGATAAAAAAAAATAACAAATTGAGCTTGTTATTGAAAAACCAGAGACCATCTCGGCTCTCTAGTCCGTTTAACCCAGTTGAAACTTCATTTCTATTGATTGTCCAAACCATTTACTTCATCACATGGCACTGCAATTGGAAAGTAGCATCAAAAGGCAATGCGCACAATTTCCATTGTTCAATGTACCTCCAACAAACATTTCAGTTCCATTGTATCGTTTAAAGTTTCCACAAGTTCCAACCCATTCAATGTTTCACACATCCAAATTGCCTGATTGACCTGGTTTTTCGAGTTGTTTGAGCCATTTTTCAATAACTTTCAAGGGCATGTACAGGTCTCAGCAGGTCTTCAATGCATTAACTCAGGGGTCCCCATCCACCGGGCAACAACCCCCCCCCTCGCCCCCCCCCCCCCCACTTCCGGAAGCCAAGTTGTCTCCATCACATAACGCTTATATTAAATTCCCAAGCTAGTATCTCCGTCGCGTAACGCTAATATTAACTGCACAAGCTAGCAAATAAGTACCGCTCACACTCATACCCCCCTTGCACAAAAAAATTGACCGGTTATTTTTCAACTTTCTGTGGAAAAACCATGTACATTATATTAGAAAATCTGTGGTTATCGATTCTTGTAAAAATGGGGGCCTTCATTTTTGTGATTTCATCTCTTTGAACAATGTGCAAAAGATAACCTGGTTAACACATTTTTTGGAAAATGATTCATCCATGTGATTTTTCATCCCTAAACTTTTATTTGATAAGATTGGGGGTCTACCTTTTGTCATGGTCTGTTCTTGTTGTGGTCATGTTTTGTTTTTGTTGTTCCCGGTTGCTCCAGTAGGTGGATCCTCTGCAGCGCACCTGTTTGTAATCCTAATCAATGGACTATTTAAGGACTGCCAAGCAGACAACTCCTTGTCGGATTATTCCTCTGCTTGCTCGTGACCATAGCACCAAGTATTGAATTTTCTAGATGTCCTCTCATGTTTTCGCCATGTATTTTGCTCCTTTTGTTGCCTCAAGTTTTTTGCCAAAGTAAGTGTTATTAAAGCTACCCTCGATTGAACCTTTTGGAATTGGTGTGATCTTGTCCTTTTACAACAAGCAATTTTCGTTATTTCTTTCCTTGCCTTTTGCAAGCGTTTTTGGTTGTTCTCGTTTTCCTGGTTTTGTCATACCAGCGCCTTTAGTTGCACTTTGTCGGTCTTGCGTATTTTTGTCTGATAAACCGTTTTTGCTCAAAACACCATTTGAGTCCACGCTTTTAGAGTCTGCTTTGGTTCCAGGTCCTCCCGGAACCCTGACAGAATGATCTGACCATGGACTCTGTGGACTCGGATCGGTTTATGAAAGCACTGGCCAGCCAAGGACAGCTGGTGACAGAGCTCCGCGGCACTGTCGCCCTGCTAAACAACCGGCTAGGAGAGTTAGGGAAGCGGATAGAGCAGCCAAGCCCCCAAGCTGTGCCTACATTCACATCACACACATCTCCTACCGGGGTGTACCCACCCATGGGTGGGAACCGCGAACCCTCCCTACCTCACCCATCTCGTTATGGTGGGGAACCTGGGTTGTGCGGTCAATTTATACATCATTACAGTCTAATCTTTGATCAGCAGCCCTTTACTTACGCCCAGGATAGCACCAAGGTGGCTTTCATGATTAGTGTATTGACTGGCCAGGCTAGTTCTTGGGCTATGGCCATGAGCAATTCCCGTCCTGAACTTCGGTCTTCCTTCCCGGACTTCCTTGCTGAGTTTCGGCGGGTGTTCCACCATCCAGTCTGTGGGAAGGAGGCCAGAGATCAGTTATTGGACTGTTATCAGGGTGGTCGGTCAGTTGCTGACTATTCCATTGCCTTCCGTATCTTGGCGGCGGAGAGTGGTTTTAGTGACTGTGCGTTACGTGCCATCTTTCGCCATGGCTTGAGTTCCTCTCTGAAAAATAAACTGGCCATCCATGATGATACCACGACTTTGGAGGAACTAATCAGTCTTGCCATTAGACTGGACAACCACCTTTGAGAGAGACTCCGGGAGCGTGGAGGGGAGCAGCTCCATTCTCAGCCGAGGTCCTTCCATATCAACCAGATGCCTCCGAACCACGAGACTGCGCAATCCCGCCATCCCGAGCGCCACATAACTCCAGTGGTGGCCACAACGGTTGAGGAACCAATGGAGCCAGGAGGAGGATGTCTGGGACTGATGGCGAGCAGCGACGGTTCCACGCGCATGCCTGCTTCTACTGTGGTCAGCAGGGTCATCGGGTCTCCACGTGCCCAACCAGACCTCCACGCAGAGCAGAGCCATCTACATGTATGGGCAACTGTGAGTCAGTCACTCCGCCCAGCAGTGATCGCCGAGATCAAGGTGAGATCAACTCTGCGCAGACTCTGGGGGGAGAGACTGAGGTCGGTGCTCTCCGAGGGAACAGACTCCAACTCGAGGGAGAAATTATCGGCCCTAACCAAGGCCTTGTTATCCGCGCACTCGTTGACTCTGGGGCGGATGATTGCTTTATTGACCCAGCTTTGGTTAAGGAATTAGGTTGTCCGGTCGAGTCGTTAAAAGAGGTCAAGCGGGTGAACGATCTTGATGGGCGACTCCTGGCGGAGGTTGAGCAAGTCACGGGGCCTTTGACCTTGAAAATTTCCGGCAATCACGTAGAAAATAAACACTTTTTCGTCATGCCCATACGAGCCGCACCAGTAGTTTTAGGATTACCATGGTTAAGACCCACAACCCGGTCATTTCATGGGACCGCCCTGCCATTGTAAGTTGGAGTTCCTTTTGTTATGCTCACTGCCTGAGGTCGGCTGTCGAGGGCAGTAAACCTTCCCGGGAAATTACAGTGGAGGAGATTTGTCTCAACAACATTCCCGAGATATATCATGACCTACGTCTGGTATTTAGCAAGGCGCGCGCACAATCGTCGCCTCCCCACACACCCTATGACTGTGCAATTGATATAATACTCAACTCACCACTGCCTACAACCCGCTTATATCAGATATCGCAGCCCGAACAGCAAGCCTTGAAAGAATATATTGACGATTCGCTCACAGCAGGTCTTATCAGGCCCTCCAAGTCCCCATTAGGGCAGGGTTTTTCTTTATAGATAAGAAGGACAAGACCCTACGACCATATATAGACTATCGTGGTCTGAACAAAATCACCGTTAAGACCAAGTACCCGCTGCCTTTAATGGATTCCGCTTTTGCCCCTCTTAGTTTGCTACGGTTTTTACTAAACTCGATTTACATAGCGCTTACCATCTGGTACGCATTAAGGAGGGGGATGAGTGGAAAACTGACTTCAAGACTCCTTTGGGGCACTTCGGGTACCTGGTCATACCGTTCGGTTTAACTAATGCCCCCGCTGTCTTCCAGAGTTTGATTAATGATGTGCTCAGAGACGTTCTAAACGTTTTTTGTTTTGTCTATTTAGATGACATTTTGATTTTTTTCTCGTAACCTCCAAGAACACCAGCAACACGTTCGGATCATTTTACAGCGGTTGTTAGAAAATCGTCTGTCCGTGAAGGATGAGAAGTGTGAATTTCATGTTGAGTCAATTCAATTTCTCGGGTTCATTGTCGAGGAGGGTCAGCTTAGAGCAGACCCGGTGAAGTCCAAGCGGTGGTGGATTGGCCCACGCCCACCACCAGAAAATAATTGCAACGCTTTCTGGTTTTGCCAATTCTTATCGAAGGTTCATCAAGGGCTATAGCCAGAGGACGCTACCTTTAACCCGGCTTACGTCCGTTAAGGTCCCCTTTGATTGGAATGATAAGGCAGAAACAGCTTTTCGCATGTTAAAGACAGCCTTCACCAATCCTCCTGTCCTGCGTTATCCTAACACTGCGATACCTTTTTTTGTAGAAGTGGACGCTTCGGATTCAGGAGTGGGGGCTGTACTGTCCCATCGTTCCCCGGTCGACCAGAGACTCCACCCTTGCGCCTTTTTCCTCCGTCGACTCAGACCCGCGGAAGCCAATTATGACGTGGGTAACCGTGAACTGCTGGCCATTGTGCTGGCCCTTCAGGAATGGAGGCACTGGCTTGAAGGAACCAATGAGCCCTTCACCGTGTACACTGACCACAAAAACCTCTCCTACATCCGATCTGCAAAGAGGCTCAATTCATGCCAGGCCCGGTGGGCATTACTGTTGACTCGTTACAACTTCACCCTCACTTACCACAGTGGGTCCAAGAATGGGAAGCCGGATGTGCTGTCCTGTATCCATGATCCTGCGGTGGAGCGCCCTGGGCCTGAAAACATTCTCCTCGCTCACTGCATTGGGGGTGTTGAGATGGGAGGTGGAGCGGAGGATCTGGGAGGCGCAAGGAGGGACGACAGTACCAGCCGAATGTCCCGTGGGTAGACTGTTTGTGCCCCCGCAACTCCGATCGGATGTGTTACGGTGGGGGCATATGTCAAAGGTGGCGTGCCATCCAGGGGTGGACCGCGCGTGCCGTCTCATCTCACAGCGATTTTGGTGGCCGGAGCTTAAGAGGGATGTCTTAGATTTTGTCAAAGCCTGCTCTGCCTGTGCCTGCAGCAAATCTTCCCGCCAATGGCCAGCGGGGTTACTACAGCCTTTACCGGTTCCACCGCGACCTTGGTCTCACATCTCTATGGACTTTGTCACTGGCCTTCCTTCATCCCAAGGCAAGTCTGTCATACTGTCAGGTTCACACCAAGTGAGACATTCATAAACAATGCACACAATGAGGAGAGAAAACACTCAACAACAATATTGTCTTTTTACTTGCAAGGAGAGCGCAGGGAAGTGTACGATTACAGTTCCTAAAACTCTCTGCCCGGCTCCTGCGCCCCCTCTCTTTTTATTTTTCTTCAGTGTCCCTGATAACAAAGGTGTTCCAGCTCTAAGGGAAAGGGGAGCAAAAGCAGCTGGAACACTATGAACTTGTTTTGTCTATGTGTGTGTGTGAGCCATTAACATACATATGTGAAAGCAAAGCAAAGCACACCAAGCAAGTTGGCCTAATGATAAAAATCAAACACATGAATAATAAAATGCATTATTATTCTTACACATACTCACCAATGTTGACCGTTTTTCCAAGTCTGCTCACTTTGTTGCTCTGCCTAAGTTACCATCTGCTCTTGAGACCGCCGACCTGCTAGTCAGCCATGTCTTCCGCTTGCACGGGATTCCAGTTGACATAGTATCGGACCGGCGTCCCCAATTCGTCTCCCAGGTGTGGAGACGTTTCTGCCGTGCCATGGGAGCCACCGCCAGTTTGTCTTCTGGATACCACCCTCAATCAAATGGTCAATACGAAAGGGCGAATCAGGACCTAGAGTCTGCACTCAGGTGTGTATGCCTGAGTCGGCCCACGTCATGGGCCACCCATCTACCTTGGGTGGAATATGCGCACAACATGCTGGTCTCGTCAGCCACGGGGCGTTCACTTTTCATGGCCGCCTACGGGTATCAGCCTTCGTTGTTCCCGTCGCAGGAGAGGCTGGTTGTGGCTCTGTCCGTTGAGCACCACTTGGGGCGGGCCCGTCAGGTTTGGAAGGAGACCAGGGCTGCCCTGTCACGTACTGCAGCTCGCAATCGGGCGATTGCAGATCGCCGCCGGCGTCCAGCGCCAGCGTACCAGGTTGGGCAGAAGGTGTGGCTCTCTACCAAGGACTTGCATCTTGCTGGCTCATTGCGCAAGTTGGGACCGAAGTTCACGGGTCCGTTCGAGGTGGATGCCATCGTCAACCCGGTGTCTGTCCGGCTCCGGTTACCACCGACCATGAAGGTCCATCCCATCTTCCACATATCCCTGCTCAAACCCGTGGCATCCAGCCCCCTGGCCCACCCTCCCACTCCGCCTCCTCCTCCGCGGGTGGTCGACGGCGGACCTGTGTACATGGTGAGGGAGATTTTGGACTCTAGGCGCAGGGGTCGGGGTGTCCAGTACTTGGTCGACTGGGAGGGCTACGGACCGGATGAGCGGCAGTGGATCACCCGCTCCTGGGTCGTGGACCCGTCCCTTCTCCGTACCTTCCACTCGTGCTTCCCTTCCAAGCTGGGTGGTCCGCCGGGAGGCGTCCATTGAGGGGGGTACTGTCATGGTCTGTTCTTGTTGTCGTCATGTTTTGTTTTTGTTCTTCCCGGTTGCTCCAGTAGGCGGATCCTCTGCAGCACACCTGTTTGTAATCTTAATCAATGGACTATTTAAGGATACAGGGTCACGGGGAGGTGCTAGAGCCTATCCCAGCTGACAATGGGCGAAAGGCAGACCACACCCGGAACTGGTCGCCAGCCAGTCGCAGGGCACACACACAGACACTGTCGCTGAATGGGAACCGATCCCACGCTGCCCGCACACAACTCAGGCGTGTGTACCACTACACTATCAGTGACCCCCAACTAAACTATGTTATTTCTTATTGGAGTTCTCTATATAAAAATTGAAAATATACCGTGGTCCAAAGTTTGGTTGTGTCCTGATTACCTACAAAATTAGAGAGGTTTCCTATAAAATTCAACATAAAATTTACCCAGTAAAACATTTTATGATAATGTTAGAATAATTGTACATAAGCTATCCCATATTTACTCTTAATAGTGTTGCAAGGCCTTTAAACCCATCAGGATAAACTTGTTTGTTTGCCCTATAAGGAAAGCAGGGCAGGTCTCAAGATTCAGCTGCAGATAGGGCAAGCCTCAAATTTAGCTGCAGATAGGCAATTGTGCCTTTTACCTCAAGAAGACTTTCCTGTCTCTAAATTACTTTATTGCAGCGGTTTAAATTACTTTATTGCAGTAGTCTGCTTGAACATTTTTGTGTTTGTGTTTGTTATTTTCAGAGCTGGGCACTTGACCATTTTTTGCCATTCCGGCCGCGACCCTGCGGCCATATTCATAAACATTGTCGGCCCCCGCCCCATTCCGCCCCCGACTCCAAAAAAAAAAAAAAAAAATTTGACAAAAGATTGACGTCGCTGCGGGAGAGACGCTAACGGCAGAGGCTTTTTAAGGATCATTAGCTGGCTAATTTACTATTCGAACCCGCTGTGGACACGCTTCAAATGCGCCAGTAGTATTTACCCAACTGCGTGCTTCCTTGCATTGCGAGCCCTGGGGTTCGATTTGTCGCATTGTGTAATTATTTGGGTCCAATAATTATAGAGAAGAGCCGTAGAAGAAGAAGTCGCAGGAGTCGTAGTCAAGTTACTTATTTATTTTGCACACTTCCCCTCCTTCCCGGCCTTCAAAATAAAAGCATGCCAGCAAACCACTATACACTGCAGGTTTGCTATGGCGTATTTCCGGAAGTAGTGAATGCCAGAAAAAGTGCATGAACTCCACCTTGATGTGCTAGCGTCTGAATATACTCGTGGACACAAATTGTTTTGAAACAAGTCGGGGGGCCTCGCTTCAAAAAGACAGCGACAACAATGCATACCGTGCCTGCTACAACCATAAAGGGATGACTAGACGATGCATTTCATTTTATTGCGAAAACGATCTGGAAGGTGGCGGCTAAGGGGGAACGTGGGTGAGTAGCTTGTTTACTTTGAGTGATGGGACTTTGCAGCAGCAGCAACGAGCTGCATCGCTCATCCGTCTCCGTGTGGGAAACTGTATGTGTCGCAACATGTGAGACAGCAACGTGCGCTCAAGCGTGTTTGTATTTCCTCATTGTCACATCACGTAACCTACGCCTCCCACCTGCAACTGGGGCATACCATTACAAGAGGGGACGGAGAGGCAATACCATAATCCCTATAACAGCAGTTGTCGCTCGCACAGACGCGGGAGTAGAAAGAAGCCCATAAAGAAGCCTGTCACCTAGTAGGCTGAGATGATTTTTGGCCGCCTCGCGAGCACGTCACACGCATGAGGGCCGATTAGTGGGCCGGACTAAAATCAACTTCCGGCCATGCTTAGTCCAGCCATTTTTTAAAATTTGTCACCCCCCACCCCTCCGCCCCAAAAATAGGCATCCGGCCGGGCCGGCCCAGGGACGGACTGCCCAGCTCTGGTTATTTTCAAAGCATTCCAATCTGTGATTTACTATTCCCAATTGTCGGAGCAAATATCAATGAAACAAGAAAAAACACCCTTTTGTAAATAAAAGAGGCAACAGACAGAGTGTGTGCAGAGCGGTCGGAGATTTGCAGAGCTGGACACTTGACCATTTTTTGCCGGTCCGGCCGCGACCCTCCACCCTTGACCTGGGTACCCTTCCGGCTGTTGCGACCCTCCGGCCATATTCAAAAACATTGTCGGCCCCCGCCCCGTTCCGCCCCCCCCGACCCCCCCCCCAAAAAAAACAAAAAACCCAAAAAAATAGCATCAGTGATTGACGTCGCTGCGGGAGAGACACTAACGGCAGAGGCTTTTTAGGGATCATTAGCTGGCTAATTTACTACTCAAACCCGCTGTGGAAACGCTTCAAATACGCTTCAAAATGCGCCACATAGTACTGTAGCGTCTCCCAATGATACGCCATCAGTCGTAGTTCAATGAACGCGTTTTTATTAATTCAACAGGCTACTGTGGGCTGTAGCCGACGCCAACACAAGTACAACAACCATTCAATCCCCCCATCACACACTCTCTCTCTTTCGTCCTCCGCTCCTCCTCTCTCGCACGCACCCCCTCCCATCCAGCGAGCCGCGCGACGCATTCAACAGGCTCGGAAACAACATAACTCTGCAAAACACGAATTCAACCACAACAAAGATAAATCAGTTCGTTACAGTACTTTACTACTTACCAAACTGCACATGCTTACTTCCATTGCGAGCCCCGGGGTTGTTTTTTTCGTATTGTATAATTATTTGGGTCCAGACCGCCAGGAATGGCAGTCAACAAGTTACTTATTTATTTTCCACTTTCTCTCCTTCCCGGCCTTCAAAATAAAAACATTCCATACAAACCTCTATACACAGCAAGTTTGCTATGTCATATTTCCGGAAGTAGTGAACGCCAGAAGAAGTGCATGAACTCCAGAACTCCTTGATGTGCCAACGACAGTTGAGTTGAGTCAGCAATATACTCGTGGACACAAGTTGTTTCGCATTTAAGGCATTTAATTTTATTGCGAAAACGATCTGGAAGGTGGCGGCTAAGGGGGAACGTGGATGAGTAGCTTGCTTATGCTTACTTTGCAGCAACGAGCTGCGTGGTGCATCCGTCTCCGTGTGGGAAACTGTCATCGCAACGTGAGATAGCAACGTGCGCTCAAAGCGTGTTTGTATTTCGTCATTGTCACGTCACGTAACCCGCGCCTCCCACCTGCAACTGGGGCATACCATTACAAAAAGGGGTGCCAAGGGGGGTGGCAATGCCACAATCCCTATAACAGCAGTTGTCGCTCGCGCCGACGAGAGAGTAGAAAGAAGCCTAAAAATAAGCCTTTCACCGAGTAGGCTGAGAATTTTGGCCACCTTGGTCACACGCACGAGGGCCGATAGTGGGCCGGACTAATATACACCTCCGGCCATGCTTGGTTAAGCCATTTTTTTACATTTGTCCCCTGACGAAATGTCCAACTGTTCCGGCCCAGGGAAGGACTGCCCAGCCCTGGAGATTTGTTACTGTGCACGTCTCTGTCTCGTTCTCCTCATGAGAAAAAGTTAAACTCTTGTCTTCTTCCTTGTGCAGTGTTTTTATTAAATGTTTCAGGTCATCTAGAACGTGACAGATAACTTTTAAAGTTGATATTGATACAAGTTGTTCATTTTGCTCAGCTTCTCCTAAAACTATATCCCATCTTATCTGCTATTGTGAGCCGACAATGAAACTATGGAAGGATGTAGCAGGATTTATTCGTGATAAACTGGTTGCAAATTTTACGTTGTTTTATGAGCATGTTATTTTTGGTTATTTTGTAAAGAGCAAGAAAGATGACAGTGACAATGTTTTGGTGATAAATCTGCTACTTATGTTGGACAAGTTTTACAGACATAAATGTAAATTTGGAACTCACAAACCACATTTTCCACTATTTTACAAGGATTTTGAACTATAATTACAATATACAGTATTAGTGCCTGCCATAACAATAAAGCCGAGAGGACTTTGGCTGCATGAGTGAAGTATAAATGCTGAGGGGAAAAAAAAGTTAACGTTTTATTTCCCTTAATATATTATCATTATAGTCCGCTGATAGTGTAGTGGTACACACGCCTGAGTTGTGTGCGGGCAGCGTGGGATCGATTCCCGCTCAGTGACAGTGTCTATGTGTGCCCTGCGACTGGCTGGCGACCAGTTCGGGGTGTAGTCTGCCTTCGCCCATTGACGGCTGGGATAGGCTCCAGCAACTCCCCGCGACCCTGTATAGGATAAGCGGTTTGGAAGATGACATGACATGACATGACATATTATCATTATTGTAATTTCCTTTTTTTATTTGTTTGTTTTTTCCATTATACAATACAATACAATTTTATATATATAGCACATTTCACAACAGCTACAGCTGTAGATATGGTGCCAGGGGGCCCAGGGCAACAGGGTGGGATGTAGAAGAGCCACTAGGATCGAACACCATAACTTCTGTTGTCTTTCCATTGAAAGTTAAGAAATTTAGTGACATCTGGGCTTAATGTCCTCTAGGCAGGACAAAAGTGGTCTTATGGAGAAATCGTCTTTTTTGCTCAGCGGGAAATAGATTTGACAGTCATCCATATAGCAGTGGAAGGAAATACCGTGTTTTCTAAGGATGGAACTCAGGGGCAGCAAATACGAGAACAGCAAGGGCCCCAAAATAGAACCGTGTGGAACTGTAAAAATAATAATGTATATTATGAGTCATGTGTTGGATTATTCTCCAGCACGCCCCGCGACCCTTGTGAGGATAAGCGGTATCTATAATGGAATGGATGTGTTGGATTATTATTATTATGCTTGTTAGCTTTATTATCTTAGTTTATTAGCTTTAGCTTTTTCCATATCTAGGCCCAACTTGCTTGATGTGCTTTGCTTCCACATATCCATGTGTCTAAATATTGGATTTTATCAGGATCCTGGATTTTTTCTTCAATAACTAATGTATCCTTCTCGGCATACCAGTTTTTGAAAATAAAATCCATCCATCCATTATGTATACCGCTTATCCTCACAAGGGTTTCGGGCATGCTGGAGCCTATCCCAGCGGTCTTCGGGCAGTAGGCGGTATCCACCCTGAACTGGTTGCCAGCCAATCGCAGGGTACTCATAGAATATTAAACATTTTATAATATAGATAATAGATTAGCACTGATGTCCACTGATAGTGTAGTGGTACACACGCTCGAGTTGTGTGCGGGCAGCGTGGGATCGATTCCCGCTCAGTGACAGTGTCTGTGTGTGCCCTGCGACTGGCTGGCGAACAGTTCGGGGTGTAGTCTGCCTTCGCCCATTGACGGCTGGGATAGGCTCCAGCAACTCCCCGCGACCCTGTATAGGATAAGCGGTTTGAAAGATGACATGACATGACAGATTAGCACTGTGTCGGCATGGCTCAGTAGTAGGGTCGTTTTTTCCCAACCTGGAGGTTGTGGTTTTGATCCCCGGCCATTGTGACCATGTTGAAGTATCCTTGTGCAAGATACTGATCCCCCAGTTGCTCCTGATTCTGTGTCATCAGGAGGTAAATGAGGTACACTGTGTGAAGCACTTTCATTACCAAAGGTAGATACGCGCTATACAAGTGTTAGCCCTTTTAACCATTTAGCGTTATAAACTCGAAATAATACATTTAAATTTACATAATTAGTTTGGTGGTAGTACTGTGCACTCAATGTTGATAGCTTATTTAAACATAGAGAGTTCAAGTTATGTTTACTTATCATTTCTGAGGCAACGAGTTTCCATATTTTTTATAAACTGAACTCCCTTTTTTTACAGTGCATGAGTTGGCAGAAATAACTCCAGTTTTTGCGTTTGCCACAATAACCTTTGCATGGTATTGGAAGAATAGAGGCATGATAGCATCAACGGGCACGCCAGTTATGCATGCAGGGCTCTTATCAAAGCTTTTTGACGCAATACAAGTGGCACACACACTCTAGCCGTCTGCAAGTGTGCAACGCACACATCAGGCACAGAGTGTGTCCCGTGGGAACGCATTTGCAGTTAAGACAACTAGAGACGCTGCTACAGGACCAACTCATGTGTGAGCAGTGAAAGACGTACAAATTTACACAAGGGCATATTAAATGACATGAAACGCCACAGTCCTGAAGCTGATCAAGAACTTTGAAGAGAAAAAAACAAATTAGGTAAATAAAACATTGGTGAAACATTAACAGTTGACATCTATGTATGACCAAACAGCGCACCTATTTACCTAGAAATCTATACAAATGGGCTGCTATGTTGAATGATGTTGTTAGGTCCATGTTGGGCGACTTATGGCTTTGATTCTTATTCCAAGAATTTCTGTAGGGCATGCTTGTAGGGCATGCTTGACATGTGCGAGACACAATTCACAAGGTCACTTGAGGCCACGTGCCACATTACCGCGAAATCCATTTCAAATTATTCATGATTTTCTTTTAATTTAATCAAGAGGAGGGAAAAAAAAAAAAAAAAATATATATATATATATATATATATATATATATATATATATATATATATATATATATATATATATATATATATATATATATATATATATATTTTGTTTGGTCGTCGTAGATGCATTTTCAGGATTGATGGAGATATTCCCTACCAAACATCCAGACGCGTTGACGGTGGCAAAAGCTCTTTGCAGGGATATCATCCCCAGATATGGTATTTCTAAAAAACATACAATGACAATGGTACCAATTTTGTTCACCAAATTGTGATTAGGGATAAGAGTTATGGTTCTGAGAATCATGATGCTTGCCACCCGCAAATTGCTGGATTAGTGGGAATGATGATTGGGACAATAGAAGATAGACCAGAGTATTGCGTTAAAGAAACGGGAAGCACTTTTCATAATACACACACACGCGCACACACACAAACGGAGTAACTGTTGGCATTTATGGCACACTTTCAGTAGACCAAATACCAGATGATAACACACCACTCGGCGACACATTACTGGCAGACATGCAAAATAGTGAGTGAACCTTTTGGGAAAGTAATGGGGTAATAGGAAATGTCGAATCATATGTAGTAAGGAAGGTGACTCCATCCTTCCATAAGGCTTGTTTACGTGGGGAGCAATTAAGAGTCGTGGGCCTTGTCAGAACCCTCTAGAACACCATACGATAGAGGGGCAGAGCGGGACTCCGAGGAACCTAGGCTAACGGAAAAAGTCCTGCCAGCCAACTAGGATCTAAACCACTCTAGAGCACTTCTACTAATGCCCATTTGGCGTTGGTATTCACCTGGCACTGTTTGTTTGTTTGTTTGTACTACAGTATCTCGATATGACTGTGGCAGTTAACGCTGTTATATGTGCAATTTGTTCAATAAAGCATTAAAAAGAAACGAGAATAGACTCGTACGTAGGGTGACCATATGTCCCGATCTGCGCAGGACTGTCCCGCATTTTAATTATGTTTTGATGCATCCCACAAATTGACTCACTGTCCCGCATGTCTGATCGGCAGGCACCAATTTTCAAACGTGCGTCTAAAATCTTGTTTTTCATTAAACACCTGTGTGCTGAGAGCAGAAAACACAGTGGAGACTATTATGTCTCAGGCTCTGTGTGTGTGTGTGTGGGGGGGGGGCGCGTGTGTGTGTGTGTGGGTGTGTGTGTGTCTGGTGTTCGGGCTGGTGTGACTGTCTGTGTGCAGGACTGTGAGAGGCAGGGGTATGCTGTCAATCAAACAGCCGGGCGCACATGCAGGCAAGTCAATGTTGTTTTAAGTTACGCATACCAAAAACAAGCATTTTGGCGTCGCGTTCCATACATTTGTGATGAATTAATGAAAATAGAGGACTCCAAGGAAAGTAAGAAGACTGCAAAGAAAATGAAATGCAGTTACAACAAGGTCTGGGAACTCATTGTCCGCATGGGTGAAGCCAGTGAAAGACGAGTCAGATAAAGCTTTCTGTGAACTTTGTGGCTGCTGTTGCTGTTATGGAGAAAACTGAAAGACTTGAGTTGTGATGGACATAACCTAAAGTGTTTCATCAGTGCTTTCCTTGCTTCTGGAAGTGCGTAGTGCTGCTATGGTGGACACGTTTGTTTACAATTGAATTGATTGTAGTTACAGTATTGTTATCTCCTGACTATTTTTGATATACTTCTTGTTTTATTTTCGTTTTATGCTGTGGCTGTTTAATTTGAAAATGATTTGAATTGCAGTAGTTGTAGTAGCCTGTTTTTGTTTGGATTGTCTTTGTTACTGTAGTAAATTGTTACTTTACTTCGTGCTCTAAATGTTGACTTGAGATTCGACAAGGTTTTATTGTGTGTGTGACTATTGTTAAAGTGCATCTACCTCTAGATATGATGAGACTGACTAATTTCAGCCTTTATTGTGAGCTCCTATTGCAAGGGCGGAGCTATGGGTGGGCCTGGGTGGCACAGGCCCACCCAGATTGACAGACTGCCCACCCAGTGAGATTCATGAAAAAATATATACTTTTACTTTTTTTGTAAAATAATATGAAATTATTTTGAATTCGTGTTTCGTTGTGTTTTTTTTTTTTTTTTATTGTATTGAATATTAAGAATGGCATAATTGTGGTTGTCTAAGGAGGATCTGAACTTCATATTATTCAGTTTGTCATTTTATTTGAATATACGATGTGTCAGGATAGGAGGATTGTGCTCAGTGAGAGAAATATTCAGGCCCTCCCTGATTTTTCCAGGCACACCCATTAGCCACGTTCTGGCTCCACCCCTGTCCTATTGATATAAAGAAGGAGAAGAAGAAGACTGAACAGTTGACAAGCTGTGTCATATGCATTTTTGGTGTCCGTCGCGAGCGTCAGCTGCGTCCCACATTGTCCCCCCCAAGCATATACTCCCTGTCCCACATCTGGTGAGTTTGGATCTGGTCACTCTACTCATACGGAATAACCACAAGGACCAAATTGTTTTAACTGAACAACGCCTTTAAAGCGGAAGTCAACCCAAACATATTTTTTTCAAGAATATGTTCCCAGCAAGCCCCTAGTTGAAACACGGCATTCTGATTTATAGTGCGATTGTGGAATAAGTGTTAATCCACTCGTTTTTAGCATCTCTGGGGGTGGCCATTTTGTCTTCTGTCGACTGAAAATGACATCACAATTGCTCACAAGGACCAATCACGGCTGACCTGTTCTCTGAATTTGAGCCGTGATTGATCGTTGTGAGCAGTTTTGATGTCATTTCAGTCGACAGAAGACAAAATGGCCGCCCCCGGAGATGCTAAAAACGAGTGGATTAACACTTATTCCACAAACGCACTATTAATCAGAATGCCGTGTTTCAACTAGTGTGCCTGCTGGCAACATATTCTTGAAAAAAATATGTTTGGGTTGACTTCCGCTTTAAATTCTTGATTATTTGTGTCCATCACAAATAGGCTCCATTTCGATATCTTCATCCCTGTTTTTATCAAATACATAGAGTATTTATATTTTAATGTCGATTCGGGCGGGCGGTGATCGACTGGTTAGCGCATCCGCCTCACAGTTCAGAGGTCATGGGTTCGATCCCGGCTCCGGCCTCCCTGTGTGGAGTTTGCATGTTCTCCCCGTGCCTGCATGGGTTTTCTCCTGGTACTCCGGTTTCCTCCCACATTCCAAAAACATGCATGGTAAGTTGATTGGACACTCTAAATTGCCCCTAAGTGTGATTGTGAGTGTGGTTGTTTATCTCTGCGTGCCCTGCGATTGGCTGGCAACCAATTCAGGATGTCCCCCGCCTACTGCCCGAAGACTGCTGGGATGGGCTCCAGCACGCCCCGCGACCCTTGTGAGGATAAGCGGTATAGATGATGGATGGATGTCGATTCGGGCCAGACTTAAAGTGTGTTCAAGTGGACTTGCCGTAGAATCAAGAACTACCCCCCCCCCCCCCCCCCCCACACACACACACACACACGCGCCCCTCCACGAACCACACGCCTGATTGTATTTTCCTCATTTTTTTTTCTCAGATCTACTCATGCCCCAACACAGGACGTCCATCACTACTTTTAGTGTAAAACATCTTACGCTAAATCGTTGTGTCCGCTTAAAGTGGTCTCGGTGCACGTAGGCGCTCCTTGGCCTAGCTCAGCTAAGTGTAGCTTAGCTTGCTAGCAGCTAAGAGACGCGTTTGTGATCAACATCGCTCAGCAAAGATCAAGTTTGAGCTGCAAGTGTTGTGGTGATTTTCGTGTGAAAATGTGCGCAAGAAGGACAGCAGAGTACGAGGAGGAACTTTTTGGAGCGAAAGAGGCCAACGAACGACAACGTCAACTACTGGACGCCATTAGCAGAATGCAGCCAAGAATCGTTCTCCACAGAGCAGGTTTGGTCGCTTCTTTTCACTTTTGGAGGAAATGCTTTCCAATTTTAACAGTATACACTGCGTGCCGTCTGTCTGTCTGTCTGTCTTGTTACGATATACAGGTGAACGCAATTGTTGGTACCCCATGGTTAATAAATGAAATTAACTATTAAAAATCAGACGTTGCTTTTGAAATATGGTTCAACAGAATTATTTTAAAAACAAACTCTTGAAAAAAGGATGGACAAAACTGATTAAAGGGGAAGTCAACCCAAACATATGTTTTCCAGTATATGTTCTATTCAGGCCCACGAGTTGAAACAAGGCATGCTGATTAACTTTGCGTTTGTCGAAAATGAGGTAAGCCGTAGAATGCACCCGCTTTTATATGGAGTAAGATTGCTGTCAAAAAGGCATATGTGTGGATTACAATTCATGTCTGTACTAGTAATAATTTGTGTTTTAATTATTTTCCTGTGAGTACAAATCAAAATTGTGAGGGTTTGAATTATTTTCTTGCGAGTACAAATCAGAATTTTGAGGGTTGGAATATTTTTCTTGCGAGTACAAATTAAAATTGCGGGTGTGAACTGTTTTCTTATTAGTAGGAATCAAAAATTCTGTGAGTGCATTGTTTTGTGAATACAACTCTCGCTTCTATGACTACGAATCGATAAATCGTTACATCCCTACAGTTCACAGTTGCTCAGGGCTCAGGTAATGGCCAAATACAGCTCATCTGTTTTCTGAAGCTAAGGGTTAGAGTGAAGAATGGGAAAGAATTCCACCGACAAAGCTCCAACAGTTGGTGTCCTCAGTTCCCAAATGTTTATTGAATGTTGTTCAAAGAAAAGGTGATGTAACACAGTGGTAAACAAGACCCTGTCCCAGCTGTTTTGGAATGTGTTGCAGCCATAAAATTCAAAGTTCATGATTATTTGCGAAAACAATAGCTTTTCAGTTCGAAAATTAAATATCTTGTATTCAATTGAATATAGTTTGCACCATATTTGCAAATTATGGTATTCTCATATCCGGTTCCGGCGCCGCGCGAGTGGCAGCCCGCTACAGTAGCTCCGGCTCATCGGTGAGCCTTTTCGTGTGTTTTTGTTCCTTAATATTACTCTACCTCATACCTTTTTCATATAGTTGATAGTCGTAACTTGCGTAGCAATGGACACCCAAACTGCGGTATTCTTGCTGCTGCTGATTGCTATTTTTTGCGCGATCGTGTCCGGCGACTTGGCTCGGAGCCGCGCCCCCATTGTTTACAGCCGGAATCAGCTGTTAGCACTCCGTGCTAACCCTGCGCCGGCTCCCGGGGCGAGACCCGATATCCCCCGTGAGCTGAGGAGGAAGAGACGGGGATCTCATGCGAGGGTTAAAGGAGGAGACGATACCATCCCGTCCTCCCGTCTGTTATCATGGGGAATGTTAGATCGCTCCCCAACAAGATGGACGAGCTAGCGGCGCTTACCCGGCATGAGAGGGACTTCCGGGAGGCTAGCCTGATGCTATTCACGGAGTCGTGGCTAACAGCGCTAACGCCGAACGCGGTCGTAGAATTGGACGGCTTCCAAATCATACGCGCGGACAGGACGCTGGAGATTGGAAAGAGGAAGGGAGGAGGGCTGGCTGTGTTTGTGAACGATAGATGGTGTAATCCTGGGCACATCACGATTAAGGAGCAGCTTTGCAGCAGGGATATTGAGCTGCTAGCTGTTGGCATGAGGCCATTCTACATCCCGCGAGAGTTTAGTCATGTGATCGCGGTGACCGTCTACGTCCCACCAGCTGCCAGCTGCGACACAGCCCGTGATGTCTTGACTACAGCAGTGAGCAGGCTACAAACACAGCACCCAAATGCCCTGATACTCATCTCTGGTGACTTCAATCATGCCTCCCCTTCCTCCTCTCTGCCTTCATTCACACAGTATGTCACCTGCCACACCAGAGACAATAAAACACTGGACCTTTTCTATGCCAACTCCAAGGAGGCATACACATCACTGCCCCTCCCCCCGCTGGGCAAAGCTGATCACAACCTGGTTGCTCTCCAGTCTGTGTACAAACCTCTGGTCCGCAGGCAGCCAGCTGTGACCCGCACGGTTCAGAGATGGTCTGGAGAGGCCGAGGAGGCCTTAAAGGACTGCTTCAGCACAACTGTGTGGGAAGTATTCAGCGATGCTCACGGGGAAGACATTAGTAGTCTAACGGACACTGTTACAGACTATATAAATTTCTGTATGGAGAACACCATACCCACCGGGACAGTAAGGTGATTCTCCAACAACAAACCCTGGATCACACCAGACATAAAAGCTCTCCTGAAGGAGAAGAGGAGGGCTTTTGCGTCAGGCAACATAGAGGGGCGGAAGACTGTGCAGCGCCAGATGAGGAGGAGGATCAGAGAGGGGAAAAGGTCCTACAGGAAGAGGATGGAGGAGCAGCTGCTGCAGAATAACGCCAGGGGAGTATGGAGGGGCCTGAAGACCATCTCAGGCCACGGACAACCAAAGACCCGGACTGGGGGGGACCTGCAGTGGGCAAATGAGCTGAATCTCTTTTTCAATAGGTTCGATCAGATGCCTGCCTCCACTCAGTCTCTCCTGCTGCAGCCTCCACCTACTCCTCCTGCTGGGCATGTCACCCCCTCCCCCCTTTTCTCCACAGTCTCCAGCTCCCAGCTACACCAGATAGCCACCACTCCCTCCTGCCCAACCTTGGCCTTCACAACATCTCAGGTGAGGAACCAGCTGAAGAAGATGAAGGCGAGGAAGGCAGCGGGTCCAGATGGCATCAGCCCCCAGCTCCTCAAATCCTGCGCAGACCAGCTGTGTGGAATTGTCCAGCACATGTTCAACCTGAGCCTGAAGCTGGGCAGGGTCCCCCAGCTATGGAAAACATCCTGCCTGTTCCTGGTGCCAAAGACCCCCCACCCGAAGGAGCTCAACAGCTTCAGACCAGTGGCGCTGACTTCTCACCTGATGAAGACCCTGGAGAGACTGGTCCTTGTCCACCTGCGCCCCCTGGTGAGCTCTTCAATGGACCCACTCCAGTTCGCATATCAGCCTGGCATCAGTGTGGATGATGCCATCATCTACCTTCTCCACACTTCACTCTCCCACCTGGAGAAGGCGGGGAGCACTGTGAGGATCATGTTCTTTGATTTCTCCAGTGCTTTCAACACCATCCAGCCCACCCTACTGGGAGACAAGCTGGAGCGGGCGGGGGTGGCCCACCACCTCACCACATGGATCCAGGACTACCTCACTAACCGGCCACAGTATGTGAGGACACAGGACTGTGTGTCTGACGTGCTCCTCTGCAGCACGGGGGCCCCACAGGGAACTGTCTTGGCTCCCTTCCTGTTCACCCTCTACACCTCGGACTTCAACTACAACACCCCTACCTGTCACCCGCAGAAGTTCTCTGACGACTCTGCGATTTTCTGCCTCATCACAGGCGGAGATGATCGGGAGTACAGAGAACTTACTCAGGGTTTTGTGGACTGGTGCCAGCAGAACCGCCTCCTGATCAATGCGGGGAAATCCAAAGAAATGGTGGTGGATTTCGGTAGGCGCCAGCACTCTTCACCTGCACCAGTGAATATCCGGGGAACAGATGTTGAGAGAGTCTCAACTTACAAGTACCTGGGTGTTCATCTGAACAATAAACTGGACTGGTGCGACAACACAGGAAGAGTCTATAGGAAGAGTCAGAGCAGACTCTTCCTACTCAGGAGACTGAGGTCTTTTGGGGTTCAGGGGACACTCCTCAGGAACTTTTATGACTCGGTGGTTGCATCGGTCATCTTCCAGGGAGTGGTCACCTGGGCAGGCGGCGTCTCGGCCCGGGACAAGAAGCGGCTGGACAAACTGTCCTGGGCTGCTCCCTGGACTCTGTGGACTCGGTGGGGGACAGGAGGATGTTGGCCAAGCTGTCATCAATGCTGGGCAACCCGGACCACCCCCTCCAGGGCACCCTAACAGCACTCCACAGCACCTTCAGTGACAGACTGTTACACCCTCGCTGTGCAAAGGAGAGATTCCGCCGTTCCTTCTTGCCTGCTGCTGTCAGACTCTTTAACAAGAACATTGTGTAGTCTCTACAAACTGGTGGACATTAGTGCAATTGTGCAATCCTGCACCTGAGCTCATATTGTGCAATACCCAATATTCCCCACTACTGTAATACCGTGCAATACTCAACATTCCCCACTACTGTTAGTCTAGTTTTATTTTTATCCAATGCTGTTCCTTACATTTCACTACAGCACTGCAGCACTGTCACTTACTTAGAGTATTTTTCCTCTGTACTATGTACAGGCCAAAATGAGTGTTCCTCATACTTTTTATATAGATGTATGTTGGTGTGTATATACATGTGTATATACACGTTACTGCTTATATTTACATAGGTTTGATCCCGAATGTTTGCCGTCAATGTTATACATTAATGGCTACATTATGCCGCCGTCCCTGTGTGACCTATATCTTTGCTGCTGTAACAATGAAAATTTCCCCACTGTGGGATCAATAAAGGCATTCTTATCTTCTTATCTTCTTTGTATTTATGTTTAACACATCATCCCCCCTGCCAAAAGAAAAATATATTTACCCATATATTATTTGAAATATATTGCAAATTATTCCATCCATCCATCCATCCATTATCTCCCGCTTATCTGAAGTCGGGTCGCGGAGGCAGCAGCTTCAGCAGGGAAGCCCAGACTTCCCTCTCCCCAACAACATCTTCCAGCTCTTCCGGAAGGATCCCAAGGCGTTCCCAGGCAAGCCGGGAGACATAGTCTCTCCCGCGTGTTCTGGGTCGTCCTCGGGGTCTCCTGCCAGTGGGACATGCGGAACACCTCACCAGGGAGGCGTCCAGGGGGCATCATTATCAGATGCCCGAGCCACCTCAACTGGCTCCTCTCAACGGGGAGGAGCAGCGGCTCGACTCTGAGTCCCTCCCGGATGGCCGAACTTCTCACCCTATCTCTAAGGGAGAGCCCGGACACCCTGCGAAGGAAACCCTTTTTGGCCGCTTGTATCCGAGATCTTGTTCTTTCGGTCATGACCCACAGCTCATGACCATAGGTGAGAGTAGGAACATAGATTGACCGGTAAATTGAGAGCTTCGCTTTTCGGCTGAGCTCCTTCTTCACCACGACAGACCGATACAGGGTCCGCATCACAGCAGACGCTGCACCGATCCGCCTGTCGATCTCCCGTTCCATCTTACCCTCACTCGTGAACAAGACCCCAAGATACTTGAACTCCTCCACTTGGGGCAGAATCCCATCCCCGACCCGGAGAGGGCATGCCACCCTTTTCCGACTGAGGACCATGGTCTCAGATTTGGAGGTGCTGATTTTCATCCCGACCGTTTCACACTCGGCTGCGAACCGCTCCAGCGAGAGTTGGAGATCGCGGCTTGAAGAAGCCAACAGTACCACATCATCTGCAAAAAGCAGAGATGCAATACTGAGGCCACCAAACCGGACCCCCTCGACACCTCGGCTGCGCCTAGAAATTCTGTCCATAAAAGTTATGAACAGAATCGGTGACAAAGAGCAGCCTTGGCGGAGTCCAACCCTCACTGGAAACGAATCCGACTTACTGCCAGCAATGCGGACCAAACTCTGACATCGGTGGAACAGGGACCGGACAGCCTTTATCAGGGGGCTCGGTACCGCGTACTCCCGAAGCACCCCCCACAAAACTCCCCGAGGGACACGGTCGAACGCCTTCTCCAAGTCCACAAAACACATGTAGACTGGTTGGGCGAATTCCCATGCACCCTCGAGGTCCCTGCTGAGGGTGTATTGCTGGTCCACTGTTCCACGGCCGGGACGAAAACCACATTGCTCCTCCTGAATCCGAGATTCGACCTTCTGACGGACCCTCCTCTCCAGCACCCCTGAATAGACCTTGCCGGTGAGGCTGAGGAGTGTGATTCCTCTGTAATTGGAGCACACCCTCTGGTCCCCCTTCTTAAAAAGGGGGACCCTTCTTAAAAAGGGGGACCACCACCCCGGCCTGCCAATCCAGAGGCACTGTCCCCGATATCCACGCGATGTTGTACAGACGTGTCAACCATGACAGCCCCTCAACATCCAGAGCCTTTATGAACTCCGGGCGGATCTCATCCACCCCCGGGGCTTTGCCACCGACGAGCTTTTTGACTACCTCGGTTACTTCAACCCCAGAGATAGGAGAGCCCACCTCAGAGTCTCCAGGCTCTGCTTCCTCAGTGGAAGGCGTGTCGGTGGAACTGAGGAGGTCTTCGAAGTACTCTCCCCACCGACCCACAACGTCCCGAGTTGAGGTCAGCAGCACCCCATCTCTACTATAAACAGTGTTAATGGTGCACTGCTTCCCTCTCCTGAGACGTTGGATGGTGGACCAGAATTTCCTCGAAGCCGTCCGGAAGTCATTTCCAACTCCTCCCACACCTGAGTTTTTGCCTCAGCAACCGCCAGAGCTGCATTCCGCTTGGCCAGCCGGTACCTGTCAGCTGCCTCCGGGGTCCCGGAGGCCAAAAATGCCCGATAGGACTCCTTCTTCAGCTGGACAGCATGCCTTACCCCTGGTGTCCACCAGCGGGTTCGGGGATTGCCACCACGACAGGCACCGACCACCTTGCGGCCACAGCGCCGATCGGCCGCCTCAACAATGGAGGCACAAAACATGGTCCACTCGGACTCGATGTCCCCCGCCTCCCCCGGGAAAAGTTCTGCCGGAGGTGGGAGTTGAAACTCCTTCTGACAGGGGATTCTGCCAGACGTTCCCAGCAAACCCTCACAATACGTTTTGGTCTGCCAGGTCGGACCGGCATCTTCCCCCACCATCGGAGCCAACTCACCACCAGATGGTGATCAGTTGACAGCTCCGCCCCTCTCTTCACCCGAGTGTCCAAAACATGCGGCCGCAAGTCCGATGATACGACTACAAAGTCGATCATCGAACTGTGGCCTAGGGTACCCTGGTGCCAAGTGCACATATGGACACCCTTATGTTTGAACATGGTGTTCGTTATGGACAATCCGTGATAGGCACAGAAGTCCAGCAACCGAACACCGCTTGGATTCAGATCGGGGGGGCCGTTCCTCCCAATCACACCTCTCCAGGTCTCACTGTCATTGCCCACGTGAGCATTGAAGTCCCCCAGCAGAACGATGGAGTCCCCAGGTGGAGCGCCCTCCAGCACACCCTCCAAGGACTCCAAAAAGGGTGGGTACTCTGCACTGCTGTTTGGTGCATAAGCACAAACAACAGTCAGGACCCGTCGCCCCACCCTCTGGCGGAGGGAGGCTACCCTCTCGTCCACCGAGGTAAACCCCAATGTGCAGGCGCCAAGCTGGGGGTGCAGGCCCGGCCACCAGGCGCTCGCCATCGAGCTCCACCTCCAGGCCTGGCTCCAGAAGGGGGCCCCTGTGACCCGCGTCCGGGCGAGGGAAAACGTGGTCCATAGATTTTCGTCTTCATAAGGGGTCATTTTGAGCCGTGCTTAGTCTGGTCCCTCACCTAGGACCTGTTTGCCATGGGTGACCCTACCAGGGGCATAAAGCCCCAGACAACTTAGCTCCTAGGATCATTGGGGCACGCAAACCCCTCCACCGCGATAAGGTGACGGCTCATGGGGGGGGCAAATTATTCCAATATATTATTTCCCCAATATATTATGTTGACAATGTATTGAGTTATATATTAATGGTACCTATATTGTACAGATATTTTATTAGATATCATATATTCATGTAATATATTGCAAAATATCTCCAAAATTGTCGCCTTCCATATATTACATTATATTTGCTATGAACATATAACATATGTTAATATATTCCCAAATATATGTAATTATGTATTTATAAATATCCACAACCATGTATTATAATTTATATCGGAAAATGTATTGGTAATATCTGTAAAGATATAGTGTCACATATATTCTCAATATATGGTAAATGTAATTTCCATACATGGAAAATTCTATGGAAACACATGAAAATATATGTAAAGATACGAGTGATGGTAGAATGCATGGTAAATGTATGTAATATATGGAAAAATATGTGGATTAATATATTTATCATATTATAGAATATGTTTGAGATATGTACGTGAAATTATATGTAAACGTGTAATATATACTTTGTATATCAGCAAACCATCTTCCATCTTCGACACCGCTTATCCTGGACAGCGTCGCGGGGAGGTGCTGGAGCCTATCCAAGCTGACTATGGGCGAAAGGCAGGCTACACTCTGAACTGGTCGCCAGCCAGTCGCAGGGCACACACAAACACAATCACTGAGCGGGAACCGATCCCACGCTGCCCGCATACAACTCAGGCGTGTGTACCACTACACTATCAGTGACCTTATCAGCAAACCATTATATTCTCACTGTCATGTGAAAAACACTTACCTCCATTTTTTTTTCATTTTCTTATTTTTACATGAATGGTGTTTCCACGTTACAGACATCGCATTAATGTGAAAATTTTAAAACGTTTCCAAAATTGGAGATAAGTGTTTTTCACAAGGCAGCGACGATAATAATGATAAAACACAGACAAATCAGTATCCATCAAAATCCACGTTTATTTTCTTTTAATGCAGAATAAAAAAAATAAAGCATTTTGAGGTAGACGGGTACTTTGTTCACAGTACAAAATTAAACAGAGCAAATTCTTAAAAGTGCAAACTAAACAAATATAAAACTTAACTAAACTCACTGTTCCCTGATAGTGTAGTGGTACACACGCCAGAGTTGTGTGCGGGCAGCGTGGGATCGATTCCCGCTCAGTGACAGTGTCTATGTGTGCCCTGCGACTGGCTGGCGACCAGTTCGGGGTGTAGTCTGCCTTCGCCCATTGACGGCTGGGATAGGCTCCAGCAACTCCCTGCGACCCTGTATAGGATAAGCGGTTTGGAAGATGACATCCATGACATAAACTCACTGTTCCTCCAAAGTAAATCTTCCTCCATCCATCTTCGAGCAGCAAATTTGGCTTTTTTCTGATGGGCAAAGTTATTAATTATGGTACTATCATGTTGTCATTTAAGACCAATTATGCATATGACATCAATTGCATTACTTGTTTTGGATTTCCAGAGGCTTTCTTACCAGTATTGAAATATTCTTCACCAAAGTCCAGGGCAGCGTTTTCCTTTTCTCATCCACTTGTGTTCCTGCAATTACAATTCCCACTCAGCTGCGCTCAATGTAGCTTGTTTTTCTAGGTTAAATTATAGGAACACATTTAATATCAAAGTAAACACCAATGTTATTAATAAATATTATAGAATGAATGATTCTTTGCCAATTGTCATAGGACTACTGTAAAATAGTCAAACACAAGCAGGATTCACATTTTGATATAATAAACAGAACAAACATTTTGTTGTTGTCTTTGATATTACAGTAACGCTAACTAGAAAGGAAAAAAAGTTATAAATGAAGTATTAGAATGTGTATAAGACCGACTCGCCTGCTAACTGAAGCACAACAGCGTCTTCAACGGGCCATCCATTAGCAGGCTTCTTGGTCTTAGTTGTTGGACATTCAAAAGATATATCGTGTCTGTAATGGCAGCCGGGTCAAAATCAATTATCCAGTTGATAGGTATGATGCTGTTTTTGCCATTGTCTGGTCCCTTGCTCAACTAACAAGGACAAACCGGTATTTTGACATTTTTGCTCACGGTAATCCATTTACTGCAATACTCTACCTTCTTCTGCTCGCGCCCAATTCAGCCGTCCTTCCGGCTTTGCTATGGGCATGCGCGAAGACGTGCTTATGCTATGATTGGTTGGTTTGTCGGGGCAATTGTTATGCGTCATTCGCATTGAGCACTCAGGTAAATGTAATCTCAATCCCATCCGTTAGCTCACCCGATAGCACCGACAAATAGTGAAAATGGACCAATCCCTGATGATGAAAGACAAAATTGGTACAAAATGTTTCAGTATATTATAACGGACTTTATACAATACAATACAATACAATACAATATAATTTTATTTATATAGCGCATTGTCAGGTTCACACCAAGTGACACATTGGTAGACAACGCACACAATGAGGAATGAAGACACTCGACACAAATATTGTCCTTTTTCTTGCAAGGAGAGCGCAGGGAAGTGTACTATTACAGTTCCTAAAACCCTCTGCCTGGCTCCTGCGCCTCCTCTCTTTTTATTTTCTTTGGATTCCCTGATTACAAAGATGTTCCAGCTCTAAGCGAAAGGGGAGCGAAAGCCTTCTGGAACACTCTTAACTTGCTTGTTGTTCTTGTGTGTGTGTGTGTGTGTGCGTGTGAGCCATTATCATGCATATGTGGAAGCAACGCACACCAAGCAAATTGGGCCTAGATATGGAAAAAGCTAAACCCACAACCTAATAAAGCTAACAAGCCTAATAATAAAAATCTAACACATGAATCATGATATACATTATTATTCTTACATTCCCCTTTGTTTTTTCTTAGATTTGCACAGTCCATTGTTATTGTTTTATTCTGTCCCAGGGACTCAGCGTCTTACCACGGGATGCTCTTCGATAAGAGCATTGTTCCTATTTTGCGGCTGTGTCCTACTCACATTCCACTTTCTTCACAAGCAACTTCGATTTACATGATTAAAACAAGTTTATAATGCTGAAAGAAAACTTACAATAATTATAAGAGTAAATATGGTATAACCTATTCCCTCCTGTTTATCACATAGTTGCTCAAACCCATTTTCCAATTTCATTCACCCATTAATATGAAAGCAAATATATTTACCCTTAGAGGCACCGTTAATCTGTATTCATAGACACTTAAATCTGGAAACAAATGACCCAGGTAACAATGTTCGCCATCGTCATCATCACCTTTAATGTCTCGATCCAGTAAAGGATACAATTGAGCCATTCGGTTCCAATTGCTGTTGTCATCAATCTGTTAAGGATAGAGAACAGACAAGGAATACAACAAACAACATCCACACAAGGTCAAGAAGCTGCAAAAACAGCGATTGATACCAAAATTGAGGACACCAGAGCTTTGCATTTTCCCAAGGCATTCATCCAGGAGTCCCACATGGAGCGTGGGACAGAGTGTTCCTTCATCCTGCCATTCAAGGGATCAGGGTCCTGCTACGGCCTCGGTAGGGCTGCCATCTGCAGCTGTGTTGTTGGGAACGAATGTGCAGAACTGCTCTCCGATAATAGCACATATTCCTCCTCTGTCAACCAACAACACGTCAACAACCGTCGTGTTTTGGAATGCCATAAGCGAGGTGGCTGATAGCTGTTCATGCACAGCTTCAAACCCACTCTGTGTCCAATTGCCCAATTTTTGTACGTTGCAATGGATGTAGTTGATCCTGTCTACGTTCTTGCTGTGTTTTTACACCACCAACAAAGGAAGGACTCAAATCCTTCTGTTATCTGATTCACTGATAATTTGTACGCACTCGGAACCCCACGATTTGAAAGCAGTTACCGCTGCTATAATTCAAAGAGCGCCCTGTGTCCCAGATCCGCACACATTGTTGAACTCATTGCGACCTGATGCTGTTGTCTTTACTGTGGTGGACATAAGTAATGCATTTTTCTAAGTGCCTGCTGATAAAGACAGTCAGTTTTGGTTTGCATTCACATTTCCAGGGAAGAAATACACATTCACACGATTACCACAAGGGTATTGTGAGAGTCCAACCATTCATTCACGAGTAATGGCAGCAAGCATGCCCAAATTTACTCCTCTAGGAGGGAGACAGATTCTGCTGTATGTTGATGATGTTCTTTTAGCGTCACCAGACGAGGAAACCTGCAAGACAGACACATTAGTTCTACTGCATCATTTAGCCAAAGAGGGGCACAAAGTAAGCAAGAACAATTTGCAATTTAGCAGAAAACAAGTAAGATATCTGGGACATAATCTCAGTGCTAAAGGAAGAACAATTTTGGAAAACAGGAGGCAGGCACCAAACCACAAACCAAGAAACAACTGATGTAATTTCTAGGTTTGACTAATTACTGCAGAATGTGGATTCCAAATTATGCGGAATTCATTGCTCCATTGTCTAAGTTAATATATGAGGAAAACCTGAAAATGACATCAATGATTAACTGGACATCGGAGGTGAAGAGGCCTTTTGTGAGGTTAAACGAATGCTTGTGTCGAGCGCAGCCGTAGCATTGCCTGATTATTCGAAACATTTGTCCAAATGGTAGACTGTAAAGGGAAATTTATGACATCTGTGCTTTCCCATACACATGGTGACAAATTGAGGCCTGTCTCATCCAAACTCGATAGTGTGGCGTGTGCACTTCCTGTTTGTGTTGGAGCTGTGGTTGCGGCCTCTATGCCAGTGGAATGCTCTTCTGCTATTGTTTTGTTTCATCCGCTTATACTGAAAGTTCCACACGCAGTGGCGGCCTTGCTCCTGCAGACGAACATGGTGTTCTTATCACCAGCTAGACACTTATCATGCATGGCCATACTGTTGTCCCAACCACACCTCACCTTGGAACGGTGCACGACTTTAAACCCGGCCACACTTTTGCCACTTCCTGATGAGGGTGTTCGACACGATTGTCAGGAACTGGCTGAAAAATCTAACACATGAATCATTATATACATTATTATTCTTACATTCCCCTCTGTTTTTCTTACATTCGCACAGTCCATTGTTATTGTTTTATTCTGTCCCAAGGACTCAGTGTCTTACCACGGGATGCTCTTTGATAAGAGCATCGTTCATATTTTGCGGCTGTGTCCTACTCACGTTCCACTTTCTTCACAAGCAACTTCGACTTACACGATTAAAACGAGTTTATAATGCTAAAAAAACCTTACAATAATTATAAGAGTAAATATGGTATAACCTATGAATAATTATCCTATCACGCATTCAGTCTGGTTGTGTTTTTTGTAGTACAATGGCGATATACTAAAAATGTTTCATGGCACTCAATTAGTTCCTTTGCATATAATAAAGCAATTCACATATAAACATGTATTGCCTCTTTTAAAGGGGAAGTCAAGTCAAGTCAAATGTATTTATATAGCCTTTAATCACAGGAAAGTCTCAAAGGGCTTCACATATGCACCAGATCATATACACGACATCCCCCTGATCTTAACCTCTAGGAGGGCAACCCAAACATATTTTTTTTCAGGAATATGTTCTATGCAGGCCCACTGGTTGAAACACGGCATTCTGATTAATATTGCATTTGTGGAAAATGAGTTAAGCAACAAAATCCACCCGTTTTTGTCCATCTCAGGGGTTGGCCATGAACAGGTGAGCTGTGATTGTTCGTTACCTGGGCCCACACATACATACTGTATGTGTGTGTGTAATGTATATATCGTCGCTGTCCTGTTGAAAAACACTTATCTTGAATTTTGGAAGCTTTTTTAATTTTCACTTTAATGCGATGTCTGTAACGCAGAAACATGAATGATGTGAAATGAAAAAAAATGTAGATACGTGTTTTTCCATGACAGCGACGATATACAATTATATATATATATATATATATATATATATATATATATATATATATATATATATATATATATATATATATAATATTAGGGGTGTAACAGTACACTCGGGTGTATTCATACGTTTCGGTATGGCATGTTCGGTTCGGTCCACTTGCGTTTAGTTCGGTCCACTTATTAGAGCGAGCTTACGCACGGACGCTGACTGTTAAGTGCGGCAGACGAGATTGGCGGCACAACAGTGAGAGCCAGAGCTTGAAGGTCCCCGCGTACACTGCGGTCTCCTGTTTGGAAAAATTCTGGCTTTCCTGTTCCCCGTCGTTGATGGGGAAAGGTTTGTGGATAAGTCCGAAAGTTGTGTGCCGACATTGCTACATGAGGTGGCTATGTTGCGGCTAGCACGTCTAACATGCACGGCATCATCCGACTGTGAATGTTTCTCAAATGAGGGAGCAAAAACGTCAAACTTAAATAGCGAGATTTATCATATTGTAGCGTCTTCCAGGAACACGCCGTCAGACGTAGTTTAATTATCACTTTTTTATTAATCCAAGTACAACTGCTCGCGCTCTTCTTTCTCCGCTGCTCAACTCGCTTGCCGTACGATGCATTCATGAACCTCGGATACATCACAACTCAGCAACACACAAATCCGACCACAACACACAAATCCGACCACAACACAGATAACCCAATTCGTTACAATATGCTGTTGAACATTCAAAGATTTCAATGCCTAAAAAGTATATACAATTCCATAAAGACTTTTTAAAAAAAATTAAAAAGTCACATACATATATATATATATATATATATATATATATATATATATATGTATATGTATATGTATATATGTATGTGTGTGTGTTTCACATACACACACATACCGGTGCATGTCTGGCACTATATATTGCACTATGTTGTAGCACAGTGAGTTACATATAAAAATATAGTGCTCCTTTTGATCTTGTTTGCAATATTTTTTTTGATATTTATCAATATATACATATATATGGTCTATTACATTTCATTATATTGTGAAATATAATTACTAAATCTCATATATGGGACTATATTACTTAATGTATTGCATGATATTTTCCTATATGGGCCATCCAACTGAATTGGTTCAAATTCAGAGTTGGAAAATGTGTGAAATTTGTATTTTATTTCAGAAATACTTTTATTGTATTCATGTTGCACAATATCTAAGGGGCACAAATATAGTAAAAGTACAGTCAATTTTCCAATAGTCTTTTCTAGCTTTTCCCAAATATCTTGCCTGTCCCTAAAATGTCACGACCGAAACACACAATTACAGAAGAATAAAAATAATTCTACTTGCCGATTCATATTTTTTTCCATTCCCCCCTCTACAGAGTATTTTTTATAAATTAATATACATGGTTTTGACATCGAAATCAATCTAAATGAATTCTTAACAGAATTTAATATTAGTTTTTTCAAAATAAATCAAAATGTATATGCTATTTTTCATTGTAAAATGCAGAAAGTTGATCATATTGACTTCAAATGTCATCATTAATTAAAACAAACAAAGCCTAAACAATCATCAAAAATTGTTGGTTGATAATTCAATACTTTTTATTTTTGTTAAAACATCATTTTTTTTCGGTAGTGACTGCAAAATTTCAGATGTGACCATATTGTTGCTGCTGTTGCAGTAATACTTTGTGTGAGGATAGCATTGCAATCACTTAACTACTTTTGCTATATTTTAACTTTTAACTTGTATTATAACTAATGAAACATTATTTCTTCCATTTTCTAGTGCTTTGTGCTGTACTCAGGGTTGCGGGGGGTTGGAGTTGATCGCAGCTGACTTAGAAGAGAAAAGAAGAGTACACGCCGGACCGGTTTGTGGTCCGCTGCATGGTTTCACCTTCCAAATGAAAATTTAATTGGAATGACAAACATTTTTGTAACATACATTTCCCTGTATGTATGTTCCCTCTCTCTCTGTTTTTTGAGCGACATTTGGTGGTCTTGTCTTTTGCTCCATGCTCTTCTGACTTTCCTTTGCTCTCTGCTGTATACTTCATTGGTAGACTTCACCTTTCCTTCTTCCTTCCATCTCTTATTTCTTTCTCTTTCCTTGACTAAATATTTTTTGGATTTCACTGGGCCATTGTAACCCTTCGTCTGTACTCTGTCTCTGCTAGGGTTTTTGGCATTTTGGTGTTTTTCCCTTCAAATTAAGATAAAATATGAAATAGAATATTGTTAAAATCAGAAAGATCTATGTATGACATATGCATCTATGTATTATATTATTTAAAACGTACGTTATTCATAAAGAAACATCATATTGTCACTACGGAAACCATTATGTCACTACCGAAACGTTTTGGTAGTGACGTTTTATGATGGTTGTTGACAATACTCAACAAGGCTAGGCACAATGTGGCTACCACAGACAGTTTTGAGCATGTGTACAGAGATAGAAAACAGTACATTTAGCATTAAAATCAAAAATGCTTATTTTATTGCCGAAATGAGGTGTTCGGTAGTGACGGTCCTAAAAACCACATGCTGATTTTCAGACTTTGGAGGGCACATAACTTAATAATGCTGTCAACTAATTACTTGCCATGTGGCCAGTGATGAGCATGAAGGTAATGTCTCTTACTGGTGAAATTTCTGAGGATGTGGCTAAAACCAAGCCCTGCCTACAGACAAATACTCTTTACGTTTCGGTAGTGACATGAAAAGTTGGGACCGGTTGTTTTACATAAAAACTTCTAATTTGAAAAAAATCTACAAAATCAATGTAAATCTTTTACAATACATTTAAAAGCAACCAAAATGTTCTATTAAAGTAAAGTATTTTGTAAATTGGCAAAAATCTTCTCCATTTTTTTTTTCATGAATTGAAATTCAGGAGTTAGAGATTGGGACAGCCACCTCCCAATAGGAAGTGACATAGAAAACATGACTTTTTATACATTCAGTTTAATAGTATCTCAATTATTGCCTCGGTAGGAAGAATACTTCGAAGACCTCCTCAATTCCACCGACACGCCTTCCACTGAGGAAGGAGAGCCTGGAGACTCTGAGGTGGGCTCTCCTATCTCTGGGGTTGAAGTAACCGAGGTAGTCAAAAAGCTCCTCGGTGGCAAAGCCCGGGGGGTGGATGAGATCCGCCTGGAGTTCATAAAGGCTCTGGATGTTGAGGGGCTGTCAGGGTTGACACGCCTCTACAACATCACGTGGACATCGGGGACAGTGCCTCTGGATTGGCAGACCGGGGTGGTGGTCCCCCTTTTTAAGAAGGGGGACCGGAGGGTGACTTGGAGAAGGCGTTCAATCGTGTCCCTCGGGGAGTTCTGTGGGGTGTGCCTTGGGAGTACAGGGTACCGAGCCCCCTGATAAGGGCTGTTCGGTCCCTGTACCACCAATGTCAGAGTTTGGTCCGCACTGTCGGTAGTAAGTCGGATTTGTTTCCGGTGAGGGTTGAACTCCGCCAAGGCTGCCCTTTGTCAGTGATTCTGTTCATAACTTTTATGGACAGAATTTCTAGGCGCAGCCGAGGTGTCGAGGGGGTCCGGAGTCCAGGCGGGGTCCAAAAATGCATCAGTCAGTCAGGTTTGCTAACACCAAACAGTATGTTGTAATCGTAACTCATCTGGCTGTCCCAATCACCTTCATTCTACAGATAAACCATAATACCATATGTATTTGACTTCTTGTGTCTTGCAGACATCAGTCAAGATGTTCGTCCTGAGCGGCAGAGGCCAGAGCACCCTCATATCAAAGAGGAAGAGGAGGATGAGGAAGTCCGCCATTTCAAAGAGGAAGAGGAGCAGATGTCTCTTTTCATCAAAAAAGAGGAGGAGCCGGAGCATCCTGACATGAAACAGGAGAGAGAAGACCCCCACTACATTAAAGAGGAGGAGGAGGAGGAAATGTGCAAGCTGCCATCGACCGCTGTCCCTTTGAAGAGTGAAGATGAAGGTAAAAATAAATGTGGGATGAGCAGAAGGGCGGAGCCTCCAAGCAGCAGCTCATGTCAACACATGACAACAGAAGGTGTTGGTGACCACTGTGGAGGATTGCAAGCAGACGGCCTCTTAGCTCCACTATCAGAGAGTGACGACATGTCACCACATGCTGATGATGTTGATGAGTTTATAGGTGTCAACAAAAGCTGGAAATGTTCTCACTGTGGGAGCACATTTGCTTGTAAGAAGAGTTTGAAACAACATACTGAAGAGAAACCTTTTGCCTGCACAGATTGTGGCCAAACATTCTCTCGGAAGGGACACTTAAAAAGACACACAAGAAGCCACACTGGTGAGAAACCTTTTTCTTGCTCAGTTTGTGACCAAAGATTCTCTCAGAAGGGACACTTAAAAAAACACACAAGAACCCACACTGGTGAGAAACTTCATACCTGCTCAGTTTGTGACCAAAGATTCTCTGTAAAGGCACACTTAAAAATACACACAAGAACACACACAGGTGAGAAACCCTTGTCCTGCTCAGTTTGTGGCCTAACATTCTCTCAGAAGGGAAGCTTAAAAAGACACACGAGAAGCCACACTGGTGAGAAACCTTTTTCCTGCTCAGTTTGTGGCCAATCATTCTTTGAGAAGGCAACCTTAAAAATACACACAAGAAGCCACACTGGTGAGAAACCTTTTTCCTGCTCAGTTTGTGGCCAAAGATTCACTCACAAGGGAAGCTTAAAAACACACACAAGAAGCCACACTGGTGAGAAACCTTTTTCCTGCTCAGTTTGTGGCCAAAGATTCTCTCAGAATGGACACTTAAAAAAACACACAAGAACCCACACTGGTGAGAAACTTCATACCTGCTCAGTTTGTGACCAAAGATTCTCTGAAAAGGCACACTTAAAAATACACACAAGAACGCACACGGGTGAGAAACCCTTTTCCTGCTCAGATTGTGGCCAAAGGTTCGCTCAGAAGGGAACTTTAAAAACACACACGAGAAGCCACACTGGTGAGAAACCTTTTTCCTGCTCAGTTTGTGGCCAAAGATTCGCTCACAAGGTAACTTTAAAATCACACACAAGAACTCACACTGGTGAAGAACCTTTTTCCTGCTCAGTTTGTGGCCAAACATTCTCTCAGAAGGGAAGCTTAAAAAGACACACAAGATGCCACACTGGTGAAAAACCTTTTTCATGCTCAGTTTGTGGCCAAAGATTCGCTCACAAGGAGCACTTAAAAAGACACACAAGCACCCACACTGGTGAGAAACCCTTTTCCTGCTCAGTTTGTGGCCAAACATTCTCTGAGAAAGCAACCTTAAAAATACACACAAGAAGCCACACTGGTGAGAAACCTTTTTCCTGCTTGGTTTGTGACCAAAAATTCTCTGTGAAGGGAAGCTTAAAAATACACACAAGAAGCCACACTGATGAGAAACCCTTTTCCTGCTCAGTTTGTGGCCAAAGATTCTCTCAAAAGGTACACTTAAAAAGACACGCAAGAAGTCACACTGGTGAGAAACCTTTTTCCTGCTCAGTTTGTGACCAAAGATTCTCTCGGGAGGATTACTTAAAAATACACAAAAGAAACCACACTGGTGAGAAACCCTTTTCCTGTTCACAGTGTGGCCAAAGATTCTCTCAAAAGTTTCAGGTCAAGAGGCACAAGTGTGCTAGTGAGCAAAAAGCATTCAATGAACATTTAAATGTTTAATATAATATATGCACTTTGAGTTGCATTTTTATGTAAGAAAAGTGCTATATAAATAAAATGTGATTGAAAAATGTGATTGAATATCTTACATATACACCACGATAAGTGTTTGCAAGAAGCCACATTATGTTTAATATAGGATCTTTTATTTTGTCTTCTTGTGGTCTTTGGACAAGTGTTGAGAATTGGCACAGGTGTTAAAATACCTAAAGCAGCACATGCTTTGTCCAATGTTTTAGTGAGCTCCATGTGAACTAAGTGAATGTTTGATAAAATAAACTGTGAAGGAACTTTGACTTTTGATGGGGAAAGTGGGGAATTGTAAATATGATTCTGAATGAAATGCAAATGATCAGTGAGTCTTCTTTGTCACTGAAAAAGGTTGAATACAGTATGTTGACATATGAGGTCCTTGATTAAGTTATCTAGTGTTCATGTATTTGTTTGCTTGTTCTTATCGTTATTTCTTTATATATATATATACATATATATACATATATATATATACATATGTATATACATATATATACGTATATACATATATATACGTATATACATATATATACGTATATACATATATATACGTATATACATATATATGTATATACATATATATGTATATACATATATATGTATATACATATATATATATATGTGTATATACATATATATATATATATATATATATATATATATGTGTATATTTGTTCTGCTTTCTTTATTTTTGAATTGATAAATGTTTTTTATTATTCCCCCACTACCATGACCCTTCCCATTCACCAAGCATTAATTATTCCTTTTGTAGGCCAAGGGCTTTTTATCTTGTTTTTGTGTGTGTGTGTGTGATAGTCTCTCACTGGACAAAATCAGGGTTCATTTGGACATATTAAAATCCTGGAAAAATGCGTAACCTGAAAATTCATTCTCCAAATCCTTCAAATGTTATTGAAAAATAAAATTTTCTGTAAACCTTTGGAGAAGTCATGGACATTTTGTGTGGATAGTATTAAGGGTGTGAAACAGGAGTCAAGATCATGCGAGATGGTGACCAATGAAGCCGGTCACTTTGTAAACATGTTACGCAAGTGATCGCCAATTCACGTCCAGAAAAAAAAAGAAAGGCGAAGACGACTGTGGCTGGTTGCAATCAACCGAGCCAACCTACCGAACATAACTATGTTTGAATTTGCTCGGATCACATTGTCACAGGTAAAATATTCTCTTTTTGTCCTCTCCATCGTTAGTATTTTCATTTGTACTCACTCGAAACCCCACGGGGAACACCAATGGCGTCAATGCATGTTGGATCATCTTGGTTCTGCCAATCTGCTGCTCTTTTCTGATGTTCTGCCATGGCAGTGGATAATTTAGCTGTCAACTCTTGTACAGACATGGGATGTACAGACACAGGTAATAACAAAGTCACTAGGGCACAAAGGCATGTTACATTCATTGGTAATTGTTTTTTCAAACAGTCGAGCATCTCCGCACCACCGCCAGCATTCCCCTCTTTGCTGCAATCATCTTTCTATCCTATGAGAGGGAGGGTTTACCAGCAATTCACCTCTCTATGTGATGCAACTAAAAGTTTTCTTTTCCTGTGCTTGACCAAATGTGTGTGTGTCGCACAATGCTCCTGTGCCACTTTCCCCCTCTTTCCTGCCCCTTCAGGAAAGGCAAGGGAAGGACAGCCCACCTTTGGTTCAGATCGCGTCTCACCGTTCCATCGATGTAAAGGCCAAGATAGACCAATCTGACGTTGGCCAACTGTGACCGACGCTTACCCCATGTGGCGTCGGGCCGGTTGTCTCCACGTCCCGTTGGAAAAATACACCGCAAGGACAGCCAGCGACGCTGACCATTAAAGTACCTTCTGCACATGTGAGAGATGTAATACCCTTCCATACCATTGCCGGCGGTAGTCACTATTCCTCATGGTTAGAAAAATCCAACTGGAAAGCTATTGGCCGGGGGCGGATTACAAAAACGTAAACAACGCATTCAGCTATATTTTTAGCTCACGATGAACTCCCACGCGAAGTAAACCCCCACGTTATTGACACAGTATCGTGAAATACCATTGCGGACTGGACCAACACTTGGGGTTTTACGAGGTCTGATGGGAGGCTGGCCTTCTTGAAGGGGTAGAGATTCATCTGGCAGATTCCTCTGGCGTTTGATAAGACATTTTCACTTCCTTGTCGTTAAGCATTTTCCTCATATAGTTACTTAAGTCAATGTCTTCCATTTGCTCAGGATCTAATGAAGTTATTTAAAATGGTCTTTCATACGGAATTTCAAACAGACTTAAGTGCCCTGCTCCTTTCACAATTCTCTTTTACATTTTCTTTTAACCGTGTTTTCAACCCATTTTGAAAACACATTAATCATCATTAGGCAATATTAGTATTGTCCTATTTTGTTCAGTCGAATAAAATTCCAATCCACCACCTAAATCAGACCCGGCCATTTTACGGGCCGGATCTTACCTGCCCGTGAAGGGTTGCTGGGAATTAAGAAAATAAAAGCTACAGTACTGTTAAAATGTTGCAAAATGCGTTTTGGGCCGCGGCCCGGCCCTTTCTGGCCCGTGAAAAGTTGCTAGGAATTAAGAAAATAAAACCTACTTCCAAAATTTCACAAAGCGCATGGACTAAAACAGCAGAGCTTTTATTTTGAAACTTGTTTATAATGCGCGTGCGTCGTTTACATACAGCTACTATGTCCGAATCCATGTGATTAGCAACATGTCATTGAAATGGTAACCCTTCAAAATGTTTGCCCGTGCCAAAAAATGAAAAATGGATGCTGAATGCCGTGGTTTCAAGAAAATATGGACTACTAAATATTTATTTACTGAAGTCAAGGGCGTGTGTTAGTTTGCCGTGAGCGGGTCGCCGTGTTTAAGGAGTATTACATGAGTCGTCATTACGAGACCAAGCATGTAGAAAAATACATTTGAGTGAGGCTGGGAGAGCACAGATATCCGAAGATTTGCTAGCGAAGCTAGAAAAACAACAAGGCTATTTTGCCAATTGCTACACGCAGCCCGGGAAGCAGCAACCAGGACGAGCTTTGTGATATCTCACAAAATTGCTCAGAACGGTAAACCATTTTCGGAGGGGGAATTTATCAAAGAGTGCTTGGTGGACTCCGCAGCGCTAATATGTCTGGAGAAAAAAAGAAGCATTTGAAAAAGTCCGTCTGTCCAGGCGAACAGTGACCAGAAGGGTGGAGGCCATCGCGTAGAATCTCCAATTTCAGCCAAAAACAAGTGGGAAGTTTTGACTTTTTCTCAATGGCTTTGGAGGATGTCCGTGATACAGCACAGTTACTTGTGTTTCTCCGAGGAATAACGCAGAATTTCACGATTACGGAGGAGCTGGCAGCAGTGAGATCAATGAAAGGAACAACCACAGGAAGTGATTTGTTCAACGAGGTAAACACATGCATGGACAAGCTGCCTTGAACTTAATGGGACAGACTGGTAGGAGTCACTACTGATTTTTGAAACTGATGCAAGATAAAGTGACTGAACTTAATACATTTACAATTATTCACTGTATTATTCATGAGAATGCGTTGTGCGAGTCAGTGTTAAATCTTAACAATGCTGTTGATGTTGTAACTCGGCAGTTAACTTCATCAGGGCACGAGCATTGAATCACAGGCAGTTTGTTGCACTTTTAGAAGAGCATGATAACGAACATGGTGACATCAGGTACCATACTGCTGTCAGACTGCTCAGTCTGGGTTTAACAGGTTACAGCATGTTATTAATTTCACCAAAACACTTGTATTGCTGTTGGGATTGAATGTATATTTTCTTAATTTTGTTACTGTTTATACCTGTACATTAAAGTCAAGTCATCAAGAGCATGAATGCGCACACGAACCCCGACTAGTTATATTTCGGACATTTAACGACGGTAAACTCGTCTCTCAGGAAGGAGAGAGACGGCGGCTTGCAGCAGGTAGATTGGAGCCCCCCGCTTCCCTCCTCAGGCCGTTAACACAAAAGGCGTTAGCACAACAACATTAGCTCCTTACTGCCTGCTCAGCGTGTGGAGGTGAAGATGAGCCTGTGTCTTCATGTCGCCTCGCAAGCAGTCGCGTGCGGTGTCCCTGCTTGCTTGCTTGCTTGCTTGCTTGCAGCCGCGACCTGCCTGAGTGAAGCGGCGTGAGCGTGACGAAAGCGCTTATCGAACAGCGAACAAAAACTTTCGATGAGGCTGACTGCACAGAGGAGTGTGGCCGCATTGCAACGTACCATTTCGGCTGTTACCTTCCAAATTGGATGGCGCGTTCTAAGTCGAAAAACTGGGTCCATTCCTCATCGAAATAAATGTGCACGCCTACTTATTTTCACTTCAGTCTCTGTAAATATCCCGACTGGTGTTTAATGCCTCACCCGTTCCAACCGTGATCAGCAATGAAGCTGTGTTTAGTTTGTTTTTTTCAAGCAAAGAAGCAGAGTGCGCTCGTCCCAACCTAAATCTATGTAGCTCTGTTGACTTCCACATTTCCTCATTCTCATATAAATCAGCCACGGAGAGGTTAATCCTTTTGATATGTTGAAGTGGGCATTAGTAGAGATGTCACATAAATTTTGGTGCCAATTGATCATCGTTTTTGGACGTTATAAGCAATAAAAGTACAATGATTTCCAATGGAGAGTTTGGAATCAGTTTCCCCGGTGACTCCGGCCGAACAAGGATAGAACGCTAGGGGGCGCTGATATTCTCCTCAACAACAAAGGGGGTTTCATGGAGTTACTTATTTGCTAATTTCTCCAAAATGAATGGATAAAAGAGAAAATGGCTACTCTTTTCATTTTCCTGATCAAAAAATAAATAAAATGAACTTGTTACTCAATATATGGCCATCCCGGCCCCAGCGTGCCTTTAATGACGTGAGCTGGTTTGCGTGCTGCTGGGAGCGATCGCGTAGTGACGTCACGCTGCGTGTGAGAGCCAGGTCACTCTCGTACTGGATGTGGCCGAGTTAAGGCACATGCGTCCCTCTCTCCCGATAGGTGCACTTATTGACGTAGTAGAGCTCGGTGTTCCGACAAACGGGGCGTGCTGTGGTCATTAATGCTTTTAATGGAGATACTCTGGGTGATTTTGGGCGTGTGTTGTAGTCGCGGGGAGACATTTGGGGCCGTTGTCCGTCGACGGACTGAGCTAATGTTGCTAACGCCGATTGGTGCGCACCTTATTTGCGTTGTTTTGTGATCTCCAGGGGGCCCACCAGGGCGGTAGGAGTTGCACACCAGTCTCATGTGTCATATGTACACAGGTCAACAAGTAAAACACCGTGTGAGACCCAGTTTGAGTCTACTTGACCGTCACAAAGAACACAACGCAGAGAACTGGTTACATGGGCAAAGTGTTAAAAAGATTTTGGGACCTAAAAGCAGAGATTCGAGAATTTTGTGAGATTAAAGACAAAAACATCCCTGAGCTCTCAGATGTAGACTGGATTGCAGATTTAGCATTTGCTGTTGATGTGACAGGTCTGATGAATGAACTGAATACTAAACTGCAAGATAAGGGCCCATATGTTCATGAAATGCATAACCTGGTCAAGGCCTTCATGAGAAAGTTGCAGTTTCTTTCGAATCAACTAGAGAACAAAATTCTCACTCATGTGCAAACCCTGAAACAAGTCAAACCATCAGCTCGTCACCTCTGCAGGTGTTAGGAGACCTGCACAGTGAGTTTTCAAGGCGATTTGAAGATTTTAAAAACATTGAGGATGGAATGCACCTGATTTCCTCTCCCTTTGCATGCAATGTGAATAATACACCCATTGTTGTTCAGCTGGAGCTCATAGACTTGCAGCCAGATACAATACTGGCAGAACACTTCAAGTCAGCATCACAAGTTCTATTCATCTCTTAAGGAGGACAATTTTCCAAACATGAGGAAACATGCTCAGCAGATGCTGGTTCTTTTTGGATCTACCTATAGATGTGAGCAAACATACTCGGTACTGAAGTTTACCAAATCCAATTATAGATCCTCTCTTACTGATGATCATCTGTCATGTGTACTTCACATCTACACCTCCAACATTCAACCTGACTTTGATGCACTTGTTGAAGCTCAACAGAGGCTAGATTTGTCTCATTGAACAAGAAAAACCAAAACAAAAAGCACGGAAACATGCTTACTTAGATTTTTCTCTGTATTGTTTGGCAGTTGGGACAAACATGTTGTGTGTTATGTTATATCATTACTGACATACAAAGACATTGTGGTATTTTAATAGAAAGTTAAAAACAAAAAGCATTGAATTGTTAATGTTCCGAAAAAGAGTTACAAATGTGCACAATTACCATTGTTTTTCATAATTTCACTGAATAAATGTTTTTTTTGTAAAACAACCACACTCTCTCATTATCTAATAACAACACATACACACACATATGTAATTTAATTATTTCAATGAAGGAATAAAATCGATAACCGGAGTAGATATCAAACGTTTGACACGGCCCTCCACAATATTTCCTGCTTCTCATTGGGCCCCTCAGAAAAATAATTGCCCACCCCTGACCTAAAGGATACTGTGCTTGTATGTGTGACTTGTATAAAACACACTTATTAGCATTTCCTTAAGAATTATGTTTTAAACAAGTCACATGCTCGATATCAATATGCAGTAAAGTGATGTTCTGTACTATCCCTCCCCCTTGTAGGGACTCTTCAAGTAACACTTGAGTAAGGATGGCCATGTTTTTCACAAACAAGTTCAGTTTATATATTTTTTGACCAGGAAAATGAAACAAGTTGTCATTTTCTATTTTACTCATTCATTTTGGAGAAATTAGGAATTAAGTTCAAGCATGAATAACGCCCAGTTTTAATGAGGAATATGGGTACGCCCTCTTCCGTTCGCTCCATGTCTGGGTGGGAGTCACGGTGGGAATCGATCGCCGTTTGTCCATTGAAAATCTTTGTGCATACCTCACTGATAACGTCCAAAAACGGCGATCAATTGGCACCTAAATTTATGTGGACATCCTTACTTATGACCACAGGATCAGCCTTTCCATGGCTGACTTGTATGAGAATGAGGAAATGTGGAAGTGAGCAGATGCACAAATGAAGCATAGAAGCTGAGTACACGCTCACTCGCACACTGCTTCTTTGCAGTCCAGGACGAAAAGGCCATAAAGCACCAGTCGGGATATTTACAGAGACTGAAGTGGGAATGAGTAATTGTGCACATTAATTTAACAAGTATAGGCACCATTTTTTTCGACTCTAGGCGACGTTAATACAAGGGATGTGCGCCACTAGTCGTTTAACTGTTTAACCATCTACGATTTATTAAACGTTTAGTATTTTAATAGTCGGTTAAACGCTGCATTAAGAATCACGCATCTTGTTCCTCTGCCTCTGTCAACAAGCTGAGCACCAAGAGAGATAATTACTCAGACCCGCCCCACCCCGCCCCCACGCACACACAGTAGGGGGCGGGGACATGAAGTTTGAGGAAGAAAAGTAAATTCTGAAGATGTCGAAGCTACCATGAAAAACAACGGCACCGTTTGGGAGTATTTTGATGCAGCAGATGACAACAAGGTCGTCTGTAGGCTTTGTAAGCATAAACCCGCTTACAACCACTCTCCCGGAGCGACGAGAAACCACATCCAAAGTAAATCTCGATGTGAACCTGCAGGGCGGGGCCAGTCAGACGAGCATGAGAGCGTTTGTTCCAGCTAGGCGCTGCAAAGCTCACCGCACAGCAAAGATTACCCAACTAATTTGTAAAATGACGCAATATGCTGCCGCTTTCTTTTGTTGAGGGCAGACGGTTCAAAAAATTAATGCTGTATATTGAGTCTGAGTTCATGGTGCCAAGTCACAAAACAATAACGCCCCAACTCGAGAGTAGCCATAACCAAATGAAAGAGGAGATACTCTGAGCGTTTGAGCATGTCAGCTATGTGGCCAATGCCTTAACTACAGACGGATGGACGTCCATAGCCACCGAATCTTACACAACTATGACATGTATAACGTATGTGGACGAAGGACATCTCCGCAGCTGTGTACGTCATGCGCCTTGGAGGAAAGACACACAGCTGAAAACTTGGCTGCTCTCCTGTGATGGGTACGTGGGCACTAGAAAATAAAGCCGTCGCCTGTGTTCATGATAATGCACCTAACATATGGCGAATGAGACCCTGCTGGACTGAGAGTCGATACCATTACTCATTACATTATTCATAATAAATGCCATGCATTGCATTGGCAAATGTATCAGAAATGTATTTCTCTTTCAATTGTTCACTTTTATTCAGTCAGTTGTTGTTACATAAATAGAATTTAAATTAACAAACTGTCCTTAACCCCCCGTGAGCCGTCACCTTATCGTGGTGGAGGGGTTTGCGCGCCCCAATGATCCTAGGAGCTACGTTGTCTGGGGCTTTATGCCCCTGGTAGGGTCACCCATGGCAAACAGGTCCTAGGTGAGGGACCAGACTAAGCACGGCTCAAAATGACCCCTTATGATGAGAAAAATTAACGGACCACGTTTTCCCTCGCCCGGACGCGGGTCACCGGGGCCCCCTTCTGGAGCCAGGCCTGGAGGTGGGGCTCGACGGCGAGCGCCTGGTGGCCGGGCCTGCACCCATGGGGCCCGGCCGGGCTCAGCCCGAAAAGGATACGTGGGTCCCCCTTCCCATGGGCTCACCACTGGTGGGAGGGGCCAAAGGGGTCGGGTGCCGTGTGAGCTGGGCGGCGGCGGAAGACGGGGACCTTGGCGGTCCGATCCCCGGCAGCAAAAACTAGCTCTTGGGACATGGAATGTCACCTCTCTGGCAGGGAAGGAGCCTGAGCTGGTGTGTGAGGCTGAGAGGTTCCGATTAGATATAGTCGGGCTCACCTCCACGCACAGCTTGGGTTCTGGTCCCAGTCCTCTCGAGAGGGGTTGGACACTCTTCCACTCTGGAGTTGCCCAGGGTGAGAGGCGCCGAGCAGGTGTGGGCATACTTATTGCCCCCCGGCTTGGCGCCTGTACATTGGGGTTTACCCCGGTGGACGAGAGGGTAGCCTCCCTCCGCCTGAGGGTGGGGGGACGCGTCCTGACTGTTGTTTGTGCTTATGCACCAAACGGCAGCGCAGAGTACCCACCCTTTTTGGAGTCCTTGGAGGGTGTGCTGGAGGGCGCTCCACCTGGGGACTCCATCGTTCTGCTGGGGGACTTCAATGCTCACGTGGGCAATGACAGTGAGACCTGGAGAGGTGTGATTGGGAGGAACGGCCCCCCCGATCTGAACCCGAGCGGTGTTCGGTTACTGGACTTCTGTGCTCATCACGGATTGTCCATAACGAACACCATGTTCAAGCATAAGGGTGTCCATATGTGCACTTGGCACCAGGATACCCTAGGCCGCAGTTCGATGATCGACTTTGTAGTCGTATCATCGGACTTGCGGCCGCATGTTTTGGACACTCGGGTGAAGAGAGGGGCGGAGCTGTCAACTGATCACCATCTGGTGGTGAGTTGGCTCCGATGGTGGGGGAAGATGCCGGTCCGACCTGGCAGACCCAAACGTATTGTGAGGGTTTGCTGGGAACGTCTGGCAGAATCCCCTGTCAGAAGGAGTTTCAACTCCCACCTCCGGCAGAACTTTTCCCAGGTCCCGGGGGAGGCGGGGGACATCGAGTCCGAGTGGACCATGTTTCGTGCCTCCATTGTTGAGGCGGCCGATCGGAGCTGCGGCCGCAAGGTGGTCGGTGCCTGTCGTGGCGGCAATCCCCGAACCCGCTGGTGGACACCAGCGGTAAGGGATGCTGTCCAGCTGAAGAAGGAGTCCTATCGGGCCTTTTTGGCCTGCGGGACCCCGGAGGCAGCTGACGGGTACCGGCTGGCCAAGCGGAATGCGGCTCTGGCGGTTGCTGAGGCAAAAACCCGGGTGTGGGAGGAGTTCGGGGAGGCCATGGAAAATGACTTCCGGACGGCTTCGAGGAAATTCTGGTCCACCATCCGGCGTCTCAGGAGGGGGAAGCAGTGCACCATTAACACTGTTTATAGTGGAGATGGGGTGCTGCTGACCTCAACTCGGGACGTTGTGGGTCGGTGGGGAGAGTACTTCGAAGACCTCCTCAATTCCACCGACACGCCTTCCACTGAGGAAGCAGAGCCTGGAGACTCTGAGGTGGGCTCTCCTATCTCTGGGGCTGAAGTCACCGAGGTAGTCAAAAAGCTCCTCGGTGGCAAAGCCCCGGGGGTGGATGAGATCCGCCCGGAGTTCATAAAGGCTCTGGATGTTGAGGGGCTATCATGGTTGACACGTCTCTTCAACATCGCGTGGACATCGGGGACAGTGCCTCTGGATTGGCAGACCGGGGTGGTGGTCCCCCTTTTTAAGAAGGGGGACCGGAGGGTGTGCTCCAATTACAGAGGGATCACACTCCTCAGCCTCCCCGGCAAGGTCTATTCAGGGGTGCTGGAGAGGAGGGTCCGTCGGAAGGTCGAATCCCGGATTCAGGAGGAGCAATGTGGTTTTCGTCCTGGCCGTGGAACAGTGGACCAGCTCTACACCCTCAGCAGGGTCCTCGAGGGTGCATGGGAGTTTGCCCAACCGGTCTACATGTGTTTTGTGGACTTGGAGAAGGCGTTCGACCGTGTCCCTCGGGGAGTTCTATGGGGGGTGCTTCGGGGGTACGGGGTACCGAGCCCCCTGATAAGGGCTGTCCGGTCCCTGTACCACCGATGCCAGAGTTTGGTCCGAATTGCCGGCAGTAAGTCGGATTCGTTTCCTGTGGGGGTTGGACTCCGCCAAGGCTGCCCTTTGTCACCGATTCTGTTCATAACCTTTATGGACAGAATTTCTAGGCGCAGCCGAGGTGTGGAGGGGGTCCGGTTTGGTGGCCTCAGTATTGCATCTCTGCCTTTTGCAGATGATGTAGTACTGTTGGCTTCTTCAAGCCGCGATCTCCAACTCTCGCTGGGGCGGTTCGCAGCCGAGTGTGAAACGGTCGGAATGAAGATCAGCACCTCCAAATCTGAGACCATGGTCCTCAGTCGGAAAAGGGTGGCGTGCCCTCTCCGGGTCGGGGATGAGATTCTGCCCCAAGTGGAGGAGTTCAAGTATCTTGGGGTCTTGTTCACGCGTGAGGGTAAGATGGAACGGGAGATCGACAGGCGGATCGGTGCAGCGTCTGCTGTGATGCGGACCCTGTATCGGTCTGTCGTGGTGAAGAAGGAGCTTAGCCGAAAGGCGAAGCTCTCAATTTACCGGTCGATCTACGTTCCTACTCTCACCTATGGTCATGAGCTGTGGGTCATGACCGAAAGAACAAGATCTCGGATACAAGCGGCCGAAATGGGTTTCCTTCGCAGGGTGTCCGGGCTCTCCCTTAGAGATAGGGTGAGAAGTTCGGCCATCCGGGAGGGACTCAGAGTCGAGCCGCTGCTCCTCCGCGTCGAGAGGAGCCAGTTGAGGTGGCTCGGGCATCTGATTAGGATGCCTCCTGGACGCCTCCCTGGTGAGGTGTTCCGGGCATGTCCCACCGGCAGGAGACCCCGAGGACGACCCAGAACACGCTGGAGAGACTATGTCTCCCGGCTTGCCTGGGAACGCCTTGGGATCCTTCCGGAAGAGCTGGAGGATGTTGCTGGGGAGAGGGAAGTCTGGGCTTCCCTGCTGAAGCTGCTGCCTCCGCGACCCGACTTCGGATAAGCGGGAGATAATGGATGGATGGATGGAAACTGTCCTTAATGTTTGGGCTAAAATAGCCCCTACTGTAAATACACAAAACATTTGCATTTTAAACTTTGAATTCAATATGTGTTAAATTTCAGGTTTTCTTGCTTATAAACTAGTCGACTAGTTGCAAATAAAATTTTTGACTAGTCGGCGGGCAAATTAGTCGAAATTCCCATCCCTAGTTAATACCTACTACACACCGTCAACTAGAAAACGTCTCGACACAGCAGCTCTGACTGTGGTTCTTGAGTCGATGATTTTGTATTCTGAGTCTCCCGACGACAAAGTAGAAGGCCAAGTTATCAGACAGCTTGGAATTCAACCAGACTGCTTCGAGCCTGAAGTGGAAAAGGGGGAAGCTAATCCTGCTCCCACCCGGACGCTGACGACGAACATCAAGAGAGACGGCTTGGCAACAAATCTTGGTGGGTATTGTTATTGTATTTCTGAATGTTTAAATGAATAAACAAGATGCTATATTGCTTGATGTAGTTTTTCAACTGCTGAAACGTAGCTACATAGTGACATAGTGTGCAAAAAAAGTTTGCTTTTGGGCTTCTTTTGTGCAATTGTTTCGTCATATACACTGTAGGCCAATGTTACAAATCACTAATCTGTGTGTTTATTTTCGACCCCGATCACGTTATTTAACTTGATGCAGCCAGTTTTCATCTGTATCACAACACACCAGCTGCCTGGGCAACGTGCCTGTTTTTCATACATATGAAAATGCCCACGCAATATGTGAGGCACACATACGTCTACTGTTATTTGCACTAGTACATGCACTCATTTCACGATTATTTTTCAGCTCACATATTCCTCTATCCTGTACTAGCCATGTCACTTACTTATTTCAGTGATCATTCCCAGGACTCTCCAAGGACAGATTAGAACATTTGATGCATGAAGTACAGTCATTGAAATGATATACAGGGACTTTTTTTTTTAAACAAATTGCATGTTACAGGTGTTCGTGCAGTGGATGATGCTCCCCAATGCCAACAGTGGAGGACAGCATTTGTTGCAAGGAAATTCCACAAGAGATGGAGAAGATGGATACCTTTTCCGAGGAGCTGGACTGCATCACTCAAGCCCCTGTCATCTCTACAGTCTGCTTAGACACATATGTAGTGGAAGCAGCGTACTACCTTACTACTACTGTATTAGTACTGCATTGTACTTAATGCACAGTAATAGCAGAGAGGTGAAGCCTCAGTACATGAGTTTCTCTTTTTTTTCTTTTTTTTTACTAAATGTGTATATAAATTGTAACCTGATTTTACATTTGTCGGGAATAGCTACAGCCCAAATCGTTTTCTGAAGTTCACCAAAATGCACAAATCAACAAAAAAAACAAAACATGAATATGATATTGGGACGAGTTTTCATGCTGTCATTTTTATTACTTACTAAGCCAACATGTAATAAGTATTATACTGTACTACAAAATCAAATGTTATTATCCCTCCGCTTACAATTTTTTAAAATTCGTATGCTTACCTTTTTATTTCCGGAGGAATAGGCACGTCGTCTGTAGGCGACTGGGGAGATGGTGCTGGCGATTCCTGGGGTGCTCTGTGACATTTTAATTCATTAAGCACTCACTGACTAAACAATATTGCCACTAGATAACACTCCCATGCCATAAAATGGTGCTCAGACCATGTGTTGCTGGTAAGTTTATTTCATTCTAATACATTTACAGTTAATTGAAACAATGCAGGAAAGTTATGCCATGGCTGTGTTAAACTTCCCCATCCTTATGACAAGGCTGTCCCATGAAAGAACTGGTCTACTAGCAGAGCTTTGGTAAATATGGCTTGATCCGTGACCAGCACCACTATTTTTTTCTTTGTCTAGCAAGCAAGCAACAGCAATGGAGTGACTCAAGACTCAATGTGTAGTGTTGACACCTTCTGTGCTAGCATCGATGACTGGCAAGTAGCCCACATTTATTGGGGATTGTGTCCTTCTTTAACCTCATGTTAAATCCTGACTCTTTTTATATTTTGGATTTTTAGGTAAGCATGAGTTGTTTTGTGCTCAGGAACTTGAGAATTGGATGAGCAGTGGCCTAGAATATTCAGAAGTCATATGAGTTGTGCAGAGCCAGTCATGAGCCGAATCTTTTGCTGTTGGAGGCCAAGGGAGCTCGGGTGAAGATTTTGCTGTGTTCTGAATGACGTCTGAGTGTGAGAGCTGCATAATATTTTATCATGTTGCATGTGACGTGACCCCTCTGCTTCATTGTCCTCAGCTTCTCTGTCAGATGAGGGGGACGAAGAAGAGGAGGAGGTGGCAGTGGCAACTACTTAATGAAGGATCACCAACATATACAAATACTTATTTTACGTTTCTTGGCAATCCGTGTAACAATGACTATGTGGCACATAGCATTACAACATAGTTTTAAGTTTAAATCTCTGCACTGCCTCTTCTGCCACGGTACTCTCTGGTACCAAGGTCTTCATCGTGTGTAACTAAAGTTAGCACAAATACTATTTCAAGCCGTCCCTGATAGTGTAGTGGTACACACGCCTGAGTTGTGTGCGGGCAGCGTGGGATCGATTCCCGCTCAGTGACAGTGTCTATGTGTGCCCTGCGACTGGCTGGCGACCAGTTCGGGGTGTAGTCTGCCTTCGCCCATTGACGGCTGGGATAGGCTCCAGCAACTCCCCGCGACCCTATATAGGATAAGCGGTTTGGAAGATGACATGACTATTTCAAGCCAAAAATGATTTATTGCCTGGACATATTAAAAGTGATTCATTAAAAGCAAATGGAACTACAACTTGAGAGAATTTAATTCCAAAATGAGGATCATATAAACAACTGTTTTCTGTTTGTGGAGCCACATGGAATAGTTTAGTGGGGGGTTGAAACAGTATACAAATATCCAATATAAGAAAAGGTATAGACTTTTGCAATATATACAGGAATGAGGGAGTGTGGTAATCATCCATCCATCCATTATCTACACCGCTTCTCCTCACAAGGGTCGCGGGTGTGCTGGAGCCTACCTCAGCTGTCTTTGGGCAGTTGGCGGGGGGTACACCCTCTGAACTGGTTGCCAGCCAATCGCAGGGCACACAGAGACAAACAAACATTCGCACTCACACCTAGGGGTAATTTAGATTGTCCAATAAATCTACCATGCATGTTTTTGGAATGTGGGAGGAAACCGGAGTACCCAGAGAAAAGCCACGCAGGTACGGGGAGAACATGCAAGCTCCACACAGGGAGGCCGGAGCCGGGATCGAACCCAAAACTTTTGAACGTTGAGGCGGACGTGCTAACCAGTCGATCACCGTGCCGCCCCCGGTAATCATAAAATGATAATTTGGTTAAAGACTTATCATTTGGTTGTTCATTTAGTGCTGGCCTTTTTGTATTTAGGTCATGAAGAAAAAAATCGAGGATACAGTAATACTTATTTACAATTAATTTGTCTTTTAAGGTAAAGTTGGTTGATAATGTAATAGAATAGGTTCAGTAAATTACCAGTACTACAATAATTATTATAGTTATAATGAAGTTAGAATAATGAGGTACAGTATGAAGGAGTGGGAGTAACTTTCATGTCTTCCCACTCCTTTTTGGATGTGTAATTAAACTGTTTTATTTGTCTTTTTTTGCAAATATTTCTGTCTGTTCTACTTATTTGTTTTTAAATAATTGCATATGTTCCAACTAAAAATTGCTCACTATGTGTGTCTGTGAGGGGGGTTAATGAACCAATCTTTTTTTAAAAACATTGGTACAATTTAGCAGTCAATATCTGTGGTGCTTGCTAGTAAACATTTTGAACAAAAGGTATGTATGCTTCTTTGTGTGTCTTATTTTTGTGACATTATGCACACTCTGTCAGGAGATTGACAGGTAAAAATATGCAATTTTAACAAAGGCATCTTGATTTCATCCTTAATTTAACACAATACTTTTACAATAATTTTCAAAAGAGAGTAAAGATTATTCCCAATCAAGCTAAGCCTCGATGGAGCTCTTTATTATTCACGAAAGATGACCTCAGCCCATTAAAAAACTACCGGGTCAGCATTCTGCTGCAGCTCTAGAATAATAGCGTCCCCTTGTGGCCTGATTGTGTAGCTACAGAGCCACACAAGTCTCCAGACACGCATTCACAAATCGCGGGACGCATTTGTGACTTCTGGACAGCAGGACTGTAGCAAAGGTCACATGTAAAAATACAGCCAATCAAGAGGCCCATTGTTTACAGATCTTCCACATACACATCTCTGTACGCATACAACCATGTGTTTGCGCATACAAATGTATTTATTTATTTACTATCAATTTATTTAGCGGATTTTTGTCGCACATTTGTGACTTCAGTTACGCATTTGTGGTTTCTCAATACGCATTTGTAACTTCAGTTACGCATTTGTGACTGTGTTTATGGATACGGATTCTTTCTACACATTTGTGGATTGAAATACGCATTTGTAAATGGTTTTGCTACAATAATGACCCCATAGATCCGCGCCTTACTTAAAGTGTGTTCAAGTGGACTTGCCGTTGCCGTAGATTCAGCCCTAACCCACACACAGCTCACACGTACGTACGCAACTACGCACTACTAACTAACGCGCCTCTCCATGATCCACACGCTTGATTGTATATTCCTGTTTTTTTCTCAGATGTACTCATGCCACAAAACAGAACGTCCATCACTAATTTTCTAGAGTAAAACATCTCATGCTGAATCTTTGTGTCCGATTAAAGTTTTCTCGGTGCACGTTGGCCTAGTTTACCTAAGTGTAGCTTAGCTCGCTAGCTGCTAACAAAGAGACGCATTTGTGATCAACATCGCTCAGCAGAGATCAAGTTTGAGCTGCAAGTGTTATGGTGATTGTCATGTGAAAATGTGCGCAAAAAGGACAGCAGAGTACGAGGAGGAACGTTTTGGAACAAAAGAGGCCAACGAGCGACAACGTCAACTACTGCACGCCATTAGCAGAATGCGGCCAAGAATCGTTCCCCACAGAGCAGGTTTGGTCGCTTATTACTTTCACTTTTTGAGGAAATGCTTTCCAATTTAAACAGCATACAGTGCATGCTGTCTGTCTTGTTACTAAATACAGTTGAACAAAATTGTTGGTACCCCTTTGTTAATGAATTAAATGAACTATTCAAATCATACATTGGTTTTGAAATGTGGTTATTTTTAAAAACAAACTCTTGAAACAAGGATGGACAAAACTGTTTGGACCCTTAAAGAGACACTGTGTAAGAGGGTTTGTTGATTTTTCAATATTCATTATTTTAAAAATTAATTTTCAATAATGTGCAAAAATATATGCACTATCATGTCAATGTAATTTTTCTATGTGATTGTAGGAGAAGTAATCGCTTGCGCGTGCGTTTTTAAATTATAAAGCACAGCCGCAAAGAGTATGTCCCTTTCTTATGAATTTGGTGACTTTTTTTAGGATGCGTTTCTTACTAAGAATCTTAGCAAGGTAGAGGGTACGCAAATGAACATACTTTTTGTATATGTAAACAATGCTCTCTTTCAGTCATTTACTTTAGGACATACCGTATCTCAAAATAAAACGTTTAGCATGTCCCCCTCGATGTTGGCGTCTCGTTTCTGAAAGAGCAAGCATTGTTTTTCAAGTTTTTTAAGGATTAGTAGCACTCATAAACACGCAAATTATTTTGTGTAATCAACCGTGATTTTGGAGTGATCACATTAGCCTGTAACTTCAAATTACCACAGCTGGGCAGTCCGTCCCTGGGCCAGACCGGTCGGACCCTCCGGCCCGGCCGGATGCCCATTTTTGGGGCGGGCTTTGGTGGTGGCTGACAATTTTTTTTTAAAAATGGCTGGACTAAGCATGGCCGGAAGTCGATTTTAGTCCGGCCCACTAATCGGCCCTCGTGCGTGTGACGTGCTTGCGAGGCGGCAAAATTTAATCTCAGACTACTCGATGAAAGGCTTCTTTTTAGGCTTCTTTCTACTCCTGCGTCGGCACAAGCGACAACTGATGTTATAGGGATTGTGGTATTGCCTCCCAGCACTCCGTCTTGTAATGGTATGCCCCAGTTGTAGGTGGGAGGCGCGGGTTACGAGATGTGAAAATAAGGAAATACAAACACGCTTGAACGCACATTGCTGTCGCACGTCTCTTCTTACACAAACAACTGCCACATTGATTCACGTGACTGACACATTGTGCTGTTGGTGACAGGTCTGCAACACATGCCACGAACACATAAGGATTTGTTGCTGTTCTGATCGGTTCGTTACATCACATTTTGCGATGACATACAGTTTCCCACACGTAGAGGATGCCCCACGCAGCTCGTTGCTGCTGCAAAGCAACTAGTCTAGCTGCGTAGTGTGTGGAGAGAATTTCCTCACCCACGTTCCTCCTTCCAGATCGTTTTCGCAATAAAATTAAATGCATCGTCTAGTCATCTCGTACCCTTAATGGTTGTCGCAGGCACGATATCCATTGTGGTCGCTGTCTTTTTGAAGTGACGCCCCCTGACTTGTTTCAAAACAACTTGTGTCCACGAGTAGATATTTTTTTTTTTTTTTTTTTTGTTTTGTTTTTGTTTTTTTGGAGTATATTCAAGCTGCGCGCAGCACTGACTCAAGGATGACGCAGCCACATCAAGGTGGAGTTCATGCACTTCTCTGGCGTCTTCCCTATTTCCGGAAATACGCCATAGCCAACCAGCTGTGTATAGTGGTTTGCTGGTATGCTTTTATTTTGAAGGCCGGGAAGGAGGGGACGTGTGGAAAATAAATAATTAACTTGACTACGACTTCTGGCTGTTGGACTCAAATAATTATACAATATGACAAATCCATCCCAGGGCTCACAATGCAAGTAAGCACATGCACGTTGGCTAAGTACTACTGGCGCATTTGAAGCGTGTCCACAGCGTGTTCAAATAGTAAATTAGCCAGCTAATGATCCTCTGCCGTTAGCGTCTCTCCCGCAACGGTGTCAATCACGGACGCCTTTTTTTTTTTTGGGGTCGGGGGGCCGACAATGTTTATGAATATGGCCAGAGGGTCGCGGCCGGAAGGGTACCCAAGTCAAGGGTGGAGGGTCGCGGCCGGACCGGCAAAAAATGGTCAAGTGCCCAGCTCTGAGTAACACTCATCAATTCAGCAATCAAGATATCTTTGTCACCAGTGTTGGGCAAGTTACTTCCAAAATGTAATATATTACATATTACTAGTTACTTGCATGTGAAAGTAATATGTTTCTTTACAATATTACTCTATTTGTAAAGTGATGCGTTACTCAAGTTTAAGTTACTTTTTCAAAAATCGGGGATTCATATATTTAATAATGATTTCAAGACCTTAAAAGGAAAATGCAAAATTTGCTGCCATACTCTATCTGGTAAAGTTAACTTATGAGCATATTTAACTATATAGTGTGGTCTATAATATTAAATGTTTCAACTCTATGTTGTGGTGGGACATCACTACCTTTGATCAATATAGGTATCAATAAGATTTATTTTTTAAATATAAATATTGGAACTGATATTTTGTCCAGTAAATAAATAATCACAGACTGTAAACCACAAATGAAATTATTGTTATATATATATATATATATATATGTACATTTTACTGCATATGGAGACTATGTGGGTGAGGTCAACAAACGGTCACCCTAGGACATTCAAGGAAATGAAACTTTTAACATATTGATGTAATTGTCGATTTCTCTCACAAAATATATATATATATATATATATATATATATATATATATATATATATATATATATATATATATATATATATATATATATATATATATATTATATATATTTTGTGAGTATGAATTAAAATTGTGGGTGTGAAATGTTTTCTTCTTAGTAGGAATCAAAAATCTGTGAGTGCATTGTTTTGTTAATACAACTCTCGCTTCTAAAACAAATCTTCACTACTTACGAATTGCCAGCTGAGGATACGAATCACTTGTGTGAGAGGTCAAATCAACACAACATGCAAATTAGGATGACGTCACGCAGGCCACAGGCAGATCCCAAGGGGAGCGAATCGAGCCGCGAGCCCTCCACCCGCACATGCATAGAGAACAAAACAAAGATGGCGAACGCGAGCGGATCGGATGGCGCCTGACTTGGGGGATTGTTGTCAATGCGGACGTGGAGATCGATGGTTCATCATAAGCTTGTTTAATTTCCGCCCTGAGGTTGTCCACCTGAGTCCGAAACTCAACAGACTGAACCTCCGCCTTATCGAGCGGCGCCGTCCTCAGCTACCAATCGCTCGGAGGATAGCACCTTGCCCGTCAGGTGGCGCAGCGTTAGTATCTGTGCTAGCCTTGGCTTGGCGAGTATTCATCATCAAACGAAGCTTAACAGGGAAGGCAGAACTCCAAACGTCCGTAAAGTCTGCACCGGTGTTTACAAACAGTCTCATAACACTGGTAGATGGTCACACAAATCACGGTTAAAAGCTCAGCCAAAACGTGTTCTCACATGGCGCTGCCCCGCGAAAGTCGAAATCGAAATCGCAATACCAGTCAGAAAAATCGCAATACAATCTTTTCCTAAAATCGTTCAGCCCTATCTTCAACTGAACAAGACATCCTCTCATCACCACAACCACTGCACAGCTTTAAACCCTTCGCTAAACTATCATACGCCCGCCCACTCTTTTACGATCCAATGACAGCCTTATTTTATTGTGTGAAGGCGAAGGCCTTCATTCATATCTTATTCCTACACTTTAAACGAATTATTCCATTTTATTCCGACCACTTCTTCGGTGTGCGACTCCTTCCACATTTTTCATCCGATTGACATCATTCAAGTTTCAAAACATTCAGAAAAATTCATGCCTTCCGGGTTAGTATTTTTTTTCGTTCCCCAAATTTACACTTTCCCCAATATTTCCCATTTTTCACCCCAAAAAATCCCATTCGTTTCCAATGGCACTTTCAACATTTGCCATATTAAACAATTCACATTTACATCATTCCTATTTGAAATTCACAACATTCATCTCATTCAACTCATATTGGTCAAGATTTTCAACACACCCCAAATTCCTATTTCCCACATATTCAACTCATTCACCCTTCCCACCATCTTGGACGGGGACATTAGCTAGACTGGGGATACTCACCCCGAGTTCCCCCCAGTGCTGCGGCCATTTTGGGCAGGGACATTAGCTCGACTAGGGCTACTCACCCCGAGGTCTCCCCATTGCGGCGGCCATCTTGGGCAGTGACCCCTAGTGACCAGGAAGTGACCCAAATTACCCGGAAATAGACCGGAAATGACCCGGAAATGAACCGGAGGTGACCTAAACGACACGGACATGAACCTGAAGTGACCCAAATGACCTGGAAATGAACCGGAAGTGACCAATACGACCCGAAAATGAACCGGAAGTGACCCAAATGACCCGGAAACTGAACATTTTTTTAAGTCCTTCAAGGCTATTCTATATAGTTTGAGGTCATTCAACTTCACTCAACTTCATTCAGTATCATTCAACTTCATTCAACTTTATTCCACTTCATTCATCTTCATTCCACTCTATTCAACTTTATTCCACTTCATTCAACTTCATTCAGCTTCATTCCAATGCATTCCGCAGTTTCTTTCAGCTTCCTTTGCTGAACTATTGTTTTTTTTTTTTTTTGAATACACAATAAGCGCAAAAAATAATGTGGTGTCACTGAGTAATGTGGTAACAATTTTTACTCTGAAAATTCACTAGAATGCACGATATGAAGCGTAAAATAACAAAACAAAAAAATTTGCCCCATGCCCGCCGGCGTCCACCCACCCAAGTAGATTTCAAATCTATGGGAAACATGGAACGGAGACCCCGGATTGTTGAACAGCTGTAGCTGTATGTCGAGCAACAACGGGAATTCCACTGACAAAGCTCCAACAATTAGTGTTCTCAGTTCCCAAATGTTTATTGAATGTTGTTCAAAGAAGAGGTGATGTAACACAGTGGTAAACATGACCCAGTCCCAGCTGTTTTGGAATGTGTTGCAGCCGTAAAATTCAAAGTTCATGATTATTTGCGAAAAACAATAGTTGATCAGTTTGAAAATTAAATGTCTTGTATTCAATTAAATATAGGTTGAACATGATTTGCAAATTATTGCATTCTGTTTTTATTTATGTTAAACACAACAATTGGGTTTGTATATAGAGTAGTAATATTTGTTTGTGTGTGGCTTTCTGGAAAACAATAAATGTTTACGTTTAGGCACCCCTGCGATCGTCACACTTTTTCTGTTACAAACTGACCCCTCTGCCCCCCATCAGAGAAGGGAAAAGTTAAGTTTGGGGACCACTGGGGACTTGAATAACTATAATTGAGGTAGTCTTAATATTTCTTTTTTTTTAATTGCAGTGCATTGATTTTAGTGATGCTATTACATCTCCTTAGCAATAAATGCATTTGCAACAATATATTTAAGTGGCTTAAATGATACAGTGTAAAGAAACAAGATATAAAATAATGACTAAAACTTATTGCATTATATCATGAATATACAAAGCCAGTACCGCTTTTGATAGCGCCACCACTAAATAAGGTGCAATGTCAGACCCTGTGCAAATCTTTTCACAAATAACCAAAGATGCCCCCCCCCCACAAAAAAATGCATCAGTCAGTTTGCTAATATCAAAACGCATGTTGTAATCGTAACTCATCTGGTTGTCCCAATCACATTAATTCTACAGATAAACCATAATACCATGTATATTTGACTTCTTGTGTCTCGCAGACGCAGACAGAATTTTTGAGTTTGCACTTATCCTAATCCTTAAGGTAAATGCTTTCCTGCGTTTCACAACTGTCTACACAAAATACACTACATAATTCATCACTTCCATACATCCATCCATCCATCCATTATCTGTACCGCTTCTCCTCACAAGGGTCGCGGGGCGTGCTGGAGCCTATCCCAGCTGTCTTTGGGCAGTAGGCGGGGGACACCCTGAACTGGTTGCCAGCCAATATATATATATATATATATATATATATATATATATATATATATATATATATATATATATATAATTCATCACTTCCATACATACATGTGTATATATATATATATATATATATATATATATATATATATATATATATATATATATATATATATATATATATATATATATATATATATATATATATACGTATATATATGTGTATGGTGTATGTATATATATGTGTATTTATATGTATATATGTGTATATATATATATATATATATATATATATATATATATATATATATATATATATATATATATGTGTATATATATGTATGTACATATATTCATCCCAGCAACATTTGATGCTGCAGAGCTCCTGAAGAAGCAGCTTGGCTGTCAGAGTGAAGGGAGCAAGGAACCCTAAGGGGTCATAAATGGAGCTGGCCATGGACACTATCCCTCTTCGAGTGCGTGGTCGTGGTTTAATGGCGACATTGAATGTGAAATTGTCCTCTTCCACCACCCATTGCACTCCAAGTGCACCTTCAGTTGAGAGTTTGTCTTTGTCCAGGTTGAGTTGCATCACCTTCTTAGCTCTTCCTTCCTTGGGAACGGTGGCAAGTTCCTGACGGCTGTTGGTTATCCATTTGGAGAGTTGGAATTGAATTGACCAAAGAAAACTGAGGGATCTTTTCCTCTTCCTCCTCTCAGTGGTCCATGATAATCTGCATTGGATCCATTACCACTGGTGTGTCATGCCAATCATCAGCATCAATGTTGTAAAGTTGGACATCCTTGAGGTATGGCCACTTGACTATATCATCTTGGTTAGGGATGTTTTGTCTCGTGACTGGCACTGACTGGTTTTTATGGGTGTTTGCCACTGGGAGGGGTATGACTGTGCTACCATGTATCTCACTCACTTCCAGACCTTGTACTCTGTAACTGGTTTCAGTCTTTTTTTGACCCATGGTGCACAGCAGGATGTTGGTCTCTTTTCCTCTGATCTTCAACTGGTGCATGAGCCGGTCTGTACAAAATCTACATACAAACACGCTTTGAGCACAGTTGCTGTCTCACATGTTGCGATGACAGTTTCCCACACGGAGGCGGATGCACCACGCAGCTCGTTGCTGCAAAGTAAGCATAAGCAAGCTACTCACCCACATCCTGCCTTCCAGATCGGTTTCGCAATACAATGAAATGAATTAAATGCAAAACAACTTTGACAATATTTATGAATATGGCCGGAGGGTCGCGGCCGGAAGGGTACCCAGGTCAAGGGTGGAGGGGTGCGGCCGGACCGGCAAAAAATGGTCAAGTGCACAGCTCTGCTGTTTAGAATGCCATGTAGACGATCAAACGATCTTTCGGCTTTATGAGATTGTGAACACGTTAAGCAGCTTAACGATCAAATATCATCATATCGCCCACCCCTAATTTTAACCATAAATCACGCTCGACTGGTTCTACTCGTTCAAAGTCCACAAGCGCATCGTCTATATCACTCCCATTTCTTGTTTCAAAGCTCCCGCGATCTATGGCGTCCGTCATTATGACTCGAAAGAATTCCAGAACATCCTCTTTGGGCTTATGACGCCGTCAAGGGTACCTGGTAAGACAAGGGTACCTGGTAAGATAGTGCTACATTGTATTTTTGTTTGAAAATAGATTTTATGTGTGTGTGTGTTTTATTCAACATGACTATGTTTTGGACATTAAAAAGCAATGAAAAGAGCTGATAGTGAAAACGTAGACAGCTGCCCTGATGCATGCCGACTTTTGGATGGACAATGAAATGGAATAAACTGTAGGTCACTTACAGATGGATGTCTTTTGATTATGTTCAAATTGACATACATAAAAGCCAAACAAATTTTCTAATTGCTGATGAGAAACGCTGTCTTTGACCTCATTCAGCATATTGCCCAATCACAGGTGAAAAAAATAATCGAAAATGCGTTCTCTAAATGTGATTTGTCTTATACTTTATGTAATTGAGTGCCTGATATCTTGTCTACAATATATCACACATGGAAAGACCATATATGTTGCAGACCTTGATGTTGTTCCAACATCACCATTGTAAGCTAACCTTTTTTTTTCAAATGAAATTATTATTATTAATTTTTTTAAAGTAAGCTCTATAAGACTTCGTTGACATTGACTTTTTGATGACTCTTTATCACTTGCACAGCTGTAATTATTCGGTACTGCAGCACCTGTCAAGTCCCAAATGTTCTTTTAGTTATAGTTGCTTGCTTGTAATTTTAAAGATTTTGAGAACTATATATTGTGTAAAACTACGTACAAGATTAAGCTGAATAGTAAACAAATCATTACTTTGTTTGAATCTAAAGAAAAAAAGCTGTGTAGCTCAAAACTAACAGACACATTCCTTGTGTGTTTCTACATGGCTAATAAAAATAAATGCTGATATTACTATTTTTTTTTTTGACTGTCTTGAAGAAATGGTGGTGTATACTACTAATGGAAAACTTCATCCTAGGCAGGTTGGTATTGTGCAACTGTATAATTTGTCTGAATGAAAAATGTATGTAATGTTATGTCTTATTTCTTATAATGGAAATTATTTGCACACTGCTCAATGCTTGCAATGGATGCTTCAAAGGCATTTCTGTGAGGTGAAATCCTTCCTGTGTTCTGACTTAGTAAGCACCTGGACAACACTTCTGAGGTTGATTTCATCAATATTTTCATTTATTTCTGAAGCCCACTTTTATAACAATGTTTCTTTCCACCGAGAAATCCTTCCTTATGATAAAAAAAATCTCTTTACCGTGACAGTTTTAGGGAAATACGTTCTTTAAAATGTTGATGCTATTGACTTTTTAAAAAATTGTATTTGAATAATGGAAAAAAAAACTGAAGAGGAGCAACAACAACTTCTATCGGCTATATGCACATGTAATTAAGATGGAGATCTAACGGGTGATGTGGTGCTGCATTGGAGATTGACCAACTGGGCCGGATTCTGAGGAGGACCTACTTCTCCAAAGGAGTCATCCTGCAGCGCTTTATCTTGAAATGGACTTACACACTATTCGAGTTTGCGTTGTATAGCACTGCATTGTTTGTTAACTGTTGCCACTCAGCATCCATTGCAGCCTGGTCATCCTGGAAGGGGGATTCCCCCAATTTGTGGCTCCTTCTCAGGGTTTCTCACTTTTTCTCAATTGTGTTTGGAGTTTTTTCTTGCCCTCCTTGGGGGTTAAGATGAGGGGATGGCCTTGTGGTCTTTTTAAAGCCTTGAGACTTTTTTTCATTTAATAAATTTGACTAAACTAACTTTTTGAATGTGTCTTTTTGAACAGTCAATTGGTTGAGTACAAACAGAAAGCAGTTTTTGTAATCATTAATCATGGCAAATGATGTTGGACCTATAAGGTAAAGTATCAAAGACAAGAACAGACTATCTTAAATAAATGATTGTGTCCATCTCATCTTTCATATTCAGTTATTAAATTAATGCTCCAGCATCATGTATACATAGAAGTAGTGGTTCAGTCTTGTGTCAATGTTAATTAGAAACATTATAAGACAAACGCTGCAGTTAAAAATGCACCTAGCAGACAGTTGGTTGATTCATACATTACGATTTTATATGCGATGGTTTTTATCTTTTATGTAGCAGCCACTATTGATTGATTGATTGATTGTCTTTATTTCGTACATGTAAATAAAGTCATGTCATGTCATCTTCCAAACCGCTTATGCTGGAGCCTATCCCAGCCGTCAATGGGCGAAGGCAGACTACATCCCGAACTGGTCGCCAGCCAGTCGCAGGGCACACATAGACACTGTCACTGAGCGGGAATCGATCCCACGCTGCCCGCACACAACTCAGGCGTGTGTACCACTACACTATCAGCGGAGATGTAAATAAAGTAATACGCAAATTAAAATACAAATATACATTTATCTATGGGTCAAACGAAGAAAATAAAAACAAATTATAATTACTACTACTATAATTACTAATACTATTACATGCTCGAAAGGGTATATGAGGAAGTATAAACTAATATCTAGTCCTACCTTTTACATAAGATCCTGCCTTTCCTCTTATATTCTGTACTGTATTGAAAACAATACATAAATAACAATAAATAAACTATGATTACTTCAATTATACAATGCTGGGTCTTTCTAAATATGCAGATATTTAACAACAAAACATGAATATTACAAACAGCTACTGGTCATACCATTCTGACACAGGTATATGAATATTATAGGACATTGTATATAAATATTATTACACATTTCTTAAAATGCAACACCATGACATGACCTTTTAGAAATTCTAAGTATAAGTAGAAATATTGAGTATTATAAGTACAACGAGTACAATGCTCACGTCCATGTTACAAAGGATTTTCGAAATTTCTATACTAGTTAAAAATAGCCAAATGTTATAAAATTCTGGTTCTGGACCTTCTTCAAGGTACTTGACGTAGTATCAAATCAGAGGAAACTAATTTAAAGGTTATCTCGTACTGATCTCTGGAGCAGATGTCTATCAGCCTATGGAGTAACTATACGTTTTAAACATAATCACGTTACTGTTACGCTGCCTGATCGTCACAAAAGTGTGTGTGCGTGTGGGGGGGGTGCCAATAGTAAGCGGTGTTAATGCGCGTTTTACAAGTTGATGTGAAAATGTAATCGTTTTTATTTTTATCGCTTTTATTTTCATACTTTTGTTTTTCAAATCTTTACTACCACCACTTCCTGTCGAAAATGTAAAACGCTTTTATTTGTAAATCTTTACCACCACTTCCGGTCTGACAGCACTTTTCCTGTCTGACAGTACTCTTCCCCGGCCCCTCGGGGCCCCGCCAGGAAGGGGCATTACGTTCCGTGGTCTACGGTCTGCAATCAGACCCTTCTGGTAGGCCCCCCCACCCCACCCCCGCCTCGCGCGCACACACACACACACATCAGACATTGCTTTTGAAATGTGGTTCAGCAGAATTATTTTTAAAACAAACTCTTGAAACAAGGATGGACTTGATTGGACCCTTAAAGGGAGGTCAACCCCAAAATATTTATTCCAGAATATGTTCTATCCAGGCCCACGAGTTGGAACAAGGCATTCTGATTAATATTGCGTTTGTGGAATATGAGTTAAACAGCAAAATTCACCCACTTTTATATGGAGTAAGATAGCTGTCAAAAAGGCATATACGTGATTAATGATTCGTATCCATGATTTAATTATTTCCCTATGAGTACAAATCAAAATTGTGAGGGTTTGAATGTTTTTTCTTGTGAGTGCGAATCAAAAATCTGTGAGTGCATTGTTTTGTGAAATCATGGGCAAAAATCCTCCGCCACTTGTGGTAGAAGCTTGAGGATTGCTACACACTGTGTTGATTGTCACCCTGTTTTAAGATACATTCAAAGAATGGGGAAATCTAACAGTAAAATCGGTGATAAAAAATGTTCCTAAAGAACACCATGTAAAGACTGGAAATTCGTGAAGCATCATTGTCCTTCCAAAATAAAACACTTCAACCTTTGAATAACGCAGTGCTTCTCAAATAGTGGGGCAGGACCCCCTGGAGGGCGCGGTGCGATGCTGAGCGTGTGACCCTGGGGAACATGCTTTTTTTCCGCCGTACTACAATAAATGTAAATTCTAAATTCTTAACAAGGTTATTCTTGGAAGTTGAACTCTTTCTTTTTGTTTTCTTTATGTTAACTAGGATACGATGTTATGCAGAGGTGTACCTATAACAAATTTTACCTATAACAATTTTACAGACAAATGCTATTATTTATAGTTGCAGCGGAGAGTGGGTGGTGGGGTGGGGGGCACAAATTGTTTTCTTCTTGCTAGTGGGGGCGTAACAGAAAATAATTGAGAAGCACTGTGATAACCCAATATGACTTTGCTGGCCATCTTAACACAAAAGCTAACGAACCTGCAGGACAAAATAAAAACTAATCGAAAAAACTGTTAAAAAGAAAGGACGGCAGAGTCCTGCGTACCCTTAATTAAATTCTGTGTGTGTATGTTTGCGCAAATCATTCGTGAAACCCCTGTGTGAAGTGTGTGAGTGGACAATGTGATTGGGAATTAAAATACCACAAGGTATTTTATTCCATAGAGTGTAGTAGGATTGTAAACAGCAGACTGGTGTGGATGCAGAAGCAAGAATTATCCACTTGAAAAGGTTGAAGTAAGAATTACCTCAACAGAAAATTTGAGTTGCTGTCGTACTGATAAGAAACCAGTGTATACAACACCCAAGGTGTTAACAAACTGGACTAAATTCTCTATAAATTGGGGAAAATATGTAGTAAAATTAAACCCAGGATGTAGTGTAAGGAATGGAAGTTTGTTAAAAAACAGGATGCTGATAAAATCCAATATTTAGACACATGGATAGCTGAACACGGCTTTAATGGTTGGTTAAATACACAAAAAGTAGCCGCGTTGCAGGAATCAATTATAAAAAAGACAGGAAACGAAAAGAATAACCAAAAAAAGTTTATCTATGCTCAAGGACGAAACCAAGAGGTATTTCAAAAGTAACAAGGAAGTTACATTTTTGCATGATTCATGAGCTGTAGAACTTTGATAAGAAAGAAAAAAAAAAACATGCGCGCGCACACACACAAAGAAGCAAAAGAAGCAGCTGTTGGCATTTATGACGCACTTTCAGTAGACCAAATAACAGATAAAAACAAACCACTCAACAACACAATACTGAGAGAGATGCAAAATTGTGCATCGAAAAGTGAGTGAACCTTTTGGAAAAATAAAGGGGTAATGACAAATGAGGAATCATATGTAGTAAAGAAGGTGAACCCATCCTGGCATTGCCACGTCTCGACAGGGCTCCGGGGAGGGATGGTACAGATCGTGGAACATCACTTTACTGCATATCGATGTCAAGCATGTGTGACTTGTATAAAACATAATTCATAAGTCAATGTCAAATTCTTCAAGCACAGTAGGCGGTGCAAAGGGATTTTATTCAACTGAACAAAATAGGACGATAGTAATATTGCCTAATGCTAATTAATGTGTTGAAATTGTTCCAGCAAAACACTCCGATGCTATTACTGTGGCAAAGACGTTGTGTAAATATATCATTATGGCATACCACAAATAATTTGGAGTAATAATGGAAGTTATTTTGTAAATATTGTTGAGAAAACAGGACAAACGTTAGTTATCCAGTTTAAGCACCGTTGTTCATAACATCCACAAAGTGCACAGCTGGTGAAAAGAACGAATGGCGCTGTTAAAAAAAAATGTAAAAGAGAATTATGAAAGGAGCTGAACAGTTAAGTCCGTTTGAAATTCAGTATGGAAGACCATTTATTTTACCCGTTGTAAATAATCCATTAGGTCCTAAGCAAATGGAAGAAATTGAATAAAGCGAAAGTCAACTCAAACATATTTTTTTCAAGAATATGTTCTTATGCGGGCGGCACGGTGATCGACTGGTTAGCACGTCCGCCTCACAGTTCAGAGGTCGTGGGTTCGATCCCGGCTCCGGCCTACCTGTGTGGAGTTTGCATGTTCTCCCCGTGCCTGCGTGGGTTTCCTCCGGGTACTCCGGTTTCCTCCCACATTCCAAAAAAACATGCATGGTAAGTTGATTGGACTCTCTAAAAATTGCCCTTAGGTGTGATTGTGAGTGCGGATGTTTGTCTCTGTGTGCCCTGCGATTGGCTGGCAACCAATTCAGGGTGTCCCCCGCCTACTGCCCAAAGACAGCTGGGACAGGCTCCAGCACACCCGCGACCCTTGTGAGGATAAGCGGTATGGATAATGAATGAATGAATGTTCTTATGCAAGCCCACTAGTTGAAACACAGCATTCTGATAAATTTTCGTTTGTGGAGTAAGTGTTAATCCACTCGTTTTTATCCATCTCTGGGGGCGGCCATTTTGTGTTCTGTCGACTGAAAATGACATCACAACTGCTCACAACAACCAATCACGGCTCAGATTCAGAAAATAGGTCAGCCGCCTTTAGTAAAGCTTTGGATGGCGGTCGATCGTCAATAATGACGGACACAGACGGGTTGACAGTTCAATGTCTTTTACTTGTATACCGTATTTACCGGACTATACGTCGCTCCGGAATACAAGTTGCACCAGCCATAAAATGCATAATAAAGGAGAAAAAAAACATATATAAGTCGCACAGGAGTATAAGTCGCTCCACCCCCTCTCGGAATCCAAGTTGTCTCTGTCCCGTAACGCAAATAAATGTGTCCATATAAATCAAATTAATAAAATTGTGCGCTTTGAGCTACGATGGTAACATGTAGCTAAAATCCACACATGTAGTAACAAGAAAGTTACAGTAAGATAACTTTAAACTCACCAAAACGGTCGTAGAGCAATTAAATAATTCTTTTATTTATTGCCAACCGTGTAGAATGTTTCCAAGTCTCCAAAAGTATTTCTGTATTCGGTCGTAATTTTCTGCCTTCTTTTTTTTTTCCTCCTCTTCTTTCCTCCTCCTTTGCCTCGTGCGTCTGTGTGTGTGTATGTGCGTGGGTGACTGATGACGTAAGACCACAGGCAAACATGGCCCATTTAAAGGAACAGTAACCTATTTTGTATAGATGGATTGATAGACAGTCAAATTGTCTTTTATCATACTATTTTAATTACCTACTTAAAAAAATATTAGATTTTAACCATTTAAATTATTCATACATTTTAATAGCTTAGAGGATTTATCTTATATTTCTTTGTGTGGCGTACAATAATATGTGAAATTAATATAGAGGTAATTGTCATGGCTTGTTAGTGCTGACTTGTATTTATTATGTTTTGTCTCCCTCTGCAGATTGACCAAGATGTAAAATGGCTGTAAACACGTCAAGATAACATGTCGCTTAGCAGACTACTTGAACTGGAGTTGGCGTGATTAAATCTGCCAATAAGAAGACAAGTTAGAAATATTGGGGACAGATTCAGTTACGCTAAAGCGCCTGCAGAGGGAGACAAATCATCATAAATACAAGTCAGCACTAACAAGCCATGACAGTAATAATGTTCTACTGCAACTATGTGTTAATAATTTCACACATAAGTCGTTCCAGAGTAAAAGTCGCACCCCGGGCCAAACATTTAAAAAAAACTGCGACTTATAGTCCGGGAAATACGGTACTTGCTTGAACATACATTGCTGGTTCTTAAACAGTGATAGCACATTACAGCGCTCGTAATGGAGACTCTCGGTACTACACATGACAGATCCTAGATCAGATAAAGCATCAATCTTAGAACAAGCAAATCACTCCACCTGTCATGTAAGGACTTCTCTCTGGCTGCGCAAAATGACAGAAGACTGCTTGAGTCAGTCAAAAGCAGCCAGAAATATCAATGGAAAAAAAACATTTGGTGAGTGACACTCCTCTTTTACATTTCAGATTTCTTTCACCCGTTTTTTGATGAAAAGAGCCAAATTGTGGTTTCATATGAGGTGAGTCGCTGTCCTGTGAAAAACACTGTCCATTTTTTTCAGTTGTTCTTATTTTTACGTGAATATGGTTTCACCTGCCCCTGTCTGTAACCATACTGTACTTTAATCTTCTGCACCTACAATTCAGCACGTCGACAAAAATGTATGTCTTGTATGGATACTGTTAATAGCTCTTGCTAAATTGGTCGCTCCGTTTTTATTAATTAATTTAAGTAGTCTCGCAGAACACAAAAAAAACAAGGACAGTGTAGTGTTTAAGAAAAAAACGTAAGCAAAATATGTCCCATGATTTGTTCTAGTTTGTAGACATGTCACATTTAGTCCGATTTAGTTATACACTGAAAAAAATGGTTGAATTTACTCAATTATATTTCGTCAAGTGGTTGCACAAAATAAAATAATCTGGAGCCAGATAAAAAAAGATACATTTTTTAAGTTTACCAAAAAATGTATCTTGAGTCGGATGATTATATTTTGTGCAACCACTTGAAGAATTAAAATTGAGTAAATGGTGCACAGCATTTTTTTTCAGTGTACTTTGAGCTATCTTTAACAGAAATGTTGTGACACGAGTGGGGAGTGAGGTTTATCTTCTAACAAATTCTTGATTGTCATTGATGTTTTTGTGGTAAAAACTTGTAGATGGGGGTACTTGTATGTACTTGTTGGTTGAATTTGAACAAGAAGAGCAAATTATATATCAGTACACATAAACCGAATACTTAATGGATTTTGAGTCACACTCCCCAAAATTTCCAGTTTACAATGCTGTACTGCTAAAATCTCATTGACTGTCGTGTCTATTTTGAAGGTTTCATGCAGAATCCAACAAAGTTGTGCACGTTTGAATTGAAAATATTAGTTTCAATGTCTTTTTTTTTAATAATAGTAGTAACAAGATGGCTCGTGTCATGGCTCAAGAACAGTAATAGTATTGATTTGATCAAAAAGACGAGGGTAACACTAATTCATTTTCTTTTCAACATACACTATATATATATATTTTTTTTATTCAGAGCCACATTTATCGATGTTATCGTTTAGTTTAGTAATTTATTTTGATTACATATTATCCAAGTTGGCGGCACGGTGGTCGACTGGTTAGCACGTCCGCCTCACAGTTCAGAGGTCGTGGGTTCGATCCTGGCTCCGGCCTCCCTGTGTGGAGTTTGCATGTTCTCCCCGTGCCTGCGTGGGTTTCCTCCGGGTACTCCGGTTTCCTCCCACATTCCAAAAACATGCATGGTAAGTTGATTGGACTGTCTAAATTGCCCCTAGGTGTGATTGTGAGTGCGGATGTTTGTCTCTGTGTGCCCTGCGATTGGCTGGCAACCAATTCAGGGTGTCCCCTGCCTACTGCCCAAAGACAGCTGGGATAGGCTCCAGCACGCCCGCGACCCTTGTGAGGATAAGCAGTATGGATAATGAATGAATGAATGAATTATCCAAGTTACCATAATCTCAGACAGTATACTTTGCATGATGAATAATTTTATGTAATTATATTTTCAGAAATGGAGACAGTCATGTCCAGGATGATATCTTTGGCAACTTGACCCTGCATGCTGAGTCGGAGTGTAACTGCAAGTCACTGGTGACGGCTGAGATCCAGACGGAGTGGGCTGAAAAAACAGCAGACTTGGAGATGGAGAAAAACACCGATGACAATTTAGATCGAAGATGAACACATGCACTCAGATGGACTATGGAAGTAAATCTGTGCCACCGGAGTTTGAATTCGAATTTCTAACACTGAATTTTTTTACCTTCAAAATTCCTAACATTGAATATTTTCAGCATTGAATTCAACATGTAAAAAAATTCAACTGCAAAAATTTCAGCTGCAAAAAATTCCCCTGCACAAAAAATTTAACTGCAAATAAAATTTGCCTGCACAAAAATTCAATTGCATAAATTCAGATTAAAAAACTTCATACAGGTATTTAAGGAGGAGCAATGGATCCCCGTGTTAAGTCATCCAACGTCCAACCAATCAGGTTTAACTCGGCTGGTCATGTGACTCCGACACGGAAGAAGGGGCCGTACCATGTCTCCCAACGCAACTGATGGTGCCGCGGTGAGTTTGTTTACTCTACTTGGACTTTTTTGGACTGTGCAAGTGCAGATGGGTGTCTATTTGTACTGACACAGCCAGCCTCCCCATAAATTGATACTAACGGGGGAGGTGGAAGGGATATTACAAAACATACCACAGAGATTATGGTCACTGATGTAGGATTGATTAAAGGGGCGTTACCAGTTCAAATAAGACCGAGAACAGAATATAGATCTTGTGTGCATCAGTGTCCATTGTAACCAGATGCATACGAGGGAATAAAACCTAGATGATTTGATACACTTGCAATATACCAGAATTTCCAATTACCAGAAAGCTGACATTAAATTGGTTTAAATGTTGCATCATTTAGTTGAAGAGGGACACAAAGTAAGCAAAAGCAAGTTACAACTTTGAAAAAAGTGAGTTAAATATTTAGGGCATAATCTTAGTGCAGGGGTAATAATTGTAGAATGGAAAAGAAGAAATAGAATTCTCCAGGCTTCAAAACATCAAACAAAGAAGCGGATGATCTCATTTTTAGGCCTAACAAATTATTGCAGAATCTGGGTTCCAAATTATGCGGAAATCAATGCGACCCTGACTAAAATGATGTTTAAAGACCTCAAACGTCATCACCTTTAAGGTGGACTGATGCAAAAGAGACGGCAAAACATGATATTGTGACATCAACAGGCAACTCAGTTATGCATGCAAAACTCTTATCAAAGCTATTAGAAGCAGTACAACTGGCACACACTCTAGCTGCCTGCAAGTGTGCAACACACACACCAGGCACGGACAGTGTGTCCCATGGGAACGCATCTGCAGATGAGACAACTAAAGACTCAACTACAGGACAGATGCATGTGTTAGGAGTAAAAGACATAGATTTACACAAGGGCATATTGTGAATGACATGCAACAACAACGTCCTGAAGCTGAACAAATACTTTAGGAAAAAAAAAAAATGGTGCGACATTAAGAGATGACCTGTGTACGACCAAACGGGAGATGTATTTTGTAAAGATATCTATACAAATGGGCGGCACGGTGGTCGAATGGTTAGCACGTCCACCTCACAGTTCAGAGGTCATGGGTTCGATCCCGGCCTCCCTGCGTGGAGCTTGCATGTTCTCCCCGTGCCAGCGTGGGTTTTCTCCGGGTACTCCGGTTTCCTCCCACATTCCAAAAACATGCATGGTAAGTTACAAAAAGAAGTTACATTTTTGTATGGTTCATGAGCGTGTAGAACAGAGATTAGAAAAAGATTTTTTTAAAAAAGGAAAGGGGGGGGGGCACACACGAAGCAGCAGAGGAGGCAGCTGTTGGCATTTATGACACACTTTCAGTAGACCAGATAGCAGATGATAACACGCCACTCGACGAGACAATACTGACAGACGTGAAGTGCGCGAAACTTTTGGGAAAATAAAGGGGAAGTAAGAAATGACGGATCATATGTAGTAAAGAAGGTGACCCCATCCTTCCATAAGGCTTGTTAACGTGGGCAGCAATTAAGAGTCCTGAGCCTTGCCACGTCTCTACAGGGTGGAGGGATGGTACAGATAGCGGAACATCACTTTACTGCATATCGATGTGAGGATGTGACTTGTATCAACCATAAGTCATAAGGAAATGCTAGTTAGTATGTAAGCACAGTACCCTTTAGGTGGGATTTCAGTATTCGACTGAACAACAGAGGGGTACCAACCATTTTGTCCAATGACACGTATTGGAGCTTGTAAACATCATTCAATTATAAATGTAATTAAATGCTTCCATGACATTCCAATTCTGAAAAGCATTTACAAACCCAATTCCAATAAAGTTGGATTGTTGTGTTAAGCATAAATTAAAAACAGAATACAATAATTTGCAAATCATGTTCAAAGCTACATTTAATTGAATACACTACAAATGGTAAGACATTGAATGTTCAAACTGATCAACTTTATTGTTTTTAGCAAATAATCATTCACTTTGAATTTTATGGCTGCAACAGGTTACAAAAAAGCTGGGACATTAAATACCCATGACCTTCGATCCCTCAGGCGGCACTGCGTCAAAAACCGCCCCTACTTATTTCAGCAAGTCAATGCCAAACCTCATTCTGCACATGTGAAAAAGTGTGTGAGATCTAGACTAGCCTGCCTGCAGTCCAGACCTGTCTCCCATTGAAAATGGGTGGCGCATTATGTTTTTGTCTTCATAATTAATTTATTTATTTGTTTGTTGTATGACTTATTTTCGGTCCTTGTTCAGCACTTTGCATACAGCCTGTTGGTTGTCTTAAAGTGTTCTATTAATACAGTTGAGTTGAGTAAAATACAACCTGGTTTATAAACATCTTGAAGGCAGTAAGAACCATGTCAGACTGCTTTTCGTTGATTTCTCATCAGCTTTTAACACGATACAGCCTCATGTTCTAGCTGATAGGCTTTTGTTTTCCTTTGGTCTACATGCGCATTTGGTCGGCTGGATTTTAGATTTCCTCACAAATATATCAACCGGTTCCCCTCAAGTGTGTGTTTTATCTGTACTTCTTTGACTTGAATAACTGTATAATTGAGGTCTTTGAAGCCTTAATATTTCATTTTTTCTTAAATTGCAGTGCATCGATTTTAGTGAGGTTTTTGCATCACCATAGCAATGAATGCATTTGCAATAGTGCTGTCAAGCGATTAAAATTTGTAATTGTAGTTAATCGCATTTTTTCAGTTAACTCGTAGTTAATCTCATATTTTATTTATTGTAAAAAAATCGCTTGATTTTTCTGTCCCATTATTTTCTTGAATTTTAATAGCCTTAACATGAATAAGAGGATTGATTTTCTTATGCAAATACTTTGTTAAAGCGAAGTCAACCCAAACATATTATTTTTTAAGAATGTGCTCCGTGCAAGCCTACTGGTTGAAACAAGGCATTCTGATAAATATTGTGTTTGTGGAATAAGAACCACCTGTTTTTAGCCATCACTGGGGGCGGCCATTTTGTCACGTCTTTCAACTGAAAATGATATCACAGTTGCTCAGGGCTAACGTAACGACCAATCACAGCTCACCTGTTTTCTGAAACTGAGCCATGATTGGTTGTTATTTGAACCCTCAGCGCATCTGTGATGTCATTTTCAGTCGACAGAAGTAATAAAATGGCTGACCCCTGAGATGGTAAAAAATTGATGGATTTTACAACTTAACTCATATTCCACAAACACAATGTTAATCAGAATGCCTTGTTTGAACTAGCGGGCCTGCATAGAACATATTCTTGAAAAAAAAATTTGGGTTGACTTTCTCTTCAATTGAAAAAACAAGCATTGGATTCAACTCACGCAAACAGCCCCTCAACCCTTTTCAAACACACACACATACACCCCCACACGCACGCATGCGTCTTTCAGCTGTTACTAAAAGAATGCTACTGAACACCAATTGGCTAACCTTGTCTTGCTTTAGAGAGAAAATATATATGACAAACACAACGCTGCATTTTAAGGGCAAGCAAAGAAAGTCTATCTAATCTAAGCAGTCTATGTAACCATAGGATGTATCTGTAGGTACAGTATTTATGTATATGCTGCAGCTACGTATGATCCAAGCTAAATATTAGCTGGATATGTGCATTTGTGTGTTGAACTTGTTGGTTCAATGTTGCAATTAGATGTACTTAGCCGATTCTGACTTTGGGTCATGAGCCGCATCGCGTCATTCTATGGCTAGGCGTCGGCCGAATGAGCCGGCCGGGCCAGCCCTGGCAGGATGACCGACCCCGTGAAGGGCGACTGCTGCCACCGCGGTGTCCCAGCAGCCGCGCAGCTGTGAAGTTCTGTGAGAATTGGCCCGCCCAGAGTCGCCGCCGCCGCTGCCCACGCTTTCCGCCCGGGATGAAGCGAGCAGAGGAGCTGAGCGCGAGTGGGGGCGAGCTAACGTGCTATTGCTACGCATCTTGGGCGGCAGGAGCCGCAATGCGCGCACAAATTTTTTTTTTAATTGGTCGTACTTTGTTCGTAGCTCTTCCGCGCGGCTAACAAGGAAACTAAATTTAGCACCGACATTCTAAAATCTTAACGGTTCTGGTTGAACCGTAATGAGGGAACTGATTCCACTGGAATCCGGGGTTTCGGTGCCCTTTTTCAAGATACATGTATAGATCATGGTAACCAGCAGCCTTTATCAATGCAGCCGCTGATTGCTACGGAAACCTTAATCACGCGATCAAAAAAATTGACGGCGTCAAAAGGGGATTGCATTAACTTTGAAAATAACGCGCTAAATTGACAGCCCTAATTTGCAACAATAATTTATTAAAGCGGCTTAAATGATACAGTGTAAAGACACAAAATATGAAATAATCGTTAAAACCCATAGCATTTTATCATGAATATACGAAGCCGGTACTGCTTTTGATAGGGCCACCACTAAATACGGTGCAATGTCAGACCCTGTGCAAGTGTTTTCACAAATAACCAAAGATAAAATTTTAAAGGATGCATCAGTAAGTTAATTTGCTAATACCAAACAGTATGTTGTAATTGTAACTCATCTGGTTGTCCCAATCACCTTCATTCTACAGACAAACCATAATACCATGTGTATTTGACTTCTTGTCATGCAGACATCAGTCAAGATGTTCGTCCTGAGCGGCAGAGGCCAGGGCACCCTCACATGAAAGAGGAAGAAGAGGATGAGGAAGTCCACCATTTCAAAGAGGAAGAAGAGCAGATGTCTCTTTGCATCAAAAAAGAGGAGGAGCCGGAGCATCTTGACATGAAAGAGGAGAGAGAAGACCCCCACTACATTAAAGAAGAGGAGGAGGAGATGTGCAAGCTGCCGTCGACTGGTGTCCCTTTGCAGAGTGAAGATGAAGGTCAAAATAAATATGAGGTGAGCAGAGGGGCGGAGCCTCCAAGCAGCAGCTTAAGTCAACACATGACAACAGAAGGTGATGGGGACTATTGTGGAGGATTGCAAGCAGACTGCCTCTTAGCTCCACTATCAGAGAGTGACGACATGTCATCACATGCTGATGATGATGACGAGTTTATAGGTGATGACAACAAAAGCTGGAAATGTTCTCACTGTGGCAGCACATTTGCTTGTAAGAAGAGTTTGAAACAACACATGAGAATACACACTGAAGAGAAACCTTTCGCCTGCACAGATTGTGGCCAAACATTCTCTCGGAAAGGAAACTTAAAAATACACACAAGTTGCCACACTGGTGAGAAACCTTTTTCCTGTTCAGATTGTGACCAAAGATTCGCTCAGAAGGGAGCTTTAAAAACACACGCAAGAAGCCACACTGGTGAGAAACCTTTTTCTTGCTCAGTTTGTGACAAAAGATTCTCTCAGAAGGGAACCTTAAAAACACACACAAGAACACACACTGGTGAGAAACCCTTTTCCTGATTAGTTTGTTGCCAAACATTCTCTCTGAAGGGAAGCTTAAACATACACACAAGAACACACACTGGTGAGAAACCTTTTTCCTGCTCAGTTTGTTGCCAAACATTCTCTCTGAAGGGAAGCTTAAACATACACACAAGAACACACACCGGTGAGAAACCCTTTTCTTGTTCAGTTTGTGGCCAAAGATTCTCTCAGAAGGGAAGCCTAAAAACACACACAAGAACACACACAGGTGAGAAACCTTTTTCCTGCTCAGTTTGTGGTCGAAGATTCTCTCAGAAGGGAAGCTTAAAAACACACACAAGAACACACACTGGTGAGAAACCTTATTCCTGCTCAGTTTGTGGCCAATAATTCTCTCGGGAGGATAACTTAAAAATACACACAAGAACCCACACTGGTGAGAAACTTCATACCTGCTCAGTTTGTGACCAAAGATTCTCTGAAAAGGCACACTTAAAAATACACACAAGAAGCCACACTGGTGAAAAACCTTTTTCCTGCTCAGTTTGTGGCCTAAGATTCTCTCAGAAGGGAAGCTTAAAAACACACACAAGAAGACACACTGGTGAGAAGCCTTTTTCCTGCTCAGTTTGTGGCCAAAGATTCTCTCGGGAGGGACCCTTAAAAATACACACAAGAAGCCACACTGGTGAGGAACCTTTTTCCTGCTCAGTTTGTGGCCAAACATTCTCTCGGAAGGAAAGCTTAAAAACACACACAAGAACGCACACTGGTGAGAAACCTTTTTCCTGCTCAGTTTGTGGCCTAAGATTCTCTCAGAAGGGAAGCTTAAAAACACACACAAGAAGACACACTGGTGAGAAGCCTTTTTCCTGCTCAGTTTGTGGCCAAAGATTCTCTCGGGAGGGACCCTTAAAAATACACACAAGAAGCCACACTGGTGAGGAACCTTTTTCCTGCTCAGTTTGTGGCCAAACATTCTCTCGGAAGGAAAGCTTAAAAACACACACAAGAACGCACACTGGTGAGAAACCTTTTTCCTGCTCAGTTTGTGGCCTAAGATTCTCTCAGAAGGGAAGCTTAAAAACACACACAAGAAGACACACTGGTGAGAAGCCTTTTTCCTGCTCAGTTTGTGGCCAAAGATTCTCTCGGGAGGGACCCTTAAAAATACACACAAGAAGCCACACTGGTGAGGAACCTTTTTCCTGCTCAGTTTGTGGCCAAACATTCTCTCGGAAGGAAAGCTTAAAAACACACACAAGAACGCACACTGGTGAGAAACCTTTTTCCTGCTCAGTTTGTGGCCTAAGATTCTCTCAGAAGGGAAGCTTAAAAACACACACAAGAAGACACACTGGTGAGAAGCCTTTTTCCTGCTCAGTTTGTGGCCAAACATTCTCTCGGAAGGAAAGCTTAAAAACACACACAAGAACGCACACTGGTGAGAAACCTTTTTCCTGCTCAGTTTGTGGCCTAAGATTCTCTCAGAAGGGAAGCTTAAAAACACACACAAGAAGACACACTGGTGAGAAGCCTTTTTCCTGCTCAGTTTGTGGCCAAACATTCTCTCGGAAGGAAAGCTTAAAAACACACACAAGAACGCACACTGGTGAGAAACCTTTTTCCTGCTCAGTTTGTGGCCTAAGATTCTCTCAGAAGGGAAGCTTAAAAACACACACAAGAAGACACACTGGTGAGAAGCCTTTTTCCTGCTCAGTTTGTGGCCAAAGATTCTCTCAGAAGGGAAGCCTAAAAATACACACAAGAACACACACTGGTGAGAAACCTTTTTCCTGCTCAGTTTGTGGACAAAGATTCAATCGGAAGCAACGTTTAAAAACACACACAAGAACACACACTGGTGAAAAAACGTTTTTCTACTCAGTTTGTGGCCAAAGATTCTCTCTGGAGCGAACCTTAAAAATACACACAAGAACCCACTTTGACTTGATGGGGAAAGTGAGGGATTGTAAATATGATTTTGATTGAAATACAAATGATCCATGAGTCTTCTTTGTCAATGAAAAAGGTTGAATACATTATGTTGACATATAAGGTCCTTGTTTAATTAAGCTGTTCAGTGTTCATGTATATGTTTGCTTGTTCTTATCATTATTGTTTCTTGATATATGTACATCTTAGTTCTGCTTCCTTTATTTTTGAATTGATATATGTTTTTTATTATCCCCCCTCCACCATGAACACCCCTGTTCATGGTGGAGGGGGTATAATAACGTTCGACAAAAATAATCTACAAAAATAATCATGAAAAGTATGGTGTGATCGACTTATCCTAAGTATGGTTTAAGTTGGCCAATTGAGACCATTTAAACTTGGTATATAGTTGAGATTTTGCACTTTTGACAGAGGTTTGAATGGAGAGGGTGTCTTGTTCAGTTGAATAGCTGAATATTATTCGGCAGCAAACGGTAGTACCCCAAAGCTGTGAATTAAAACTACCGGTGGGCTGGAGCGTAGAGGGCTGTATGCAAATTTCACCTCAGGGGTTTGGCGGATGCCTTAACTACTTACTTGACTGTACCAAATTACTCAAACCAAATAAACTAAATTCAGCTATGGTGTAGAGAGAGCTAGAGGGAGCCAAATCTACACTTAATTAGAATTTCTTACACTTGAATCAATATGTTAATAATAAACAATTTATTATGACTTGAATATTTATTCTTATAAACCCAAATTTTGTTGGGCGCCCAAATTAATAATAAATGTTCTGGCCAACATTGCCGCTGTTACTGTAGAAGAGGCGGAGAAACTTTTCCTCCGCCAGCGAGAGAGCGAGTGCTCCTGTTTGTTGAACGCCGGGGAGGAGCGCCGTTGAAGAGGGTGGCTGAAGACCAGTGACGTGCTGTCAGTGGAGGCAGATGAGGCTCAGCCTCACCTGACATAATTGAAAAGAAAAAAAGAAATATGAACCCACCCCAAAATATCTTATTTATACAGTGCTTTGTGCTGTAAAGTTATTTTATTTTGTTTTGTTTTGTTTTGTACTTTTGGTATATTAAATGGATATTAGGGTTGGGACGAGACAAAAATCCCACGAGACCAGATGTCTCACGAGATTGAGTCTGCGAAACGAGACAAGATTTTTGCTAAATTTCGAATATAAAAAAATACCTAATGTAATTTTTTCAGTTTTCAAAATGTTTTTTATCGAACAGACTGCAAGAAAATTAATCATCTAGCTCTCAAGTGCAAATGCAAACAGGAGTCACTTTCGTTACATGCTCTCAAATATTGCTGCAATAACAGCCAAAGCTGAGATCTTTCCTCTTACTGAATACTTTGACAAAATCCAACTGTGCTCGTGGGGCAGTAACTCAATTGTATAGTGTTTTATGTTAATTTATTGGCTTTTTTAACATTTATATTCTATATATTTGTTAATATTTATTGATATATTTATTAATAGATGTATCACTGCCTCTTGTTTTTTTTTAATTTATTGTATTGTTTGTAAAGTGCTTTGTTACAGCTCTAGCTCTTATGAAATGCGCTATATAAATAAAATTGTATTGCATTGTAGAGTTCAACTTGTTTCTCAGTCGATCTTCAACAAGAGGAATGTCACTGCGTCTGTGTCAAGATTTCTGCAACTCGTCGTAGTTCTGGGCTCCTCAGAACCGCAGATACGGCACCTCGCTGCTGTAGATCGCAAGCCATCGTATCCAAAGAGTTGTTCTCGCGCGTGATTACGTCCACAATTTGTTTGTGCGCGGACAGCTCGAGCTGTCTTTTATTTAGACGTCAAAAGTGCTGCTACTGTTGAGCATCGGTGAAAAAAAGAAACTATACGCTTGACACGTCTAAACAAACATGATACCGGCCAACTTTGGACCAGCCGCACTGCCTGCACAATAAGTACTGGACTTTCGATCAAAGCAGGAGGTCATAAAGGAAGACCAACGGCGGATCTCCACGGTTTGATTTAGTCGCCACAACATGAGACCCGCTCTTTTCAAACGGAATGGTACGCACGAAAAGAAACAGACTTTTTTGCTTTTCCTGCCTGCTCTTCTCAAATATTGACAATGTCTGGACTCGGATGGGATATTGTGAGTTGGGGAACTTGCAAAGGAGTCTCGTAAAACATGAGCAGTGGACCAATCATATTCAAAGCCAGATTGTGCTCAATACGTTTGGGAATTCCAGGATAGACTTAGCATTGGATGAACAACGAAGACTCAACATTAGCGTTCACAATGCAAAGGTAAGAGAGAACCGAGAGATTTTAAAATATCTCATCAATGCCACCTGCTTCCTTGCCAAACAGAAACTAGCATTTCGTGGAAATAATGAAAGTACAGACTCTTCTAATCGTGGCAATTATGTTGAACTTGTGCATGCTTTTGCAGAAATCGATGTCAGGTTAGCTAAACATCCACTGTATTTTCAGTTTTTTTAAGTAGAATACAGAATGATTTCATCAAAGCACGTGGTGATGTTATTACTGACATTAAAAAGAAGCTCAATAAAACTAAATTTGTTGCGGTAGAGGTCGATGAGACCACTGATGTCACAAACCACGCTCAAATAGCATAATTTTTTAGCAAATCCACAAACCGCACTCATTTGTTGGATGATGTTCTCAAGAGGCGTTTGCCCAGGGCAGCGCCTACAAGATGGAACTATAATTCTAGACTGCTGCAGACAATAAGCATGCACCAAAATGATCTGCGCTCTTTGTTTGATGTCATTATAGAAAATCCTGACAGTTGGGATAATGAACACTGATGATGGCAGCAGGATACGATCGGTGGCTGTTAAAAGCATCAAGCTGCTTTCTTCTCAGGGGCGGAGCCATGGGTGGCCAGATTGACACACTGCCCACCCAGTAAGATTCATGAAATATATACTTTTAAATTTTTAGTAAATTATTATTAATCTCCTAAGGCCCAAGCTGTTTTTTACATGTATTTTTTTTTTCTTTCTGCTATTTGGGCTTAATGGAACCTAATTAGAAGAAAAACTAAGCATCATCTTTTAGTTTTTTGTATTGTATTGTACTGTGTTTTGTATACTGTATTTTGACTGTAGTATGTAATACTCTTCTGAGACCACAAGATGGCAGTGTAAGTGCCCACATATGTGTCCAAAACACCCACAGTTCCACAGTGCACACGCTAGAGCTAGAAAGTGGTGTCCACATATGTGGCCACTAAGCCTGAGGAGGTTAAATTATTTTTGAATTTGTTTTTCCTTGTGTGTGTGTGTGTGTGGTTTTTTTTATTTTATTGAATATTAAGAATTGCATAATTGTGGTTGTCTAAGGAAGATCTGAGCTTCATATTATTCAGTTTGTCATTTTACTTGAATTGGTTATTAAATGTGTTTTGTTGTGTGGTACCGTTTTTGTGTAAAGAATATTTGATATATTGATATGACACTTTAAACATAACGGATAAATTGTTGCCCATCAAATAGTAAAAAAACAACAACAATACATTAGATTCCTACTACGTTTGTAAATTTGCCTGTCGTGAAATCAGTGCCTCACTAGCCTTTAACCTCACCGCACGTCACTGCTGAAGACACTGCCCAGTCCAACTGATGCTCACAGCCTGCCCCTGCAGACTGCGACACACCGCGAATGGCTACGGGTGTCCTCTCGTCTCCGTGGTGTGAGTTAGCTTAGCTTGCTAACTTGCGATCGTACCTCAGCAGACCGCCGGGCTGCTATTTGTCTTTAAATCATTAAATGGCCTCGCCCTGGCGTACCTCTCCGAGCTCCTCCACTCCTACGCACCTTCCCGCAGCCTCAGGTCTGACGCTGCTCAGGGTGCCGAGGACCAAGCGGAGCCTCAGAGGGGATCCAGCCTTTTCTGTTGCTGGTCCTTCCCTATGGAACAGGAGCGGGCTAATAGTTGGGCCTGGAAAAATCAGGGTGGGCCTGAATATTTCCCTCATTGAGCACAATCCTCCTGTCCCGACACATTGTATATTCAAATCGAATGACAAACTGAATAATATGAAGTTCAAATCTTCCTTAGACAACCACAACTATGCCGTTCGTAATATCCAATACAATAAAAAACACAACACACAAAGTATATACGAGGAAAAGAACGAAGAACAACGATGTCTACGACAAAAGACAAAGCAAATGGAAAGGAGGAAAATTCGCTAGCTCTCCATAGCTATGCTGACACCGCTGCCTCGACGGAGATTACTCCGATGGACACCACTAGACCAGGCAAGACTAATACTAATACTAATACACAAGGCACCCGACGAGCACTAAACACAACCCCCACTAAGCTCCCACCTTCTAAGAAGATGGTACATAACATTGAGAACACCCAGCACTCAAATTATATCTGCCGTCATGAAATACTCGTTTGCTGATGTAGTTAAAATTCTGGTGAAAGTCGAAGGCAAAGTGGATGAATTCAGTGACAAACTGAAAGAACTGTCCAGCATGTTTGTCGAACTGCTTCAGCATGTTGAGGAAAATGGAAAAGCAGTTGCGGAATGCCGCTCAAGGGTCGACACTTTGGAAGCGAAATGTGAAAACGTGGAGAGGGAAAACACGACTTTAAAAGACAAAATAGTGGAAGTTAAACGCTATAAACGACGTTAGAATCTTCGGCTGTTCGGGCTCAGAGAGGAAGATGGTGAAGACATCAGAGAGAAGATCGAGGAGCTTCTGCTGAAAATCGTCCCGCGTTGGGCTGACAATATCGAGAGTGTGGTCGACTCTGTGCACCGCGTTGGGAGGACGGCTGCAGCCGCCAGATCATTATGCAGTTTGTAAGAACTCATCGAGACGAGGTGTAGAAATTGACGAAGATCTCACCAATATGCAAGGAGCGCAAAGTTCGCTTTGCCCAGGACTTTAACAAAGAATATCTGCTGTCTCCAGAGGTACTCTGGCCAAAAATAAAACTGGCTAGGTCACAGAATAAGGTAGCCTACTACAAAGGCCACTTTGCAATCATTGATCGGCGCGTAGTTACAGCTTAAAGATGAATCTGCAAGAAATGTAAGCTTCGAAAAAATTCTAATCCTCTAATATTCCATTTTGTTGTAAAGAAATTGTTGGAGTCATATTCGCTAAATACACAAAAGTTAGTCTTAAGAGGGCATTTACTTAGACTGTTTTAGGGACCTGCTTTAAATACCGTTTACCGTTTGAAGCAAAGTTACTTAATTACTTTATTTTGTTTATTTAATTATTTTTATTTTTAATTTTTGTTTCTTTATATATATATATATATTTATATATATATATATATATAAATATATACATATATATATATATATATATATATATATATATATATATATATATATATATATATATATATATATATCCATCCATTATCTCCCGCTTATCCGAAGTCGGGTCGCGGAGGCAGCAGCTTCAGCAGGGAAGCCCAGACTTCCCTCTCCCCAACAACATCTTCCAGCTCTTTCGGAAGGATCCCAAGGCGTTCCCAGGCAAGCCGGGAGACATAGTCTCTCCAGCGTGCTCTGGGTCTGCATATTTTTGCAGATTAGAGAAAACAAGACAAGAACAAAAGACAATAAAATCACTAATAAATTAATGGCGAGGAATGTACTAACCATAAGTCTATTGCAAATGAAAGGTTCTATCAGAAGTTATACACATGCTCTTATTCGGCTCAAAAGACAGAGGTTTTTCTGAAACAAATTCAACAACAGTATAGTAGTATAGTTCTTGGACTATACTACTGTTCTGTCTTTTAGTTTTGTTGCTCTCTGCCGTTGTCAGCTTTTAGCTCCAGTGTTTCTCACGGGGAAGCCTTCGCTTTGAGGGAGGGGTGGCTGCCCTTCCCGCGGTGGCTGTCATCGCAGGGACCCCTTGAGTCTGGGTGGCCGGCGGCCTCTACATTTTGTGTGGGGTCCGCCTGTCTAATCCGGGCCTCTATGGTGGTGGCGCCCCTGTGGCCGTGGGCTGTCATTCCCCTCGGCGCGGAGAGCTCCCCTTGGGTACCCTTTCCTCATATGGTTTCTCTGTGCCTTGTCATGTCTTTTTAACACATTTTATCAGGTTGTGCACTTTGTGTGGGTGTGTGTGAATGATTGCTGATGTACTAATGGATATCTGTCTTGGGTTTGTTGGGAGGGAGGGCATGAACGGATTTTTATTTATTTATTTTTTTATTTTATTTTTTTTCTAATTATCTATGTTTTGCTTTGAATGTTTTAAAGCACTTTGAGTTGCATTTTTATGTATGAAAAGTGCTATATAAATAAAATGTGATTGATTGATTGATTTATTGATTGAACATATTCCACAAATTGATAAGGAATTTAAGGACAGTTGTGAAAAGGACATTGACCTAACAGAACTTGAAAAGGCGATTATGTGCTTAAAACTAGACCGATCTCCAGGCACAGATGGCCTAACTGGTAACTTTTACAGACACTTCTGGAAATCATTTAGGAACGTACTCTTTGAAGTTTTTAAGGAAACAATTAATAATCTAACCCTACCAACAAGTGTGAAACAAGGTATCATCACTCTGATCCCTAAACCGGACAAAAATACAAACCTAATTGAAAAACTATCGTACCATTACACTTTTAAATAATGACTACAAACTACTAACATACATATACACTTAACAGGCTTAAAAAGAAATTAAATAATATTATTAGTGAAACGCAATCAAGCTTTGTAAACAAAAGATCAATTCATAATAACATCAGATTAGTAAAAGACCTCTTAGATTACCATGATGAGATAGAAGACCAAAAATGCATCTTATTCCTTGACTTTCAAAAAGCTTTTGACAAATTGGAACATCAATTTCTTTTTGAAGTGTTGCGTGCATATGGCTTTGGACCCTAATTCTGCAAGATCATTAAAACATTTTATACAGATACTACAAGTACAGTAATACTCCCAACCGGTACTACGCCACGCTTTTCTGTAAATAGGGGCGTAAAACAAGGCTGTAATATTTCACCTTTCCTATTCATAATAGCAGTTGAAATCTTGGCCATCATGCTGAAAATTTCAAGCATGGAGAAACTGAATTTTTGATGAACAGCTTATAATCAGTCAACTTGCAGATGACACAACTGTTTTTCTTAAAAAGATGGAACAGATTCCAGAAATTCTCAAATTGATTAACACCTTCTCTGAAGCATCTGGCTTAACACTTAATCGTGATAAATGTGAACTCATGGCAATACATGACTACAACCTCTCAGAAGCATATCATATCCCAATGAAATCTTGTGTGAAATATCTGGGTATTAACCTAACTAAAGACGCAGCTGCAAGTGAATCATTAAATATTCAAGCAAAAATCAATCAGTTCCCAAATTAAATTCTTGGATGCAATGAGATCTGTTTTTGGAAGAACATATTTAATGAAAATGAAATCCCTAGCAAGATGTATTTATCCAGCATATTCTCTGGCTATATCAGATAAATCAATAAAACCAATAGACCAATTAAATTTCAACTTTATTTGGAAAAACAAAGTCTACTACATCAAAAAATCTGAAATTATAAAAGAATATAAAGACGGTGGAATTCAGGCAATCAATTTCGAAAGTTTAAACACTATACTCAAAATTAAATGGCTAAAGTCTTTCCTGACAATAATATAACAATAATATATATTTCCTGAAATAATAGCATCTGGTTTTGTCCCTCCAAAGGTGTATTCAAGAAAATGGGAGGTATTGAATTTGTGCTTTGATGTGACTTTAATGTTGGTAAACTGCCAGTTAAACTCTCGTCCTTTCATAAACCAATCTTACTAAGCTGGAAACTTACGTACAGCCACAATTTTACACCACATCAAACCCCGATATGGAATAACAGATATATTATTTGCAATATAAAACCTATCATCCTGCAGAACTGGATGGATAAAGGCGTGTGGTCATTACGCCATCTACTGGATGATCAGGAAAACTAGCTTTCATTTGAAAACCTTTGCGCCCTTCACAATATTACATATCAAAGAACAGAATTTAAAAAGATTTTGAAGGTGTAAGAATAATAATGCATTTTAGTATTCATGTGTTTGATTTTTAACATTAGGCCAACTTGCTTAGTGTGCTTTGCTTTCACATATGTATGTTAATTACACACACACACACACACCCACACACACACACACACACACACACACACACACACACACCACGCCCACACACGCACACCCACGCACACACACACACCCACACACACACACACATGGATACAGCATTCTTATATGTCATACGTTTCAAGGATATTATTTAATTATATTGCGTCTGTCTCTTAAGGCTGTGAATATGGGTTTTGTCTTACGCCATTTACATGTGTGAATAAAATATTTCGCCAGCAATAATATACTATTCATCACATCTTTACACTCAAACACCTTAGAAAGAAAACCAAAAACAATGTTGTCCCATTCCAAGCTGCTTTGTAGCTGGATTCCTGAAGATAGCCAGTCCCAAAGGTCATCCCAGATTGTATTTGTGTAGATGCAGTAGTAGAACAGATGTTCTGTAGTTTCAATGTCCTTTTCACAGAAAGTACAAACGTTTTGTTCAACATTAAACATTTTCTTTAGCCGTTCACTGGATGGATAAATTGCATTTAAAAATGTAAAGTGTATTTCTTTATTTTAGGACTAACAGGGAGTTTCAGACATTCAGTTCAATTTTTTTTTACTTCAGCTTCAGGGAATTTTTGGATGATTAGATTTTTTTTGTTTCACAGGGAATAAGTGATTGTTTAGGCTTTTTCTGAGGGTTTTGTTTGTTATGTTTTTTCCCAAGAAGTTTTGCTGAAAAATGTACAATGTTGAAAAGTTAGGAGCTGGCAAAGCTACCAGGTCAATGTTTTCAATCAGGTGCTTTATCGCTTGAGGAATTGTTGCTGAATCTGGGTTCCAAATTATGCAGGAATCATTGGTGAAAAAATGTAATAGTGAAGACCTCAAATGACATCACCTTTAAGGTAGACCAATGAAGCAGGAAAGTTTTTTGTGAAATAAAGCAAATTTTAGTGTTAAGCACAGCATTATCTTAAATTATGGCGACCCCTTATTCAGTTGATAGATTGTAAAGGTCATTTTTCGACCTCAGTTTTGGTGCGGCAAGATAGAGACAAAATGAAACTAATTATTTCGAATTGGACGGTGCATTGCCGCACTCTGGAAGAGCAGTTATTGCAGCATCCATTGCTGTACAAACTGCAGTTATTGCAGCATCCATTGCTGTACAAACTGCTCTTCCAGAGTGCGGCAATGCACCGTCCAATTCGAAATAATTAGTTTCATTTTGTCTCTATCTTGCCGCACCAAAACTGAGGTCGAAAAATGACCTTTACACGGCGTGATCCAAATAAAAATGGACTCCCAACCAGCTGCAATCTGATCAACCAGTTTATACTCATCTGGTACACCTCGAGGTACGCCAATAGCATCAATATAGGTCGGATCTCCATCCCTCCAGGAAGCACTACGCCCATTCCTAAAGAACTTGTCTCGCGGAATGTGCGTCAGAGTTGCCCTCTGGATATCCTCTACTGTAGATGGAAAAATAGTAGCAGTTAAGAGCAATGACACAAGTGCACAAACTCCTGAAGCATTTCTCGATGTGTCATACAATTGTTTACCACCACACCACCACCACACGTCACTGCGCGGAATGAGAGGTGTAGCATCCAAGCGCGGGTGGGCGCACCAGGTGTCACACCAGGTGGCGTTGATCGACCCCAAATTTGGGCCTGTACCGGTGAGATTCATACAAGAAAAGTTGTTTTTAGCGACTATTGCAGAAAATATAGGTTTATTCCGCACAGCCCTTGCCAGCGGATAAATTGAATCCCAGGAAATGCAGGTGGAATTCGGATTTGTTTTGGTCATAACTTCCATAAGACAATTGTGATCAATTTTCGCAGGTATGATACGTAATAACGGTCTCGGTCCTAGACACGTAATGCAACTAAAATTGACTCGACCTGCAGCATTTTCTACTAACAACATCCAATTGTTATGTTGAACTATCACACCTGTAATTTGTTGCATTTCCCAGCTAAAATCAGTATGAGGAACATGTTTCATTACTATCTTAGTTTGTTTAACATATGAACTTACTCTAGGAATTTCAGAAGGAGACATAGTACTGTCTTCACAAATTACAATAGGAAAGTAAGGATCAAAACCTGATGAATAAGCCCACAAAAGAAACCCCCAACAAGATGAATTAAAAATAACTGCAGTAGGAGGCCTGAGAGGCCCAACCCCCACAGTGACCCTGAGATTGAGTGTCGACCCCGTCTTTGAAAGAAGTATTTTGTTATGAAAATATCTAGCCTCGCGGCCCTGTCCAGGAACCCAATAATCACCCTGTTGTGTAGTGATCAAAGAATCCCAACTCGAATCTAACGCATGTCCAGTGAGGTACCAACAGTACTGTTCGTACCCCTTCCCCGTTGTTTGAATTATACTACCGCACCTTTTCTTGAACCCCCTCAGGGTTGGAAGCTTCAGTTCTGTCGTGCTATTTTGGCATCACCATTTCTGCTGTAACTCCACTAAAAAGGGGTTGGTGTCTGTCAAATTCTTCACTGACCGTCAAGTATTTTCAGATACTATAAATCTTGCTCACCTTCCCCGGAGGAGAAATCAGCAGAAATGACCTTCTTACAATGTGATAAGTGTATCCACGTGCTCCTCTCTGCAAGCTTCACAGCAGTCGGAGTTGTCAGCAACACTTGATATGGGCCCTCCCACGTGGGAGAGTGCCAGTGTTTTCTCTTAATGCTCTGGACCAGGACCCAATCTCCTGGCTTCACCAGTTGTTGTGTCTGTTGGGAAACACAATCGTTCTCAGGTAATTTAAGTTCATCACGTTTCTCTAAAGTCTTTCTCATGTAATCAGCCAAATTCGCCTCATCATCCAATTCCCAGTGTTTAGTGAATAACGGTAGTTTGTAGGGCCTACCGAAAAGTACTTCAAATGGAGTAGGCCCAGTTATACTAGTAATGTCGCTATACAGTTTAACAAGATCAACGCATTGCGTCCAAAGGTCTACCCGTTTCCTCCATGCGTTTTTTTTTTGTTTGTTTTTTTTCAACCTATTCTTTACAGTCCCATTCATCCTTTCCACCAGACCAGCACTCTGTGGATGATAGGAACAATGACGCTTTAAGTCAATATGAAATAACAGACCTATTTTAACAATAACAAAATGTGTCCCATTGTCACTATAAATTCTCTGCAGAATACCATATCGCGGTATAATGTCTTTCAATAAATTCAATAAAGTCCATATGAATTCTCTGAAAAGGATAGGTTGCCGGAGGAAACTGACCCCGCATTGGACGCAAGTTACCTTGTGAATTGTGCCTGGCTCAGGTCAAACAAGCCCTACAAAAAATGTTTTTTTTAGACGAGGTTAAACCCATAAGTCGTGTAATGTCTGTTTACAAGAGCCACCGTTCCCCCAGTCGAAACATGAGACACCCCATGGCTTAATATTGCTGCCCACCTGAACAAATTTTTGGTAGTATGGGTTTTCCCTCTGTGCTGACATAAATATTTTCCTGCAAAGTTGCCCCCTTATCAGTCCAGAGTTTTTGTTCTGTCTGTGGACTCTGCTGTTGCATAGCTATCAAGGTTTGGGTATTCAATATTTGTGTGTCAGGAATATGGTCTGATAACCCCGCGAAGGGCTTTAAAGCCGCTTCTCTAGCTGTTTTGTCTGCGAAAGCATTGCCCAATGACACACTGTCTGTCCCCGATTTATGTGCGGCACACTTACATATTGCAATGTTGCGTGGTAACTGTACGGCATCTAACAAATGTTGGAGTAATTGAGCATGTGTCACTGCTCTTCCCGTCGATGTAATCATGCCTCTATTGCGCCGGTATTGTGCAAAGATGTGTACTGTTGCAAATGCGTATTGGCTATCAGTGTAAATTGTAACATCTTTATTCTGGCATAATTTACATGCCTCTGTTAGTGCAACTAATTCAGCAGCTTGAGCAGAATAATGCGACGGCAGTGATTCTGCCTTTAAAATTTCATCTTCCGTAACAACAGAGTAGCCAGTCTCGTTTTCCCAAAAACATCCTTTTTATATGACCCATCGACAAATAGCGTGAATCCTGTCCCTAATGGCAAAAATTTTAAGTTAATTCTACATTTCGTTGATTTTTTTTTTTTTTTCCAGCCAGTTCCATGTCACCCCCAACCTGCCTCCTCACTGCCACCGGCCCCCGTCTCATCGTCCTCTTTACTATGAAACAACACCTTGTCAAACTTACTTGTCCCTTTCTCACGCTTCTGCGCCAACACTCTCCAAAAGTCTACGTCCTCATACCCATCCTTTCTCATTTTCATATTCCATCATGAAAAGTACTTGCCATGTCTTTCACGTGTACACATTGTCTAAGCGTTATCTTATTATGAAAAGTACTTCCCGTTATATTAATGCATTATCTCTGTCTATTTTCTGCTGTCCCATTAATTATTCCCACCAATCCAGCACTTTGAGGGTGGTAAGCACCAAGATTCTCAGATCAATGTGAACCATCACCCCTATTTTCTCCACAATTTGGTCAACAAAACGGGTACCACCATCATTGTACGTTTTTTAGAAATGCCATATCTGGGGATGATATCCCTGCAAAGTGCTTTTGCCACCGTCAACGCGTCTGAATGTTTGGTATAGGGAATATTTCTAGCCATTTTGAAAAAGCATCTATGATGACGAAACAATAGTTTTCCATTCAATTCAGCAGCCCATTCGTATGGATATTTCGGTAAAACAAGTAATCTGTTTGGCCATACACAGATGTCACCTGGTAATGTCGCACCAGTGTTTTATTTTAGCTTATTTATTTATTCTTTTTTTTTTTTTTTTTTAAATCAAGGAGTTCAGTTTGTAAAAAAAATAAAATAAATAAAAATGTGGAAACTCGTTGCCTTAGAAATGATAAGTAAACGTAAGTTGAACTCTTTACGTGTAACAAGCTATCAATTCTGAGTGCACAGTATTACCACCAACTTAATTATTTTGAGTTTATAGCGCTAAATGGTTACAAGGTCCAACACTTGTATAGCGCGCATCTTCCTTTTATATTTAAAGAACGGTGTGCCAACAAGGATATATCAGATATTGCATGCAATAAATGTTTTTGTAACAGGAAAACAATAAAAATGTGAAGTTCCAAAGGGATAGATAGCATTTCACCTTAAAAAAAATCCAGACGTTCTAAATATTTAATTTGTTTAAGACATGTAAACTCAAAACAACTGAGTAAATTAATTTAATCGTCAGGAATTACTAACAACTTAATTAAAATGAATGTTTAGAACAAATTATCAAAATGTGAGTTAGTTCAACACAATACTTCTGAGTAATATGAATGTTTGTGTTTACAGTGAGGCAATCATGTCTTCCTCCATCCTCAGGAAGTAGTAACAATGTGGCTGTGTTTAACATCGTGCATCTCTTTAGTTAGACGTTGTCTCAATACATACAAGGTAAATGTTTTGCTAGTGATAAAAAGATCATGGTCCTTTGTTAAAACAATGCAGAGACTGCACGTGGCACTCTAAAAAACTATGGTTGCACTTAAAAAAAACAACAACTGGAAACTGAGGCACCCATCCATTGCTGCATTTGTTTGTACAGCAATGGATGCTGCAATAACTGCTCTTCCAGAGTGCGGCAATGCACCGTCCAATTCGAAATAATTAGTTTCATTTTGTCTCTATCTTGCCGCACCAAAACTGAGGTCGAAAAATGACCTTTACAATCTATCAACTGAATAAGGGGTCGCCATAATTTAAGATAATGCTGTGCTTAACACTAAAATTTGCTTTATTTCACAAAAAACTTTCCTGCTTCATTGGTCTACCTTAAAGGTGATGTCATTTGAGGTCTTCACTATTACATTTTTTCACCAATGATTCCTGCATAATTTGGAACCCAGATTCAGCAACAATTTGTTAGACCTAAAAAACGACATCATCCACCCCTTCGTTTGATGTTTTGGAGCCTGGAGAATTGCACTTTGTTTTTGTTTTTCTATTCCCCACTACAATTATACTTCCAACACTAAGATTGCGTCCCAAATATTTGACTTGTTTCTACATCCGTAGTTTATTTTTGCTTACTTTGTGCTCTTCTTCAGCCAAATGTTATAATAATGAACAAGAATTGTTTCGCCTTGTCGCAGGGTCAGACAATAGAGGAGCAGAGGGCCCAGGTTCCCCTCCCTGATGTCTGCGCCGCCGCTCAAGTCACATTATCTTTGTTTCTTACTTTTTGCCCATTAAATGCTTCTGCTATATGATTGATTCCTGTAACACGGCTACTTTATGTGTAATTAACTTAACAATTAAAATGTGTTCAGCTATCCATGCGTCTAAATATTGGATCTTATCAGGATACTGTTTTTCAACAAACTTCCAATCCTTACATTGCATTTTATGATTTAAATTTACTACCTATTTTCCCCATTGTATAGACAATTTGGTCCAGCTTGCTAACACCTAGGGTGTTCTAAAAACTGGATTTTTATCAGTAGGACAGCAATTCAAATTTCCTGTTGTGGTCATTCTCACTACAACCTTTTCAGATGGAGAATTCTTGCTTCTGCATCCACACCAGTCTGCTGTTCATTATCCTACTACATATACTACTAATTATACTACACTAATTATATGGAATAAAATACCTAGTGGCATTTTAATTCGCAATCACTCTATTCACACAGGGTTTCACAACCGATTTGCCCAAACATACCCACACCCAGAATTCAAGTGTACACAGGCCTTCGCCATCCTTTATTATTATTATTATTATTATTATTATTATTATTATTATTATTATTATTATTATTATTATTATTATTATTGTTATTATTATTGCTATTTTCTTTTTTTAAGCTGGCCAGCAAAGCCATATTTTGTTATCCAAAGGTTTAAGTGTTGTATTTTGGAAGGACAGTGACACTCCACAAATGTCCAATCTTTGCATGCGAGGTTTTGTGTAGGATCACTTTTATCACCGATTTTACTGTTAACTTTTCCCTTTTTTTTCATTTTTTTTTTCCTAGAGTCAGTTTTATGACACCTAGGGTGTCCTATACTGACTTTTACCTTAAAACAGGGTGACAATCAACCCAGTGTGTGGCAATCCTCAAGCTTCTACCACAAGTGGCGGAGGATTCTTGCCTATTGCGTCCACACAAAGTTGTCACTTACAATCCTGTTTACATTCACTCACACAGTTTACACAGTCACACTTTTAGCAGCGTTTTTCACGGAGTTTAAGTCCATACAGGACACCGTCGCCCTTACAGTTTTATAGACTTACTCTGTCTTTTAACTTTACATCGACTAGTATTCTCAAGGCTTACACAGTTTTAAAGACTTACTCTCACAGTTTTATAGACTTACTCTGTCTTACAGTTTTATAGACTTACTCTGTCTTACAGTTTTATAGACTTACTCTGTCTTACTACTTTACCAGGGCAAGGTTTTTTTTTACCAGCTCGCAATTCACTCATCCAGTGTCGTGAGTTTCCTACTCACCCAGAGATGTCTTCACTCCTCCGGCTTCCCGTCAGCCTTCAGTTCCCAGAAGTGGAGCCAAAAACCAGTCCCACAAAGGGTCTTAGAGCCGTGGCCACGGACTTTACCTGGAGGTTGACTCGACAGCTGGAAACCTTCCGGCATATAGGGATCCGGCTCGAAGGACCAATTTAATGTCAGGTTCACACCAAGTGAGACATTCATAAACAATGCACACAATGAGGAGAGAAGACATTCCACAACAATATTGTCTTTTTACTTGCAAGGAGAGCGCAGGGAAGTGTACGATTACAGTTCCTAAAACGCTCTGCCCGGCTCCTGCGCCCCCTTTCTTTTTATTATTCTTCGGTGTCCCTGATAACAAAGGTGTTCCAGCTCTAAGGGAAAGGGGAGCGAAAACAGCTGGAACACTATGAACTTGTATTGTCTATGTGAGTGTGTGTGTGTGTGTGTGGGGGTGTGGACCATTGTGGGGGTGTGGACCATTGTGAGGATAAGCGGTATAGACAATGGATGGATGGAGTCACGACATCTCCTGGGCAAATGTGGAAATGCAGCTGCTACGACAGTCAATCAAACTCGTACAATAAATAAATAAATCTTACACGCTAATAGTGTACAAAGCTCACCATGAAAAGGAGAAAATATGTTAGAAATAGTCTGCACCGGGAATTTGGTGGTATGTTTCTATATATTTTAATGGTGTATATTGAGCTCTGACAAGAATAATTTGTTTGTAAACGCATAAGAACAAAACGAAGCCGTTTATGAAAACGTTCGATGCCGTGGGATGAGAAACAGCAGCGGCAGCAGGTCGAATGGAGTCGCGACATCTTCCGAGGGAATGTGGAATGCAAAGGCAGTAGCCTTGATTGAGGCATACATGATGCAGCGGTCGCGGCATAACCGGAAGTGACGTAATGGGCTGACTCGAGTCACTCAACCCCTACAGCTAGCGTCAGTAAATTACTGCACTTGGTTTTACTGGGCACAATGTCGGACGGACCGCAGCCTCCACACAGGACGTCCATGCCATTGACGTCATTGATTAATTAGGTCTTTGTGTCCTGATTAACTCCTCCAGGCGTGTGTTTATGCTTCTCGGCCTAGTTAGCTTATTTATTTTAGCTTAGCTCGCTAACCGCTAACAAAGAGAAGCACACGACACATCGCTAAGCTGAAATAGAGTACGAATTTGTTGGGATTGTCATGTGAAAATGGGTGCAAGAACGACACCAGAGTACAAAGAGGAACTTTGTGGAGTAAAACAAGAGAACGAGCAACATCTTCAACCGCTGGACGAAATTTGCAAGCAGCCTCGTTTTGTGCTGCACAAAGCAGGTTTGTACACTTCTGACTCTGACTTTCGATCGTTAAAAATATGCATCATGTGTTTGTATTTCAATGTATCGGTAATCTTGTTTACTAGTGTATGGCAATGATGTTCAGGTGAAGTTGTAAGGGGGAAAATTCCTTCAAGATTTTTGACTTTTTATTTTTATTTATTTCCTTTTACATGCAGGTCTGTTGAACATTTGTTCATGGCAAATTGAATCAGTCCAGAAAATGTGTGCCAAAGAATAACCATTAGTTGAGGGGGGAAACCCCATGTTTTTTTGTTTGTTTGTTTGTTTGTTTTGTTTTTGCAGTATAAAATCAAACTGACTATACAACGTTTGACATTTTCTGGGCTTTATATCTTGTTCAAGCCATTCCTTATGGAAGGAATACTTCTGCATCTTTGACAGCTTTGAACATAAATGGGGAGAAAGTCATGGTGTGGCCCCCGTCGTCCCCTGACGTCAAGCCCGTTCACAACCGTTTGAGCATCCTCAAGCAAAGATTGAAGAGGTTGGGAATAGTATTGTCACGATACCAGTTTTTTTTAACCTCGATTCGATACTAGCAAAAACTACTCTATAACGATTTCATTACCACTGTGGGGAAAAAAATCACCTTATTGAACATGTTTTAGGTTTAATTTTTAAATGGGTAACACTAGAGCTGGGCAGTCCGTCCCTGGGCCGGTCGGACCCTCCGGCCCGGCCGGATGCCCATTTTTGGGGTGGGGGGTGACAAATTTTTTTAAATGGCTGGACTAAGCATGGCCGGAAGTTGATTTTAGTCCAGCCCAATAATTGGCCCTCATGCGTGTGACGTGCTCGCGAGGCGGCCAAAAATCATCTCAGCCTACTTGGTGAAAGGCTTCTTTTTAGGCTTCTTTCTACTCCCGCGTCGGCGCAAGCGACAACTGCTGTTATAGGGATTATGGTGTTGCCCCTCCGCCCCCTCTTGTAATGGTATGCCCCAGTTGCAGGTGGGAGGCGCGGGTTACGTGATGTGACTATGAGGAAATACAAACACGCTTGAGCGCACGTTGCTGTCTCACATGTTGCGATGACATACAGTATCCCACACGGAGACAGATGAGCCATGTAGCTCGTTGCTGCCGCTGCAAAGTCCCATCACTCAAAGTAACACAAGCTACTCACCCATGTTCCCCCTTAGCCGCCACCTTTTTGCAATAAAATTAAATGCATCGTCTAGTCATCCCTTTATGGTTGTAGCAGGGACGATATGCATTGTTGTCTCTGTCTTTTTGAAGCGACGCCCAAGACTTGTTTCAAAACAATTTGTGTCCATGAGTATATTCAGACGCTAGCACATCAAGGTGGAGTTCATGCACTTTTTCTGGCGTTCACTAATTCCGGAAATACGCCATATCAAACCTGCAGTGTATAGTGGTTTGCTGGTATGCTTTTATTTTGAAGGCCGGGAAGGAGGGGAAGCGTGCAAAATAAATAACTTGACTACGACTGCTGCGACTTCTTCTTCTACGACTCTTCTCTATAATTATTGGACCCAAATAATTATACAATACGACAAATCCAACCGCGGGGCTCGCAATGCAAGGAAGCACGCAGTTGGGTAAATACGACTGGCGCATTTTAAGCGTGTCCACAGCGGGTTTGAATAGTAAATTAGCCAGCTAATGATCCTTAAAAGGCCTCTGCTGTTAGCGTCTCTCCCGCAACGCCGTCAATCACGGACGCCTTTTTTTTTTTGGGTCGGGGGGCCGACAATGTTTATGAATATGGCCGGAGGGTCGCGGCCGGAAGGGTACCCAAGTCAAGGGTGGAGGGTCGCGGCCGGACCGGCAAAAAATGGTCAAGTGCCCAGCTCTGAGTAACACTCATCAATTCAGCAATCAAGATATCTTTGTCACCAGTGTTGGGCAAGTTACTTCCAAAATGTAATATATTACATATTACTAGTTACTTGCATGTGAAAGAAATATGTTTCTTTACAATATTACTCTATTTGCAAAGTGATGCGTTACTCAAGATTAAGTTACTTTTTCAAAAATCGGGGATTCATATATTTAATAATGATTTCAAGACCTTAAAAGGAAAATGCAAAATTTGCTGCCATACTCTATCTGGTAAAGTTAACTTATGAGCATATTTAACTATATAGTGTGGTCTATAATATTAAATGTTTCAACTCTATGGTGTGGTGGGACATCACTACCTTTGATCAATATTTGTATCAATAAGATTTATTTTTTAAATATAAATGTTGGAACTGATATTTTGTCCAGTAAATAAATAATCACAGACTGTAAACCACAAATGAAATTATCGTTATTCTCAAATTAATTTACACACCGGGGGTGGCATGGCTCAGTGTTAGAGTGGCCCTTTCCCAACCGGCAGGTTGTGGGTTCAATCCCCGGCCATTGTCACCATGTTGAAGTATCCTTGAGCTACTGATGCTGATCCCCCAGTTGCTCCCGATGCTGCGTCATCAGGAGGTAGATGAGGTACAGTGTGAAGCGCTTTGAGTACCAAGTTAGAAAAGCGCTATACAAATGACAGTCCATTTGCCATTTACACACAAATAGTAGTGATGCATAACATATAATCGATAATTGGTCTAACAAGATAGATAGATAGATAGATAGAAACACACAGACAGGGCATGTGTAATAAAAGCAAAAATATGTATTGAAGTCAAAACTGACCTGATGTTTTTTCCTTTTTCATTATTATTTTTTCTATTTATAATAATTGAAAGTTCAGTTAGTTGTAATTTTCTTTTACTACATGGAGACAAAGTTTCAAGGTGATTTGAAAAAAAAAAAAAGGTAAGTAAGAAACGAGCGCATCAGACTCTAATAATGGCGTCTATTGTAGTTTGTCCGATTGATGGTGCCGTAGCGTGACGTCATTTGTCACCGGCAGATGATTTGCATTTTGATTGTGAACATCCAATCAGAAACACTACGTTTCACATATGGCACTAAGTTCATTAAATCATATCTAAAAAGCACAGTGACTTAATTTTTGGCAGTTTATTCGCTTCGTTTTACTTAGGTTTGTTCCTGCTTATATTTTGTGTCTATGATTTGCATTTTATTTTATGAAACCATGACAGTGATTATTGCCACAAACAATAACTTCTCAGCCCTCTTAGGTATTGTCAATGGTGTAAAGACAAGCGAATCGCTAGGTGGAGAGTTGACATGCGCACTGACGTTGTTACGTGAAGCTCCAAGTGTGACAAGAACTTTTTATTTAAGTATTACTGGAAGTAATGACTTAACATTAAGTGATGTTATGAACGGACCTCCTTGTTAAATGATGTCAACATATGCATTAAGGTCCTGAAATTTGTAACGCGTTACCGGTCTCAGTAACTTTAATAATATTACCCAAAAAAATCGGAGTAACAAGTTGCATTACGTCGTTACTGCCTAAATGTAATGTATTACTGTACTGCGTTACTTTTGTAACGCGTTACCCCCAACACTGTTTGTCACAGTACAAACAAATGCAATTTTATTGTCTTACATTTTTGTAAACATTAACTCATTCACTGCCAGAGATTTTTAGACCCTCTTTTGAAAAAAAAAAAAAATGTGAAAAAAAAAAAAGAAATTCCTTGGATTGAATGGCTGGACTGTGAAATTGGAACTCTGTGGAGCAAGCTTTATTTGTGGATGTACTGCTTTATCAGACCAAGTGTAATGCAACTTTAAACTTCTCCATGTGGGCTGGTCTCTGTCTGATAACAACATTACCACATATTACGTGTAAAATGGAGACAAATAAGCTTTGCTAAAAGTGCCACAATGGACATAAAAATAGACAAAGCTAACTGTTAGCTTTAGTGTTCCAAATATTTTTTCAGATAGCGTTTAGCGTCAACGGCACCAAGCAGTTTTTTGATGTTGCAACCCGATATATGCTCACTAGTAACCATAAACATATACTTACCCACCTGTTTCATTTCTTTGTAGAGTTTGGTGTGTCTATCTTTCACATTTGGCCAAATTTGTCGTGCGACAAATTGCGACTTGACTTGGTGGCGACTGCCTTGTAGCAATGCTTGCGGACGGGCTGGTCACAGTTTGTTGGCTTTCCCGACTCGTTGCCGTCGTACCCGGAGTATTTCTAAAAAGCACTTTTACATTTTGGATGTTCAAGTAAAATGGGTTGTGATCCTGCTGTTGCCATTTTAGTTTGATACGTTTTGGTTTTGCGGGTCAGAGGTGGTCTGAGGCTTGTTGTGAACGGATTGGAGGAAGCAGCTTCTTCTTTGTCTATTTCCCGCACACTGGTGTACACAGCGACAGCATTGGCGTCTGGGAGGACTGTGCGTGTCAGCGTAATCAGAATGAGGCTGTGAGACTGAAAAGTATTGATACCAAGGCAATTGAATATCTTGAATCTATACTCGATTTAATATTGATTAATATTAAGGTATCCATTTTTTTGACAACCCTACTTGGGGAGGCAGTCCACACCCAAGCAACAGCTTCAGGAGTCTCTTCTGATATCCTGCAGATAAAATCAAGCAGGCAATCTGAACAAACTCACAAGTTCAATGGATGCAAGACTTGCAAAGCTGCTATCAAAGTCGAAGTCTGATAATCAAATGTAAATTGACCTGATCAGATGTTTTGGATTGAAACAGCTTTTGATTTAAGCAAATACAACCTCCTAATGCTGCAAATTCAACAAATGACGTTTGGCAGTTGAGGACCGGAGTTGTTGACCCCTGGAATGGACTATTTATAAAAAACTCATTTGCACAATAATTTGGAACGCAATTGTCTTGTTTTACAAGAGAACAACAGAAATTTTAATTTCATATCACTTCCCGGGGTGCCCATAGATCAAATCAATACATGTGAGGGGTTGAGTAGCCAGCCCTCTCTTTTTTTTTCTTTTTTTTTCCGATAGTCGGGTCTAAGTAGGGATCGCACGCATCACTCTGTGTGCAGTGGGCACAAGTCAAGGTAGCACTGTAGAAACGATAATACACAACATTAAAGTCACCGCCTGAGGTTTGACTTGACCAAACCAAATGTGTGTTTGTCTTTTTGTGTCCTGCAGACCTCAGTGAAAAATATCTTCGTCCTGAGCAAAAGGAGCCAGACATCACTCACATCAAAAAGGAGGAGGAGGAAGAGATCACGTCACCACTGCCCATTGTCACTTTAAAGAGTGAAGATGAGGACAGAGGGGCAGAGCCTCCAAGCAGCAACAGCTCAAGTCAACGCGCGACAACGGAAAGTGACTACTGGGGACCATCACAAGCACATCGTGATGACACATCATTACACTCTGCTGACACTGATGATGATGATGATGATGATGATGATGATGATGATGAACAAGCTAAAGGTGACAAGACATGTCACACTGATGACAAATCCTGGGAATGTTCTCAGTGTGGGAAAACATTAAGTTCAAAGTGGTCTTTAACAGCACACACAAGAACACACAGTGGAGAAAAACCTTTTTCCTGCTCTGTTTGTGGCAAATGCTTCTCTCTAAAGTCAAGTTTAACAAAACACGCAAGAACACACAGTGGAGAAAAACCTTTTTGCTGCTCAGTTTGTGGCAAATGCTTCTCTGTCAATTCACATTTAACACAACACACAAGAACACACAGTGGAGAAAAACCTTTCTTCTGTGCAATTTGTGGCAAAAGCTTCTCTGTAAAGTCAAATTTAACAAAACACACAAGAACACACAGTGGAGAAAAACCTTTTTCCTGCTCGATTTGTAGCACAAGCTTCGCTGCAAAGTCAAATTTAACAGAACACACAAGAATACACAGTGGAGAAAAACCCTTTTCTTGCTCAGTTTGTGGCAAAAGCTTCTCTAAAAAATCAAGTTTAAAAGAACACATAAAAACACACAGTGGAGAGAAACCTTTTTCCTGCTTAGATTGTGGTAGAAGATTCTCTAATAAATCAGATTTAATAAAGCACACTAGAACACACAGTGGAGAAAAACCTTTTTCCTGCTCAGTTTGTGGAATTAGCTTCTCTCATAAATCCGATTTAATAAAGCACTCAAGAACACACAGTGGAGAAAAACCTTTTTCCTGCTCAATTTGTGGCACAAGCTTCTCCACGAAGTCAAGTTTAACAAGGCACACAAGAACACACAGTGGAGAGAAATTTTTTTTCTGCTTAGATTGTGGCAGAGGTTTCTCTCATAAGTCCTATTTAATAAAGCACACGAGAACACACACTGGGAAGAAACCATTCAGTTGCAGTGTTTGTACTAAACGTTTTTCCACTGATCAGTACGTTGAGAAACACAAGTGTGTTGGTGAGAATAGCAGCGATCCTTGAATCTTCACAAAAATATAACAAAAACAAAAAACTGGAGGAACTGACTCCTTGTGCTCAGCTGTAAAGGTTTTAATGATTATGACTAAAATTTGATATACTGAGTTTTGCAAAGATCTTGACACAAAGCCAATTTTGTCAGTGACAGAAGGACTATTGTAATAGTGAAGTTTTTTATTTATTTATTTTTAGTGTTTCCTATAGTGTATAGGAATCGTAAATGAAATCAGATGTCAAATGTCTTTGCCTGTAACATTTGTGATTGTTATGCTTTTTGGTTGTGTTTTTAATCGTATACAATGGAAAAGGAGTGAGAAGAAACTGCAAATGAAATCATCACCCTTTTCAGCAATCATCAAGAAAATCACCTGTTCCACTTGATCAACTGGCCTGAATTAAATTGTCAAAATATGAAAGGAACAACAGAACAAGAAGGTAAATTATAAGAACAGCAAGAAAGAGAAAAGAAAGTTGTCCCAGTATCTCTCAATGGTTTTTGAAGGTCAGCGCCCATCTGGCAGGCCTGGAGATCAGTTGGCGAACTGATTTAATTAAGATAGCTGGATTTTTCTTTTAAGGTGAATGTACTGCATGTGTAGTTTTTTTTTTTTTTTTTTTTTTTTTTTACAATAAATCAATTACCCAAATTATTTCAATTTAAATGCATATATAAAATTTCTTTAATATTGGTATCATAATCCCCTTTTTAAAATTGCTTTATCTGCAGTGTTGGGAATGTTCACTTTTTATGCAAACCAGTTCAAAGTTCAGCTCACAAATTTGAAAATGAACCAGTTCAAGTGCATAGTTGATAGTTGGATTTTTTTTTTTTTTTTCCCAAATGAAGTTCGTCATTCCAATAATGGACTAGTCTAAAAGAACAGTCTTGCGGTCTGTGATTGAGTGCGTAGAAAAATAATCATGGGAGGATTCTTATGCTGGCAGGGAGGAGACTATTTACAGGAACAGAGCAATCATAAAACAAAGAGGTACTTGTGCATGGACGAGACTTATCTGCCAAGGTCGTCCCGTTCGTGCTTCAACAGAGAATTTTCATGTACAACAAGCAAAAGCCTTTTTGTTCATAGGCAGGTAGCCACAATAAAGAATAAAATGTGTTGTGTCTGTGTAGTCAAATCGACCCGTTTTTGGCCATCTCAGGGGGCAGCCATTTTGCCACTTTCTGTCGACTGAAAATATCACATTTGCTCAGTGCTCAGGTTGTTACGACCAATCATGGCTCAATTTCATAGAATAAATGAGGCGTGATTGGTCGTTACCCGAGCCCTGAGCAACTGTGATGTCATTTCCAGTTGACCGAAGTGACAAATTGGCCTCCACCCTAAAACGGTTGAATTTTGCTCATATTTCATGTTATGTCATCTTCCAAACCGCTTATCCTATACAGGGTCACGGGGAATTGCTGGAGCCTATCCCAGCCGTCAATGGGCGAAGGCAGACTACACCCCGAACTGGTCGCCAGCCAGTCGCAGGGCACACATAGACACTGTCACTGAGCGGGAATCGATCCCACGCTGCCCGCACACAACTCAGGCGTGTGTACCACTACACTATCAGTGGACCTCTCATATTTCATATTAATCAGAATGCATTGTTTCAACTAGTGAGCCTGCATAAATATAGACAAATCATTGAATAACTATTGAAACAACTAAAAACATATTCAAATATTGAAATAAACACTGAAAGAAGTTGAACATTTGTCAAATGTTGAAATATCATAATAAATAACAAAAAGGTGAAATATTTAATTTTGAATCAATATCGCAATACATATTGACATTAATATAGATATATAGTCTAAACTTATTGAAATATTTAATACAATATAATAAAATATTTAAATAAGTAAATGGAAATAATTACATGAACATTAAAATAAAGACTAAATACTGAAATAAGTAATTGTAAACAAACGAACTAAGAAATAAATATTGAAGTCATTGAATAAACAGTTAAATAAATACTTCTTGGCACATTCAATTATTTATTTATTAAAAACGTGACAAAGCACAACATGATATTTCGCTCACGTTGAGTTCTTTCTTAGATATCCTTAATTATTTTTATTCAATTTTTTTTAAGTTACTGAACGGATCAAGCCATGCCAACAATCCCCAGACAGAGCATTTGGCAAGTTGCGGTGCAGATATTATACGCACCGTTTTTGTCCGAGCGGGTCTTGAACCCAGACCTTTCGTTTCAGTCAACAGAAGCAGGGACAGCAGCAGGGCGTCAAGCGACAGCTGTGGGGTTTGTCCTTTTCCAATCTGCTGGACAGTCACTATGGTTAGAACAATACAAATTATGTATGATTAGTAGTAAGGCAGCATGATGATGAAAGTCTAAAATTATGGAAGGAGGCAGTGAAAATCATCCTTTTTTCACCCAAGCATCATTAAGTCAAATGGAGATGGAATCAGCTAGGCATGGAGCAAAGTAGCCCAACCACATACTATGAGTGCTATTAAACTACACAACTATAGTCCAGCATGAGCAGGGGATGTGTGAAAAATAGGAGAAATTAGCTGAGTGTGTGGTTATGATCAAATCAAATAAATACAATTACGGAGACCTTTAACCCTTTGGAGAAGTGCACTCAAAGTGAATGCAGAGGCACTTTTCACAAGTGCCATTTTTCTGTATTGTAAAACAAAACATTTTAAGACATTAAAAAAATATTTTATCATTAACTTGTTTGCAATACTTTGGGATTACATACCTGGAGCAAGTTGGTCCTCAGCTTGTGAGGCCACAGTTAACATCTCCTGGTCTTCTTTCAACTAAAAAAAAAAAAAAAAAAAAAAAACAATCGCACTTGTTTTTATGGTCTTACATTGTTCAATAATATAAACAAGTACAACAATCTAGCTTTTAAGGCGAACAGGTACGTGTATAAATACCATGATATCTCATTTCATGAAAAGTGTTTAATAATATAAACAAGTACAACGAGATGCGCGGTCAATATCTAACACAGGACAATATGCATAAACTACTTACCGCTTGTTTAAAGTAGTCCAGAAAGTTGTCGGTTTATGACTATAGTGTATCTTGTATCTTTTTTTTTTTTTTTCCCAAGTCATAAGATGCAGACTTTATTTACCCTTAAACTTTAAGAGGCCTTATCACCCTTACAATGAAACTGAACAAAGTGACTCGAATGGGATCAAGTCACAGGATTACACACTGACACTCACAACACAAGCTAACACTAAGACTCTCTTTAAGTGTCACACACTGCCAAATCAATTTTCCTACATTGAACATGAACCAGGAATGATGCTGTCATTACGACACAGTCATGCTTAAATGCAGAGCAAAACCCTGACAACAAACGTAATTATCCTTTAAGGGGTGCCTCATCATGATTGGTAGAGTTCCTACTAAATATATAGTTCAACGTGTTTGACCCAGCCTGAAGCGTCATGTCAGTGCCAAAATTCCAGGGAAATTAGGAGATTTCCAGGAAGTGTGTCATCAAACTGTGTGAGTCAGGTGGGCAGACTTTGTTGGCACACCTTAAATCCAGAGCTGTGTTTTAGCCTGCCGTGTCTGTCAAGGTCTATTTAAGTGCTGTTCTGCCAAAGTACCTGTCATGGCAGGATCATAGACAGAGGGAGTGCATAGGGTGAGGCAGACATCACCTGAAGATTCATTTCCTATGCAATGTGGGCCAGTAAAGACAAAATTCTAAGTTAAATAATTATCCATCCATCCATTATCGATACCGCTTCTCCTCACAAGGGTCACGGGGCGTGCCTATCCCAGCTGTCTTCGGGCAGTAGGTGGGGGACACCCTGAATTGGTTGCCAGCCAATCACAGGGCACACAGAGACAAACATCCGCACTCACAATCACACCTATGGGCAATTTAGAGAGTCCAATCAACTTACCATGCATGTTTTTGGAATGTGGGAGGAAACCGGAGTACCCGGAGAAAACCCACGCGGGCACGGGGAGAACATGCAAACTCCACACAGGGACCGAACCCACGACCAAGGAACTGTGAGGCGGACGTGCTAACCAGTCGACCACCATGCTGCCTTAAATAATTATGTTTTTATTTATTTATTTTTTCTATTTAACAAATACAGAACAAAGTACAACATAGTAAACAGGCATTCCAATCAACATCTTTGCATACATATACAATACTATCAAAAATACAATTTTTCATTAAAGTAAATAAGAATTACAATAGAATAAAAAAAAAAATAATAAATTCACCTTTCAAAACAGGGATCTGTGAGTTACTCTTTAAACATTTCTGTGTGTATGGTATTTATTGATTTACATTTATTATTTGTTAGATCAAGAGACTTAAAATAATTATCTATGTCAATCAAAAATAATTTCAATAACGGAGTAGAATTTTGAAATTTACATTTATGGATGTGGAATTTTCCCAACAAAACATATAAATTAACAATAGTGCACAGCTTTTTTTCTTTAGATTCAAACAAAGTAATGATTTATTTACTATTCAGCTTAATCTTGTACGTAGTTTTACACAATATATAGTTCTCAAAATCTTTCCAAAATGCAGCACTTATGGGGCAATCAAAAAATAAATGAGTCACACTTTCAGATACAGCATTACAAAAGGAACACTTATTATCAATATCTGTAAAACGTGCGATATATATAGTAGTTGGGTATATATTATGTAGAATTTTTAAATGTATTTCTCTAACTTTATTTGTAATGAGAAATTTAAAAGGAACAAGCCACGCTTTACTCCAGTTAATATTCCTAAATTGAGCATTCCCCCAAAAATTTCCTCGAGGCGTTATTTTCTTACTTTTATACAAAGATTCTCTAATGTGTTTATTGGTACATTTACAACTTAAAATGTCAATACCATTAATGTAGAGATGATTAATAAGTTCAGGTTGCTCATTTTGTTTCTTATAACATTTCATTAATTCTATTATCCCGCTTGGAATGGACTTTATGACAGAGTGAAATTCTTTAAATTTAACAGGGAATGCTTTTTCCGCTAAAATGTCTGCATAACTAAGGAGTTGACCATCACAGTTAAATAAATCCTTCATAAAAATAATGTTTTTATCAATCCAGTTTTGCATATAAAGTGATTTGTTTCTTTTAAGAATACATTCATTGTTCCAAATAACTCTTCACAAAATTGATAAGTCTCTTTGAAGCCATAAGTTTAATATTTTTTTAGTTTTCAGTAGTTTGGGGGAGGAGTTAAGTATTTGGCGCTCCTTAACATTGCTACAGACATAAACACCAAGATACTGAACACACTTTTTAACTGGGATAACACATAAAGCTGGTACGTCCGTTTGGTATAAACAGATAATTTCACATTTTGATTTGTTCAATTTTAACCCAGATGCAGATGAAAAGTCATCGACGAGTGAAATTGCATGTTGAATTTGCTGTTCGTCTCTAAGTAATAATGCTGTATCATCAGCTAGTTGGGTCAATCTAATTTCCCTATCAAAAATAGACAAACCTTTGATAATTGTACTATTCTTGATATGTAACGAAAGCATTTCCACCACAGTTAAAAACAAAAAAGGAGATATTGGGCAACCTTGGCGAACCGACCTCGAAACCGGAAATCTACTGGTAATGTTTGAGAACACCAATGGAAGATGCTTTCTAAAAAAACCCTAAATTTTGAGTACCTAAAACAAGGCAAACTTGGACTTATTCTAAATTATTCTATTTTGAAAGTGAACTGTTTAACAAGTGGGAACATGCTAAATAACTAACACTAAGGCATTTTCTTTTAAATACAATACTAAATTCAAAATATCTTACTAAACCATCAGTTTCCAGCAGTATGTCTCATGCCATCAACAATGGCGACAGGGCCAATCCATCCAGTCCTCTTTTCTCTCGTTGCGGGTCCGTCTGACGAGTGGCCACGATCCATCCCTGATCTTTCCAAGGTCAAATCCTCTGCCATTCGAAGATTGCCCGTCTTCACATGCCAGCGTCGAGCGCGATCCTCCAAACTTTGTGTCAAAAAGTGCGCATGGTGAACTGGATGATGATAGGCCGTATGCAATTATGCAGAAGTATGTCTCACGCCATCAATAATGACGACAGGGCCAATCCATCCAGTCCTCTTTTCCCTCGTTGCGGGTCCGTCTGACGAGTGGCCACGATCCATCCCTGATCTTTCCAAGGTCAAATCCTCTGCCATTCGAAGATTGCCCGTCTTCACATGCCAGCGTCGAGCGCGATCCTCCAAACTTTGTGTCAAAAAGTGCGCATGGTGAACTGGATGATGATAGGCCGTATGCAATTATGCAGAAGTATGTCTCACGCCATCAATAATGGCGACAGGGCCAATCCATGTAGTCTTCTTTCCTTCATCGCGGGCTTGTTTGACGAGTGGTCACAGTTTATTTCTGCATTGTCTCTCCATGTAGGTTAAATCTTCTGCCATTCGAAGGTTATTTTTCTTCATTACGTCAGCGTTGAGTGCGGCCCTCCACACTTTGTGTCGAAAAGTGTGTGATCCGGTTGGGGGTGCCAGGCCAACCACTGTGTACCCGTTTGCCCTAAGGAATGACACACGTCAATAGAGTACAAAGGATCAGCAATCTGCTTCTTTTATTCATTCTAGTGACACCAGTCCTTTGAATAGAAGGCACTGTTGGGCGCCGTGGGAGTCTCTTGCCGGGCTCTTGGAGGCCACTTTCCCCACCTCACTCAATGGGTATCGCGGTTCTTTAAGGTCCCAGCTCAATCCAGCTGCCATCCCTGTCCAGTGCCACCTCAGTCCAGAGCCTGCGGTGATGACCTCACAGCAACGTCGCATTAAAACTCACACCACAACATGCATTCAAAAACAACAGAAAAAAAAAAAGAGTTCAAGTGAGGGACCACCCACAGTCCACGTCCACACAAGGCAGGCAAGCACGTCAGGGAATGGATGGGCAATGGCTCGGGAGTGGGGGGCAGTGTTTCAGGCGCAAACAGGAAGTGGGTGATTTGAGAAGGTCCCCCCTGCACTATGAGAGCATCGCAATAGAGCAAAAGTCTCTTTTTTAACACGACGTACTAATGTCGACTTGAGCGACTTCTTGACCTGACAATCACTCCGTTATCTCCTTTAATGTTGCACTTTGGCACTTGGCTAATCGCACTTACACGAATGGACTTTGATATATGTACATAAAGTTTTGTCCAGATAACAAAAGCACTTGTCAAGCAAGTGGGAAGGGCACTTTAAGCACATGAAAGTTTGTTCCTAAACACGCGTTAAGCATCTAAGAAAGAGGCACGGATCAAACAATTTGAAAATGCTTCCAGAAGAGCCAGACGGGGAAACGGGGAAAAGTCAAGGTGGAAATCGTTACATGCATTTCAAAATAAAGACGTTGTGAATGAAATGGACATTTAAATACATACTGAAATAAATATCAAAATTAAGTATGAATTCAGGTCAGGTCAGTCGTGATTGGTCATTATGAGCAGTTGTGATGTCATTTTCGGTCGACAAAAGACAAAATGGCCGCCCCCAGAGATGGCTAAAAACAAGTGCATTTTGCTGCTTAATTTATATTTCACAAACACAAAATTAATCAGAATGTCATGTTTCAACTCGTGGGCCTGCTGGGAACATGTTCTTGAAAAAAATATGTTTGGGTTGACTTCCACTTTAAATAAATGGTAATATAGTGTAATAAACATTGGAATATTTCAATAGTAACGATTCAACAAGTACTAAATATTGAAAAAAGTAAACATTGAAATAACTGAATGAATAAAAAAAACATAAATAATTAAATAATTATATATTCAAATAAATTAATGTTGAAATAAGCAAACAGATAGAGATAATTAAATTAATAATAAATATTTAAAAAACGATATATTTCACTCATTGATAAAGATTGAAACAAATCAATAAATAATGAAATTTAAAAAAAAAATACCTGACCTAAATACATAATAAAAACCATAATTGGATACATATTTAAATAATGGGATATGTTAATAAATGTTTGAATAATAGAATAAATGTTGAAATAAAGTGGAAATTTATAATTGTGAAGTATTTCAATAAATATCAGTGTCATTAAACGTACTGAAGAAATCTTGAAATAAATAAACAGTGAGACATTTAAAAAATGTATTGAAACGATATTGAAAAGAGGAGTGACGTGTATAAATATTTGAATAAATGTTTACATTTCCAAATTGAAATAACTGCATGACTATTCAAATAAATCAATATTGAAAAAGGTAAATAAATGTTGAAATGAAATGATTGACAAAAAGAGTGACATACCTGAAAGTATTGAAATAAATACTACTGAACAAAATATTGAAAAAAATATTTAAAAAACAAATACAGAAAAAAATATTGAACAAATAAATACTTCCATCCATCCATCCATTATCGATACCGCTTATCGTCACAAGGGTCGCGGGGCATGCTGGAGCCTATCCCAGTTGTCTTTGGGTAGTAGGCGGGGGACACCCTGAATTGGTTGCCAGCCAATCGCAGGGCACACAGAGACAAACATCCGCACTCACAATCACACCTAGGGGCAATTTAGGGTGATCAATTAACCTACCATGCATGTTTTTGGAATGTGGGAGGAAACCGGAGTGCCCGGAGAAAACCCACGCAGGCACGGGGAGAACATGCAAACTCCACACAGGGAGGCCGGAGCCGGGATCGAACCCACGACCTATGAACTGTGCTAACTAGTGGCCCACCGTGCCGCCCCAAATACAAAAAACCCTAAATAGTTGAATGAATACTGAAATCAATTGTGAAATAATTGTATCCATAACGAATAATGAAACATTTAAATCTTGAAAAAAACACTGAAATAAGTTGAGAATTCGACAAACAAATGTCCAAGAATTTGAATGAATATTAAAACAGTTAAATAATTAAATGTAGATGAAGATCTAAAAAAAATACTGAAATATTTCAATCAATACTGAAATATTTTAAATTTATATTAAATATAAATGAATTGATACAATCATTATATGAATTATACGATATAAATAAATATTCAAATAAATGAATTTTTTAAATAAGCAGACAAATATTGAGATCTTTAAAATAATAACGAATATTGAAAAAATGTAAGCAAATATTTAAATGATAGAATAAATATTGAAATAAACAGTGAAATACCAAACAAATACTTAAATATGTAAATACATTTTTAAATCATTGAATATATGCATATTTTTTTAAAAGGAAATATTGAAATAAATATTGAAGTAATTGAAGAAATATGGTAATGATTACATAAATTGAAATTTTGAAATGGCGAAGTATAAAAATAAATATTGCTATAATTATATTCAATGAATAAATATTGAAATAAACAATGGGATATTTAAAAAAACAATGAAACAATATTGAAATAAATATTGACATGTTTAAATATTTAATTAAGGACATTGAAATAATGACAAATGCTACATACATAAATATTGAAAGAGGTAAATAAATATTGACAAAAATACTTAAATGGCGAAATAAATAATTATTGAAATAGTTGAATAAAGTAAAGTAAATACTTAGTGGCACATTTCATTTTTATTTATTCACATTTGGCAAACCACAACATGACATTTTCATTCCCATTGAGTTCTTTCTTAAGCAATCATCTTGCTTCAAAATGTTTGTTTTTAGATTAGTGAACAAATCAATCAATGGCAAATATCCCTTTCAGAGAAAAAAAATATCTCATGCAAAACAACAGATCAAATTTCACATGTGGGAGCAAAACATCTCCAACATCATCACGGACTTTGAGTAGTAACACGAGGGGGAAGTGGAATTATTTGCAGAGGAATTTCATTCCTTGTGTAAAAGCAAGGAACAATTTTCATGTTGTCAGACAGACGTGGCCAAGCGGATGGATTTGTTTTCCACAATTGAGTGTTTGTAAGAGCCTCAGAGAATGAAATTGATCTTTCATTCGTGTCTACTTGAACTCGGATCCTCTGCGGCTTCACTGGCAGGTTCCAGGATGCAGGTAGGTCAGCAGAAAACTTTCTAAAGCCACCACTAAAAAATGCAACGCTGCATACTTTCATGTCAGCTGGCAGACAAGGCCCCCCCCACTTCACCCCCAGTTACCAGTGTGTGTTCCCGAGGCCAAAGCACATCATTCCGAATGCAGCTCTATGGATTCTTTGGATGCTGATTCTGACCATCACGGTCTTGAAGTTCTTCATGAGGGAAACGGGGCTAGAGGCCAGCTGCTCCTCTGTGGTTCTGATGGCGTCCGAGACAGCGGCCATGAGAGCCTCAATCTCTCCTTCATCCTCTGAGTCTTCCTCCGCTCTTCCTCCCTCAGAGCAGACAACCTGGCCTCCTCCTCAACCAGGAAGCGATGAAGCTCCTCAAAATGCTTCTTAATCTTGCTTTCCACCTGCTCGCTCTGGACCTTGATGACGCTTGTTCATTGCAGTTGTCTCTTATCTCATTACAATCTTTTAGTCTTTCCTTTGCATCCTGAAGGCCTTCCTGGAGTTTCTCATTGTGATCTTTGACAGCTTCATCAATGTAGCAGAACTTGTGGCCAGCGTGGATTTCTGCATGCATGCAGACGAGGCACACAAGCTCCTGGTGGTCCACACATCGCATCCAGGTTGGGAATTATGAAGTTAGCCTTGAAAAAATGTGGGAGTATAGACCAAGTGATAAAAAATAAAAAAATAAAAAAATGCACAGAGGTATGAACGATATGAACGAAGTGGCACAGGAGGTCTTTCTACTGAAGAGAGAAAATCTCAGTAGAGCGCCAACACAAAGACAAAAAAGACCTCGGGGTGAACAAACCGATCAATACATGTTTCTCTTGGCTTAACGTGCATGAAAAACACTAGTATATTTTGTCATTATCTATTGTTTTAGGATTTTAGCTATCCATGCATTCATGAATAACATTAATTTATGTCATCGATACGTGATCTTGTTTTAGGATTTTAGCCGTTCCATGCATTGCTGAATAATAACAATCTATGAAATCAATATACCTGTTTCAGATGTAACTATGTCTTCATCAATAACATTAAGTTATGTCATCTATATATCTCTATATTTTTTATATGCAATACTTTGGCATCATGTTTTTATAAACATCCAAGTTCTCCAAGTTAGATCTGCACATAGCACGCATTGTAACTAGATGCTGTGTAAATGTTTGACCTGTGTTCTTCAATGGGAGTGATTTCAATCCATGTAGAGTTAGTAAATACAGTACAGCGCAACCTCTGGCTAACAGCACAGCTAGCAATAAGCTTTTTGAAGGCACGTGCGTGTGTGTGTGTGCGTGCGTGTGTGTGTCTGCGTGTGAGTAAAGCAGTTGGGGGGAGTAAACATGAGGAATGTAGATAAACGGTTGCTAACCTGCTATTTTCTTGAGAGGCTTTGTGTATCAAAATGCGTGTCCATTTAGGATGGGTGAGGGGCAACTAGTCTAGAAAAATAAACTCACTTTAAAAAAAATCTGAATGATTAATATGTATTCTTTTTTTTTTCAGAACAGTATTGAGGTGTAACAAGTTCCCGACATGTTAGGTAAGTGACAAACGGACTCTAATCATTAGTTTGTCTGTAAACAGCATGCAATGTAACTTGGTGCGTTTTTATATTTTAACTTTAAAAAAGTCCCCTTCCTCTGTTGCGCACCTAAGGAGAACGTACCCAAATGGCCTGCTGATAAGGGGCCTTCTGACCCTCCAACTGTCAGCAGCCATAAATGCAGAGGTGTGAGGGAGAGTTTAAACCATTATAGTGGAAACTAAAACATATTTAATCACCTACATAAGGTTTTTTACAAATGGTTCAGCTTCAATGTTATCCCGAGCCTTGATAAATAAAATGGACTCATTTTTCCCTAAGTCTGAGAAAAGTCAACAAAAATACAGTACAGTACTGTACTGAATTGGTATTACAGTATGTTTTTCAACAGTATTTGGACCATGTTTATTATACTGTACTGTATTTTGTTCTTATACCTGCACTTTATAGTGCAGTTTTTATTAAAATGTTTATTGTATTGCTTGTGTTGTTAACTTGTTACACGTGTATTTTGTTAACATACTTGGACGTTTCTACACATAAGGAAATTCCGTTATAAGGAAAGATTGGACAATGCAAATATGATTCCTTTCTAGAGAATACTTACTATATATATATATAAAATTGTGTGAGGGCAACAAAAGTGCTGATCAAGAACAGTTCATTGTACTACCCTTGCTAGAAGAGGATAATGATGATCTTGCTGATGATCAAGACCAGCTAGTGTAAAATTAATCCTGTATGTTCACAGCTACCGGAAGAGATTTCACGGAATATCTTTATCGCTGTTGTGCAGCGTGATGGAGAATGTGCTATCTTCAACCTGGCCCTGTCCTGCACTCGATTTTGGGAGGTTGTCAAGGAGGACTCATTCTGCGAGGAAGCACGATGAATCTGTGTGTGTATAGTGTTTCGCGCGAGCGAGCGCGAGAGCGAGAGCGAGAGAGCGAGCGCGAGAGCGAGAGAGAGAGAGAGAGAACCCAGCCTAGTTTTTTTGAACAAAGTGAGAATGAAATACCTTTCGCAAACAGTTTTGTATTAAAAATAACTTGTAAAATTAAAAGGTAACTACAGTTCAGGAAAAGTTTGGAGAAAATATATAAAATAGTAAGCCTTAACTGCATAAGGAATAAAAACTGTTGAATAACATCTTGCAAAATATAACATAGCTTTGTATATGAAAATTAGCTTTTTTAAATACAGTATTTAAAACAGATTAAAATGGTTTTCTTGGGTTAATAATACATGCAGCATTTCATACACATGCTGCATTTCCCATATTCCTTTTGTCCTTTGAGACTACCTGTAGCGGGCAAGGGGGTGTGTCGTTACTGGCAGGGCAGGTGGGGGGGCGTAACGGTCCCGCGGAGGGGCGTGCCGTGTCAAGGGGGGCGTTCCGTTCGGACTGCATTCAGATACACTTGGTCGATTCAGGGACTTGCCCATCAGAGTGCACCACCCGTCGCGGCCGCGCCAGCCCAGGCCCCAACCCCTCAGGGTCCAAAACTGGACCGGCCGAAGATCGACCTTGGCGTGTCCATTGAGGAATGGAACGTGTTCCTCCGTCGGTGGGAAGTCTTCCGCGCTGGCTCGGGCACTGGGGTTGCACAGGCCCCCTTCCAACTCTTCCAATGCGCTGGGCAGTGTTGGGCAAGTTACTTAAAAAATGTAAATTGTTACATATTACTGGTTACCTGAATTTGAAAGTAATACGTTTCTTTACAATATTACCGTCTGTGTAGATTAATGCGTTACATTACTTTTAGGTTACTTTTTTCCCCAATAAATTGTAATTCCTTATATGGTTGGGCGGGGTGCACAAAGTTAAAGTCTAATGAGGTCTATATTGCATCTGCGAATATGGTTACTATGAATAGATGAATTACAACTAAATAATTATATAAAATGATTAAACAACCGAAACCTTACACGACACAAACTCTTTTTCTATGCCTCATTTATTCAACTCCTGAGTAACAATTTGCATCCACACAAAGGCTTAACAAAAAAGGCACATCTTATTGAAATTAAACATGTTGATAGCTTATGTTAGTTCAATAATACAACCAAAAGTGCACTTCAAGAATGAGGTATAAAAATAAAATATGCAGTCTGGTTGTGGAGTATTTTGGAACTGTGCATACAACCTGCCTGAAATAATAGAAGAAGAAAAAAAAAGAGCATGAGGACAGCATAAATAATGACTCATGTTGAACATTTTAAAATATAGCTTATTTCGGTCTCTCACACATGCAGTAATTTTGTTGTTCAGTCCATATCTGGAAAAGATGTCCTCCAGCTCTGTTGTAACTGCATTGTATGTATACCTGTCCCTGAATCTTTTACAAGCTATTGCTGCTTTCTCTCTCTTTAAGGTTGCTACATCAATCCAGTGAATAGTCACGCCCATGAAACTTTTGTTATTGATGCTCCATATATCAGCTGTTGCAGGCACGTAATCTTGGGCATCAATTTTTTTCTTGAGCTCCTTTTCCATCACTTCATAGGCTTTGTCCAAATCTTTGGCAAATGTTTTTGTGTCTGGTAGAACAAACTGAAAAATAAAGTGGACAAGTAGGTAAGGTATGCAGAGATTAAGGAGGTAAAACACTACTAACATAGTCTGCTCATGCACTAATCAATTTTGAATTTGAAATTTCATAAATGCAAATTTGTGAATATATAATTTGACAGACCATTTGTGTTGTTAAATATAAAAACAGACTAAAGCTGTAGAAAATGTCTCACTGTGAATGACGATTTTGTTTTTAATTAAACTTTTTAAAAATTTCACTTGTATTATTTCAATGTACAAGTATTTGAATTTGAATTTACATTGCAGTTTTACAGATGGTATTCTGCTATGATTTTACCTCAGAAACAAGAACACAAATCTCTAGTGACTCATTTCTATCCATACTTTTCTTCAGTTTTGTTCATGAATAATGTAAAACATATAATTTATTGTTTTACTTAATTGTTAAAGACACTTTCCGAAGCAAATTGAAACAATTTTAATCATCACCTCTCACACCGCCTGTCGTGTCTCATCTTAAATGAACTATCTGTGTAAACTTGTTTGTACCTTAGAAGTAGGACTGTATCATTAGTTAGAAATGTGTTTTTACCTTATCACTTGATCGAATGGGAATTTTGCTGACAAGCTTTTGAAATGCTGGTGATTCAACTGTAGAGAGAGGCAGCGTGTCCTCCACGACATATTCAGCCACCAGCCTTCTTACTTCTTCTGCGCCAAGAATCTTAACCTCTGGTCTGTAAAAATCCAACTTTCGTTGTTTTTGTTTGCTCGCGCCGTCATCTTCCACCTGTTTGCTAGCCAGAGGTGCTTTAGCCTCTAGTTTAAGGTTGCAGTGCTCTCTATCCAAGTGTGCCAACACTGGCGCTGGGCCTGACCTTGGCGACAGCCTGCTGAAAGCCATTTCTGACATCACCTCAGGGACTTTGCCTGATCTCATTGCTGCCATGCGTTCACTAGCAGTTATCCCGGTTGCCACGAGTGTACTGCGCACCGAGCTTCTTCAGTTACTCCAGGAACGTGATGGGACCTTCCGCGCCTTCACGGCCAGGGTGCGCGGCAAAGCAGAGGCATGTGCCTACACTGCTGTATGCAGGTGTGGCAAGGCGGGGGACTCTCCCAACACCGCAGATAATGCAATTATAAAAAGGGGCTTACTATATCAATATGAAAGCAATTTTACATATACAGTATGTAGCAACCCTTGGAACCCCAAAGAGAGTTTCTGATGTCTGATGCACAAGGTGTTTTTTATTTTAGTTGCAGGTTCACCATAGCACGGTGAACACTGTGTGCCAGGATACACAAAACATAAAACAAGCAAGTCATCATACAGTCTTCACAGTACAATCCTCATAAGTTGTGCATCAATATTAAAACATCAAACAAACACTCATTTACTCAAACACTGATACAAAAACAGTAGTTCAAACCAATCAAAGGACACCGACTAACAAACCTCACTGCGCTCACCAAGGATGCTTAATGTTAAATGATCTTCTCTTCTGCTGTTTAAGATAGGCGTCAAAGTCCCTTTTTGAGTGCAAATGAAGCATAGGTCAAGCTAGAGCCTGGAGATCAAACTTTGTGGCTCAGGCTCAAACAAAGCAGCTTCCTAATTACTCACACCTGTGTGGCTACCATTATAGGTCTCCCGCTTGTGGAGCTACGGTGTCACTCAAAGGACAAAATTCAATCACCGAAGTACATAAAGCCCATACATATATTTCAAAACTTCACACATCAACCATCCAAAGCACATACAAAACCTGCTTTAGTCCAGACAAAACAAAAGCATACAAGGACTAGTGTGGTCTTTTACGCAGTACATTTACCCTAAAAAGAAATTTGACAAAATATTTGGTTAATCATACATGATTACATTTTAAAATGAGATTGAACGATTATAAACTAAAAGCCAATAAAAATAATACATGTGTATGTCAGCAATGCGCAAAAACAAATAGAATTGTGCTTTACAGAGAAGCATTTGCCACAAACTGAGCAGGAAAAAGGTTTTTCTCCACTGTGTGTTCTTGTGTGCTCAGTTAAATGTGACTTTACAAAGAAGCGTTTGCCACAAATTGAGCAGGAAAAAGTTTTTTCTCCACTGTGTATTCTTGTGTGGAGTTTTAAAGACCACTCACAGCATTTTTTGGCAGTGTGACATGCACCTTTAGCTTTTTTATCATCATCTTTGGCGACAGGAGAGTGTGATGATGTGTCATCACTATGTGCTTGTGATGGTCTCCAGTGATTACTTTTTGTTGACTTGAGCTGCTGCTTGGAGGCTCCGCCCCTCTGTCATCTTCACTCTTTAAAGGGTCAAAGGGCAGTGGTGACGTGATCTCTGCCTCCTCCTCCTCCTTTTTGATGTGAGTGAAGTCTGGCTCCTTTTTTTCAGGACAAAGATATTTTTCACTGAGGTCTGCAGGACACAAAAAGGCAAACGCACATTTGGTTTGGTCAAGTCAAATCTCAGACGATGACTTTGATGTTATGTACAGGAAGTCACATTTCGACTTTATGGCGCCTGTGCCTCTTCCTCTTCTCTTTTGTCCCCAGCACCATGGTGACTATGTTTACATGCAGTAAATATTTGGGTTAAGGTCAAAATTACGATTTGTGAAACATTCTGAATATCCCGTTTAAATGAGTGAGCGGACAGAGTTGCTAAGGCATTTGAATAACTCACTGTGACGGCGACACATGGCGTCATGACTCAAATGAACGTCATTTCCGCTCATTACTTTCAACTGTCAATAAAACACTTGATATTCATGTCACTCACCACAGGAATGAAGCAGCCGGTTTCCTCCTCGCTCCAAAAGTGTACTTTTGTGCTGCATCTCTGAGCTTATTTATCTTTGCTTGCGTATTTGCGGTGGTTGCGCACCAAACAACGCACTTCCGCATACAAGCACTTCTGGTACTACAAAGACCAGCTTTCCTTGTGATTGAGCATGCGCAGAGTGCCTCGATCGTGTCTGTGCGCGCCGGCAGTATCTTTGCCTTTTTCGCCCTCATCTTCTTCTTCTCCATCCACCTCTCAGCAGTAATGCTAAGTACAGTATCTTGTGTTTTTGTTTTAAGAGGAAGTCAACGCAAACATATTTTTTTCAAGAACATGTTCTATGCAAATCCACTAGTTGAAACAGGGCATTCTGATAAATATTGCGTTTGTGGAATAAGTGGTAATCCACTCGTTTTTAGCTATGTCTGGGGGCGGCCATTTTGTCTTCTGTCGACTGAAAATGACATCACAACTGCTCACAACGACCAATCACGGCTCAGATTCAAAAACAGGTCAGCCGTGATTGGTCGTCGTTGTGATGTCACTTTCAGTCCATCTCCAGAGATGGATAAAAACGAGTGAATTTTGCTGCTTAACTTATATTCCACAAATACAAAATTAATAGAGAATTTCATGTTTCAACTAGTGGGCCTGCTGGAAACATTCTTGAGCAAAATATGTTTGGGTTGAATTCCGCTATAATGTCATGTCATGTCATCTTCCAAACCGCTTATCCTATATAGGGTCGCGGGGAGTTGCTGGAGCCTATCCCAGCCGTCAATGGGCGAAGGCAGACTACACCCCGAACTGGTCGCCAGCCAGTTGCAGGGCACACATAGACACTGTCACTGAGCGGGAATCGATCCCACGCTGCCCGCTCACAACTCAGGCGTGTGTACCACTACACTATCAGCGGACATTCCGCTATAATGTATTTTTGTCTTTTTATAGCAAGCATTTTGATGTAAATTTCCACATTTGCGGTGAAATCTGACATGTGCGGAAATTCAGGTTGCGGAAATTCAGGTTGCATCGACAGTGTAGGAACGGAACTTGTTCGTAAATTGCGGGATTCCTGTATTATTTTTTCTACAGTGCTACCTTGACTTTTGCCCGTCCAATCACAACTTGGACCGGACCATCGGAAACTAACAAAAAGAATAAACGTCTGGCAACTCAAAATCGTACATAGGAGCGATTTGATCAATCAATGCCCTGCGACGTGATATGCAGTTAAAATTGCTCTCTTGTAAAACACACTGCATTCTAAATTATTATGCAAATTACCTTTTTCTCAGATTTTTACAAATATTCTATGCCAGGAGTCACTAACTCCGGTCCTCAAGGGCTACTATTCCCTCCTTCAACACACCTGATTCAAATGATCAGGATCAGGATCAGAATTCTGCTGAGCTTGCTGATGAGCTGATCATTTGACTCAGGCGTGCTGGAGGTGTGAAACATCTCGAACAGGGCTGACCTAGAACTTGCTGGATGGGGCCCTCGAGGACCACAGTTGGAGAGCCCTGGTCTTGGTCAAATAGCACTCAGTATAACTTACCAAGTCATCAACAGTTAGAGAATAATTTGAATGTTTTTAAACAAACCTCCCAATGATAACAGTCTTTTCTAAAATAAAAATTTCATTTTTTTTGGTTCAAAAGCAGTGCTATAAATGATGATGCACGGCCGTATTTCAAGAGATTTTATAGGTTTAAAAGAACAACCAATAGCCACTTGTTGAATTTGCAGCATTATGGGGTTATATTTGCAGAACTCAATAGCTGTTTCGATCTAAAACATCTGATCAGGTCAAGTTAGATTTGAACATCGGACTTCTTCTTTGATAGCAGCTTGGCAAGTAAGGCTGAACGATTTTAGGAAAACATTGTACTGCGATTTTTCTGACTGATATTGCGATTTCGATTTAATTTGCGATTTTCTTGAAATCAAGCTTCAGTGCAATAGTCATCATGTACAGTAACATTTACAAACATGACACAAAATACCATTATAACATCAAAACATTAAAAGCTATTACTCTAACAATGCAAGGACACTAAAGAGGTTTTGTGAGGGAGGCAGTCCTTTTTCAAGTTTTTAAAAATGGTTCAAGTATTACTGTACTACTTCAGTATAAATGTGCATTTATGTGCAATTGTTTGCATAAAAATTGAATTTTATCGCCAAAATGCTTTACATTTTACACTTATGTACATGTTCTTTGTACATAAGTAAATCTTTTTCCCATATTTTTGCAAGAGACTTGACTGCTTCAAACAGAGACTGCGGGCTTAGCTGTATGGCTTGAAATACATATCATGGTATTATTTGAAACTTTTGGTCCTAACAGTAATGGTGAGTGTAAAAATCACAATGAGAATATTTGCGATCTAGTTATTTAAGCCGTTAAATGCTAAATTGCTAATGTAGCCCTCGCCTTATTTTTTTGTCTGGATACGTGCTGATTGTAATACAACATTTCTGTTCATAACTGCTGGATCTCCACCCTTACGTATCATCATCCAGTTCACCATGCGCACTTTTTGACAAAACGTTTGGAGGATCGCGCTTGGCACTGACGTGTGAAGACGGGCAGTCTTCGAATGGCAGAGGATTTGACCTACATGGAGAGAAGATGCAGGGATAGACCGTGGCCACTCGTGAGACGGACCCGCAATGAGGAAAAAGAGGACTGGATGGATTGGCCCTGTCGCCATTGTTGTTTTGTTGTTTCAAATGGCAGATATGCATTTCAGTTCCTTAAAAACTATATCCCTTAATGTTAGAGGTATCTGTGACAACACAAAAAGAAAAGCAATTTTTATGTTTTGCAGACGAAAAAATGCAGACTTGATTTTTTTTTTTACAAGAGACTCATTCAAGTGATTATGATGTGAAATTTTGGAAAGCACAGTGGGGTGATGAATGTTATTTTTGTCGTGCTTCACAACAATCAGCAGGGGTAGCTGTTATCCTAAACAAATTCAAAGCTCATATCTTTGAGCCCATTCTTTCAGATGACGGTAGTTGGACAATTTTGGTTTTCAAATTAGATAACACTTTCTTTATTGTTTGTAATTTTATACAGTTACAATAATAATAATCAAGCCAAAATAATGTGAACAAAGCTTTGTGAAACATTTGAAACACTCATATCAAAATATAAAGAGGCATAATTAATACTTGGAGGAGATTTTAATGATGCACCTAGCGACTTTATAGATCGAACTCCAATAAGAACATATCAACACGCAAGATTTAAAAGTCTTTATTAGTGAACAACTATCAGTCTTAGATGTATGGCGATTCTTAAATCCTGATAGAAAAGAGTACATTTGGAGTAATGCTAGTAGATTTTTGTAGTCAAGGATTGACTTATGGTTTATTTCACCATCGTGTTTGCAGTTTATTTCGGAATCTTCTAATGATTTTGTGCCACTATCTGATCACAAATTAGTTACTATTTTTTTGGTTGGTTCTAAACAAAAAAGTAAATTACGTGGTTTCTGGAAATTAAATAATAACTTATTGAATGACAAAATATTTTATGATACAGTCAACAAAATTGCAGGACAGATACTTTAGAATATTGAAATGAATCCAATTCAATGATGGGAATACTGTAAATTCAAAGTTAGAGAAATAGCAATGAGACAAAGTAAGGAAATTAAAAAAACTAATTCAACCAAAGAAATTGATACCATGAACACATTAAATTATCTATTGGAAAAAGATCATCTATCAGAGGATGAAGTGATTGAATTGAAAAAATTAAAAGAGGAAATAGATGCTGCATATATTAATATGGCTAACCTGTGAGGCGGACGTGCTAACCAGTCGACCACCGTGCCGCCCTCATGACAGATCCTAGATCAGATAAAGCGTCAATCTCAAAACAAGCAAATCACTCCACCTGTCATGTAAGGACTTCTCTCTGGCTGCGCAAAATGACAGAAGATTGCTTGAGTCAGTCAAAAGCAGCCAGAAATACCCATGGAAAAAATGAGTCACACTCCACTTTTACATTTCACATTTCTTACACCCGTTTTTTGCTGGAAAGAGCCAAATTGTGGTTTCATATGAGGTGAGTCGCTGTCCTGTGAAAAATACTGTCCATTTTTTTCATTTTTTCTTATTTTTATGTGAATGTGGTTTCAGCATTAACGTGAAAATTAGAAAATATCTAATGAATGGTCCTAAATCACTTTAAGTGAAAAAAAAAAAAAAAAAATGTGAACCAGCCAGACACTCTGGGTACTCAGCACCCCCAAAGCTCTGAACCTAAAATCGCCCCTGGTCTGGATGAAATCATAAGTGAAACCCAAACTGGATTAATGTCAAATCGCCATATTAGCTCAAACATAAGACTTGTACTTGATTTACTAGATTACTCTGATTATATTGACGAGGACTCTCATAATTTTTCTTGATTTCTACAAAGTTTTTGACACGGTGGAACACTATTTTTCATTTAAAGCTCTAAAACTTTTCGGTTTTGATCAAAATTTTCTTTCGACTGTTGAAATGTTTTATAAAGGTATTGATAGTTGTGGCATGCTATATCCAAACACTACTAGTAGATTTCCGGTTTCGAGGTCTGTTCGCCAAGGTTGCCCAATATCTCCTTTTTTGTTTTTAATTGTGGTGGAAATACTGTCGTTATATATTAAGAATAGTACAATTATCAAAGGCTTGTCTATTTTTGATAGGGAAATTAGATTGACCCAGCTAGCTGGTGATACAGCATTATTCCTTAGAGACAAACAGCAAATTCAACATTTTTCAGTAATTTAGGAGGTCTTCAATTCTTACTATCTTGCAACTATAATGCTGTGAAAATACCTGTTAAATTGTCAACATTTTACCAACAAGCTTTGTTAGCATGGAATATGTGTCACTCACATAATTTTTCCCCACATAAATCTATTATTTGGAACAATAAATGTATTCTTAAAAGGAACAAATCACTTTATATGCAAAACTGGATTGATAAAAACATTATTTTTGTGAAGGATTTATTTAACTGTGATGGTCAACTCCTTAGTTATGCAGACTTTTTAGCGGAAAAAGCATTCCCTGTTAAATTTAAAGAATTTCACTCTGTCATAAAGTCCATTTCAAGCGGAATAATAGAATTAATGAAAGATTATAAGAAACAAAATGAGCAACCTGAACTTATTAATCATCTCTACATTAATGGTATTGACATTTTAAGTTGTAAATGTACCAATAAACACATTAGAGAATCTTTGTATAAAAGTAAGAAAATAACGCCTCGAGGAAATATTTTTGGGAATGCTCAATTTAGGATTATTAACTGGAGTAAAGCGTGGCTTGTTCCTTTTAAATTCCTCATTACAAATAAAGTTAGAGAAATACATTTAAAAATTCTACATAATATATACCCAACTAATTTATATATCTCACGTTTTACAGATATTGATAATAAGTGTTCTTTTTGTAATGCTGTACCTGAAAGTGTGACTCATTTATTTTTTGATTGCCCCATAAGTGCTACATTTTGGAACGATTTTGAGAACTATATATTGTGTAAAACTAAGTACAAGATTACGCTGAATAGTAAACAAGTTATTACTTTGTTTTAATCTAAAGAAAAAAAGCTGTGTACTATTGTTGATTTATATGTTTTGTGGGGAAAATTCCACATCCATAAATGTAAATTTCTAAATTCTACCCTGTTATTTTAAATACTTTTGATTGACGTAGATAATTATTTTAAGTCTCTTGATCTAACAAATAATAAATGTAAATCAAAAATTACCATACACGCAGAAATGTTGAAAGAGTAACTCACTGTTTTGAAAGGTCAATTTATTTTATTTTTATTTTATTGTAATTCTTATTTGCTTTAATGTAAAATTTTATTTTTGATAGTATTGTATGCAAAGATGTTAATTGGAATACCTGATTACTATGTTGTAGCTACTTTGTTCTATATTTGTTAAATAAAAAATAAAAAATAAAAAAATCCCAACTAATTAGTACTCTATCTCTGCTTGACGATGTGTCGTGTGCTTCTCTTTGTTAGCGGCTAGCAAGCTAAGCTAGGCCAACTTGGCCGAGAAAAGCATCAACGGGCGTTGAGTTCATTCTGACGAGTTCATTCTGACGCAAAGACTTAATCAATTATGTCGTCGTCCTTTAAAGTAGTGATGGATCATGGACGTCCTGTGTGGAGGCTGCGGTCCGTTCGAACACACATTGTACCCAGTAAGACCAAGCGCAATTTGTGGTAGCAGCTAGCTGTAGTGGTCGAGGCAGCCTTCTTCTGTTAGTTTTGATTGGCGGCTGGCAACCTGCTCCTAGGTGCATTTCCACTGGAGTGTGGCAGTCGACTGCCCCACTCGCTCTTGATGTCTGTACTAGTGTCTTGGAGCTGGGTGACCCTCCTTTCAAGAGATCCTCCACTTCTTCCCACCTCATGGTCTCAATTCCTAGATGCCCGTCTGCTGCTCTTACAATTATTTTGATTTTTTTTCTATTTGCGCCGTGCAATTAATCACATCCACCATGAACCGAATAAACTGTTTCTTCTATACTATCTCTTTAATTTTTCTGCACCCCCCGCACGTTCCTATTCCCTGTTCGTCTGTCATCCTGCCATTCTCACTTGGCTTCCTCCCCACCCTTCTGACTGCTTCTGCATATGTGATGCCACATGATATTTTAACTCGTATCTCTTCCGCCTTTCTGCTGACTTCACACCCCCTGTATGCCGCTGTGTGCTCCTCTCCGCAGTTGCAACACTTAATTTTATCCTCTTTGCCACATTGCCCGTATTCTTGCTCTCCCGCACATCTCCCACACCATAGTATCGAAGCCCATTCCCTCCAGTAAAAAGAAAAAAAAACCCAGAGAGTAGTAAAAAAACATGAAAAAATCCGCCAGTAAAAAATAAATAAATAAATAAATCCTTTGGAAGAAGCCCATTCCCGCCAGTAAAAAATAAAGTACAGAAGCCCTATTTCCGCCAGTCGATTTTTTTGTTTTTTTTGATTTTGCAGAAGCCCCTTTCCACCAGTGTAGAAAAAAATGGGGGGGGGGGGGGACTCTTAATTGTACTATGTCCGCTAATAATGTTTGATATAGACGGCATCTCAAGAGACTGTAGGTATAACCACCTAGTGCGTGCAACCCTTTGCTTCAACGTAATGGGCTATATCGCATAAAGGCCTATAAAACCACAACCCACACCATTTTAACACACGTCTTCAAATACGAGTGCATCATCGCAGCCTCTCGCTTAGTCTCGTCGACTATTCTAATGTGCCGATGATTTAGTCAGAGTCAAGCAGGATACTTTCTCTTCCATATTTGTTATGTGTTTGCTCTGATAAAGTTTGGTAAAAATCGGATAGTACAGTACAACAGCTGTGTTTATAAGTAGTGAGCGCAGCACGCTCCCGGTCAGCCAGCGGCACGGGCGACTTTAAGACATCGCCAAATAAAGTGTGAAAGTGTTTGTTAGTTTTGTCTTAGGTTGTCTTAAAACAGCTTACTTTAACTGCAATCCCGCGTTGCATTTTATCCAAAGGACTTTATTGATGTTATTGTGTCATCAGGTGTCATCTTCCAAACCGCTTATCCTATACAGGGTCGTGGGGAGGTGCTGGAGCCTATCCCAGCCGTCAACGGGCGAAGGCAGACTACACCCCGAACTGGTCGCCAGCCAGTCGCAGGGCACACACAGACACCGTCACTGAGCGGGAATCGATCCCACGCTGCCTGATGTTATTGTGAATTTCGTTTTTAAATGAACTAGAAGGCAACAAAGCGAAGAAGAAGAAGAAGCGGCAGATTTTACTTTCACTTTTCACGACGACGACAAGCGTTTTAAAGTGCAGGATTGGATAAATTACACTATGGTATTCTACTAAGGTAAGTCAATTTTATGATAAAAATTACAACATTAATACAGTTTTTAGCGAACGTTCCGTCGTGATCGTCAGCTGCCGCGGTCGATCGAAGCTAAATTCTGATCACAGCCCGCAAGGTTGGTATTTATATTCTTCAATTTGCATTTTTATAGTTAAATTGATTGTTTAATAAGTATTTAGAAGTGTGGGACCCATGTCGTGGTTCGCAACAGCGTAACAGAGGCGCAAATCCCCCAAAATAAAACTGTACAATAAATATCATATAAAATAATAATAATCACAATCATAAGTCCGACTCTACTTTGCGGTTTTCACTTATCGCGGCAGGTTCTGTCCCCCCATTAACCACGATGAATGACGGATCACTGTATAGAATAATACTTCCAAACTGCTTATCCTATATAGGGTCGCGGGGAGTTGCTGGAGCCTATCCCAGCCGTCAATGGGCGAAGGCAGACTACACCCCGAACTGGTCGCCAGCCAGTCGCAGGGCACACATAGACACTGTCACTGAGCGGGAATCGATCCCACGCTGCCCGCACACAACTCAGGCGTGTGTACCACTACACTATCAGCGGACATAGAATAATACGTTCATAGTCAACTTTTGCATGCCCTTTTAGTGCGACTTTCTGTAGCTCAAACAGAGATTGCCTGTGGGTGGGACTTGCACGTGAATTTTTATAATTTTTTTTACCAGCGGGACTAAAAAAAATCTTTTGCTTGCGGCAATGGACTTCTTCCTAAGTAACAAAAAAAGTTGTTGTTTTTTAACTGGCGGGAATGGGCTTCTTCCAAAGAAAAAAAAAATATATTTTTTTTTATTTTATTTTATTTTTTACTGGCAGGAATGGGCTTCCTTTGCTTCCCTTTGCACACTGCCGCTACGTGTCCATACTTGTGGCACTTGTAACACATCAATGGTGGCGTCACGCAAAGGTTTTTTTTTTTTTTTTTGTCTTCATTAAACAATGTCAATCTCAATTCACTCACAAAATAGAACCACAAAATGATCAAAACACACACATACACTGAACTGTGTAGTATAACAAAAAATAAATAAATAAAAGAGAGAAAAAAATAATAATAATATTAAATCTCAGAGAATACTTACTCAGAGAATAAACCCATAATTTTATTATGTATTATATTATTATGTATTACAAAAGCCTATTTTGTTCTAATTCGATTCAATATCTTTGCAAAATGTCCCATTTCTTTTACATAAATCAAAAACAACGGGAGACATTTTAGGAATCTGCACCTATGAATGAACTGTTTCGCCATTATTATCAAAACGTTGTACATGTCCTGTTTCATGTGTTTTTCTGTTTTCTGTTTTTCATATTTAATGTCCTTGTACTCCAGTTGATTAAAATCCTGGTCCTTCTCAGCCATCCAATTGTGAAAATCTTCCCAAACGTTTTCGATACAATCAAAAAAGAAATGTTCCAAAGTCTCTATATCAGAATTACAAAATACACAACCATTTTGTTCCACATTAAATCTCTGTTTCAAAAAGTCAGCACACGATATTATAGGTAGATATTATTCATCACCTTAAAATGTGTTTCTTTTGCTTTTGATGATATGGGTGTAACCAGGTGGTTAGTTGGGGCACTCAGTTTTCCGAGTGACAGTGAAAGTGTCGCCAGTGCCTCGCCGCCCACGCTCTCCCGTACCTTTAAATTAGTCAATGCACAACACCTGTGCATATGCCGTAATCTTCGTGGACGCTGCTGGGAAGCAAGTGGCTCTTGTTGGTACAACGGTCAGAGTGGCGGTTTGAGTTTGTTTGGCTTCAGTGCAGCAGGTAATTAAGATTTTAAGGTGTTTTTTTCGAGCTCAACGACAGAAATCCTACAGCTGTGTTCTCCGTTTCAGTTGGCCGCTGCTGCTGAGATTAAGCTCTCAACTAGATTGCCATTATCACAATACGCTCTCCAGTGTAATCATTCCAACCCGCTCTCAATGAGGTTAGGTTTTAAAGATGATCGATGAATTTGACAAACTTTTAACAGAACCTTGACGTTTGTTTGTTTGGTTACTTTGCATTAAGTTTGAGTTTGCAGTGATGTGTTTGTTTTTTCTATTAAAGCTACTTTAGTTCAGATTTGTTTTGCAATGAAGTGTAAAATATTTACTCATTTAAGATATACTAACGTATTGTAATGCCCCTCGAAGTGGCCAAAGATGCACACAGTCGCTGATGCAGTCTGATCGTCGTTTTTAATAACAGATCGTCACGGAAAAAAGAACACATTCACACAAGAGCTGCTGGTGGCCACAACTCACGCCCATGCGCTCAATCATACCTCCCGCTCTCTCTTCCAACTTCCCTCCTCCACCCCTTGTCCCCTCGCTATGACGTCACTCACCGCCCGTAGGCCCAGCCAGCACATGCACAAAACAAGGAACAGATATTACACTGCCCTCCCCTTTATGAAACCCTCGCCCCCGAGGGGGTCAACAAAAAAAAATCCTCTGGACGCTGCGGCCTACGCCTCTGTCTCTTGGGTCGGCCTGGGCCCGTGCCATTTCTGTCTCCAACCGGAGGAACAGGGACAACATGAGTGGGATCTGGGGAACCTGAATCCACCACTCGTCCTGAAATGGCAGGTGAAACAGACCCGGCCTCAAATATCGGAACACCACTGCCCCGGTACGGAGCCAACCTGTCCCGATGTAGGGCAACCCTCCGGCCCCTGGGGGGAACTGCCACCCAATACACTACCTCCCCCACCCGCTCCAGGACCCTACACGGCCCATCCCAATGACTGTCTAACTTAGGGCAGCGTCCCTTCTTTCTTTTTGGTGTATACACCCAAACCAGCTCGTCGACCTGGAAGTTCCGCCCCCTGCTGCGTACGTCGTAGTTCCGCTTCTGACGTGCACCAGCTTTCTCTAGCTGGTCCCGGGCGAAGACATGCGCTGCCTCCAAACGATCCTGCAGTCTCCGGGCATATTCCAACCCCGGCTGATCCTCGGGGCTGCCTGGTGGTCTGCCAAACGCCATCCCCGCCAGTGTCCGGATCTCCCGGCCAAGCATCAGCAGAGCAGGAGTACAGCTTGTGGAACTTTGGACAGCCGAACGATACGCCATCAACACCATTGGAATATGCTGGTCCCAATCATGTTGGTGCTCGGGGGTGAGGATGGCAAGCTGCTGCTGCATGGTGCGGTTAAAACGTTCAACTAAACCATCACTCTGCGGATGCAAAGGGGTGGTTCGCGTCTTCTGCATGTTCAAGCGTTCACAAAGGGCAGCAAAAACCTTGGACTCAAAATTTCTGCCTTGATCACTGTGGAGTATATCTGCAGTCCCAAACCGGCAGAACATGCCCTCCAACAGTGCATCCGCCAACGTCTCCGCCTCCTGATCTGGCAGTGCGTATGCCTCGGGCCACTTTGTGAAATAGTCCATCGCACACAGCACGTAACGGTTCCCGTCACGAGAAAAGGACCCATAATGTCCACAGCAACCCGCTCCATGGGCGCCCCAACTCTCTGTTGCTGAAGCGGTGCATGCGATTGGTCTTGAGGACCCTTGTAGGCCGCACACTCGTCACACCGCCGGCAAAAGTCCTCCACGTCCCGTCGATGCTGGCCCCAGTAAAACCCTTGCCGAAGCCGTCTGAGTGTCTTTGTGCTGCCAAAGTGTCCGGTACCCGTGCCCCCGTGGCATGCTCTCAGTACCGACTCTCTAAGAGCTCTGGGAAACCACCACCTGCCACCTCTCCTCTCCGGTCGCTGGATCCTTCCACGCACACTGAAGCACGCCATCCTTCATGCGTAAGACAGCAAACTTGCTCCAAAGGCCTTTGGCGCCAACAGAGAGTCCCATCACTCCTTCCCAAGGTGGCCTCCTGCCACTCTGGACCCACTGTCGCACAGGGTTGAGATCACGATCCTCTTCCTGCTTGACAGCCCACTCTGCAATGTCCACAGCCTCCAGGATGCAGCACGATGGTCCAGCAGCAGTCGCCTCCCCACACAGCTCCAACTCCTTGGCATCCCGCCGGTCGTAGTAGCCGCAGCCGCCAACAGCACATGGACGCCGGGAAAGGGCATCAGCATTGACGTGCTGAGCTCCAGCCCGATGTACCACAGTAAAGTGGAACGCCTGCAGCTCATCCAGCCACCGCGCCACTTGGCCTTCTGGTTCCCTGAACGACATCAACCACTGCAGCGCAGCATGATCCGTCCTGATGGTGAACGGAACGCCACATAGGTAGTAGCGCAGCCAAAATCAATTCCGATTTCCGGCGCCGCGCGAGTGGCAGCCCGCTACAGTAGCTCCGGCTCATCGGTGAGCCTTTTCGTGTGTTTTTGTTCTTTAATATTACTCTACCTCATACCTTTAACGTATAATTGATAGTCGTAACTTGCGTAGCAATGGACACCCAAACTGCGGTATTCTTGCTGCTGCTGATGGCTATTTTTTGCGCGATCGTGTCCGGCGACTTGGCTCGGAGCCGAGCCCCCATTGTTTACAGCCGGAATCAGCTGTTAGCACTCCGTGCTAACCATGCGCCGGCTCCCGGGGCGAGACCCGATATCCCCCGTGAGCTGAGGAGGAAGAGACGGGGATCTCGTGCGGGGGTTAAACGCAGGGAAAGGAGGAGACGATACCATCCCGTCCTCCCGTCTGTTATCATGGGGAATGTTAGATCGCTCCCCAACAAGATGGACGAGCTAGCGGCGCTTACCCGGCACGAGAGGGACTTCCGGGAGGCTAGCCTGATGCTATTCACGGAGTCGTGGCTAACAGCGCTAACACCGAACGCGGTCGTAGAATTGGACGGCTTCCAAATCATACGCGCGGACAGGACGCTGGAGAGTGGAAAGAGGAAAGGAGGAGGGCTGGCTGTGTTTGTGAACGATAGATGGTGTAATCCTGGGCACATCACGATTAGGGAGCAGCTTTGCAGCAGGGATATTGAGCTGCTAGCTGTTGGCATGAGGCCATTCTACATCCCGCGAGAGTTTAGTCACGTGATCGCGGTGACTGTCTACGTCCCACCAGCTGCCAGCAGCGACACAGCCTGTGATGTCTTGACTGCAGCAGTGAGCAGGCTACAAACACAGCACCCAAATGCCCTGGTACTCATCTCTGGTGACTTCAATCATGCCTCCCCTTCCTCCTCTCTGCCTTTATTCACACAGTATGTCACCTGCCACACCAGAGACAATAAAACACTGGACCTTTTCTATGCCAACACCAAGGAGGCATACACATCACTGCCCCTCCCCCCGCTGGGCAAAGCTGATCACAACCTGGTGGCTCTCCAGTCTGTGTACAAACCTCTGGTCCGCAGGCAGCCAGCTGTGACCCGCACGGTTCAGAGATGGTCTGGAGAGGCCGAGGAGGCCTTAAAGGACTGCTTCAGCACAACTGTGTGGGAAGTATTCAGCGATGCTCACGGGGAAGACATTAGTAGTCTAACGGACACTGTTACAGACTATATAAATTTCTGCATGGAGAACACCATACCCACCAGGACAGTAAGGTGTTTCTCCAACAACAAACCCTGGATCACACCAGACATAAAAGCTCTCCTGAAGGAGAAGAGGAGGGCTTTTGCGTCAGGCAACATAGAGGAGCGGAGGACTGTGCAGCGCCAGCTGAGGAAGAGGATCAGAGAGGGGAAAAGGTCCTACAGGAAGAGGATGGAGGAGCAGCTGCTGCAGAATAACGCCAGGGGAGTCTGGAAGGGCCTGAAGACCATCTCAGGCCACGGACAACCAAGACCCGGACTGGGGGGGACCTGCAGTGGGCAAATGAGCTAAATCTCTTTTTCAATAGGTTCGATCAGATGCCTGCCTCCACTCCGTCTCTCCTGCTGCAGTCTCCACCTACTCCTCCTGCTGGGCGTGTCACCCCCTCCCCTCTTTTCTCCACAGTCTCCAGCTCCCAGCTACACCAGATAGCCACCACTCCTTCCTGTCCAGCCTTGGCCTTCACAACATCTCCGGTGAGGAACCAGCTGAAGAAGATGAAGGCGAGGAAGGCAGCGGGTCCAGATGGCATCAGCCCCCAGCTCCTCAAATCCTGCGCAGACCAGCTGTGTGGAATTGTCCAGCACATCTTCAACCTGAGCCTGAAGCTGGGCAGGGTCCCCCAGCTATGGAAAACATCCTGCCTGGTCCCGGTGCCAAAGACCCCCCACCCGAAGGAGCTCAACAGCTTCAGACCGGTGGCGCTGACGTCTCACCTGATGAAGACCCTGGAGAGACTGGTCCTTGTCCACCTGCGCCCCCTGGTGAGCTCCTCAATGGACCCACTCCAGTTCGCATACCAGCCTGGCATCAGTGTGGATGATGCCATCATCTACCTCCTCCACACTTCACTCTCCCACCTGGAGAAGGCGGGGAGCACTGTGAGGATCATGTTCTTTGATTTCTCCAGTGCTTTCAACACCATCCAGCCCACCCTACTGGGAGACAAGCTGGAGCGGGCGGGGGTGGCGCACCACCTCACCACATGGATCCAGGACTACCTCACAAACCGGCCACAGTATGTGAGGACACAGGACTGTGTGTCTGACGTGCTCCTCTGCAGCACGGGGGCCCCACAGGGAACTGTCTTGGCTCCCTTCCTGTTCACCCTCTACACCTCGGACTTCAACTACAACACCCCTACCTGTCACCTGCAGAAGTTCTCTGACGACTCTGCGATTGTCGGCCTCATCACAGGCGGAGATGATCGGGAGTACAGAGAACTTACTCAGGGTTTTGTGGACTGGTGCCAGCAGAACCGCCTCCTGATCAATGCGGGGAAATCCAAAGAAATGGTGGTGGATTTCGGTAGGCGCCAGCACTCTTCACCTGCACCAGTGAACATCCGGGGAACAGATGTTGAGAGAGTCTCAACTTACAAGTACCTGGGTGTTCATCTGAACAATAAACTGGACTGGTGCGACAACACAGACGCCCTCTATAGGAAGAGTCAGAGCAGACTCTTCCTACTCAGGAGACTGAGGTCTTTTGGGGTTCAGGGGACACTCCTCAGGAACTTTTATGACTCGGTGGTTGCATCGGTCATCTTCCAGGGAGTGGTCACCTGGGCAGGCGGCGTCTCGGCCCGGGACAAGAAGCGGCTGGACAAACTGGTCAAGAGGGCCGGCTCTGTCCTGGGCTGCTCCCTGGACTCTGTGGACTCGGTGGGGGACAGGAGGATGTTGGCCAAGCTGTCATCAATGCTGGGCAACCCGGACCACCCCCTCCAGGGCACCCTAACAGCACTCCAAAGCACCTTCAGTGACAGACTGTTACACCCTCGCTGTGCTAAGGAGAGATTCCGCCGTTCCTTCTTGCCTGCTGCTGTCAGACTCTTTAACAAGAACATTGTGTAGTCTCTACAAACTGGCGGTCATTAGTGCAATTGTGCAGTCCTGCACCTGAGCTCGTATCGTGCAATACCCAATATTCCCCACTACTGTAATACCGTGCAATACTCAACATTCCCCACTACTGTTAGTCTAGTTTTATTTTTATCCAATGCTGTTCCTTACATTTCACTACAGCACTGCAGCACTGTCACTTAGAGTATTTTTTCCTCTGTACTATGTACAGGCCGAAATGAGTGTTCCTCATATTTTTTATGTAGATGTAGGTTGGTGTGTATACACATGTGTATATACACATGTTACTGCGTATATCTACATAGGTTTGATTCTAAATGTTTGCCGTCAATGTTATACATTAATGGCCACATTATGCCGCCGCCCCTGTGTGACCTATATCTTTGCTACTGTAACAATGAAAATTTCCCCACTGTGGGATCAATAAAGGCATTCTTATTCTTATTCTTATTCTTAAAACAATTGCCAGCAGTTCACGTCTGGTGACACAGTATCGTCGTTCACTCTTATTGAAAATGCGGCTGAAGTAGGCCACCACTCGTTCACCTTCCGGCCCCACCTGTGACAACACTGCCCCCATGCCGACATTGCTAGCGTCCGTATCCAGCACAAAAGACAAGGCTGGATCAGGTGGAGTGAGAACAGGAGCATTGATGAGGGCATTTTTCAGGCTGGAAAATGCCTCCTCACAGTCCGGCGTCCACAAAAAGGGTTGGTTGTCCTGAAGAAGCCGGAACAAGGGCGCCCCGATGCAAGAAAATCCTCTCACGAACCGTCTGTAATATGAGGAAAGCCCCAAAAAACTCTTAAGCTGCTTCTGATCTTTTGGGGCTGGCCAGTCTTTGATGGCGCTGACCTTCTCCTCCAGTGTGCTGATGCCGTCTCCATTCACTCGGTGACCCAGGAACTCCACCTCTCGCCGCATAAAGTGGCACTTTTCTGGGTGCAGTTTCAGTCCAGCCGCAGCAATTCTACCCAGCACTAGCCTCAGAGACTCCAACGCAGTCTTGAAGGACTCACCGTGCACAAGGACGTCGTCCAAATACACCAAGCACTCTTGCCGCGGAATGTTCAAGAGCACTGTGTCCATCAAGCGCTCGAACGTTCCTGGTGCATTGCAGAGTCCAAAACTCATTACTTTAAACTGCCAGTGTCCTCGGGGGGTGCAGAACGCTGTCTTAGGTCTGGACTCAGCGGTGAAGGGGACCTGCCAGTAGCCACTGCGCAGGTCGAGCGATGAGAACCACGCAGACCCAGAGACCAGATCCAACGTCTCATCTATCTGCGTGAGCGGGTAGCAGTCCTTCCTTGTCACTTTATTGAGCGGCCTGTAGTCCACACAGAACCGCGGTCTGGTACTTTTCTTTCTGGGAACCATGATCACGCCAGACGCCCACGGGCTGTCAGAAGGCTCTATAATTCCCGCCTCGAGCATGGCACGGACCTCCTGATCCGCAGCCTCCTGCTGGGCCAAAGGCAGGCGTCGGGGCCGCACCTTAACTGGTCGCGCGTCCCCGGTGTCGATGTGGTGCTCAACCAAGTGAGTGAGGCCCACCTCATTCTCACTGAGGGCAAAAATGCTCTCAAAGTCGCACAGCACCAGCCACAGCTGCTCCCACTGCTCGACATCCAAGCCATCACAGTTCTTTTCCCAGATGAACCATATCGCCTCTGCCCGGTTCTCTGCTTGGCGACCCGGGGTTACATTCCCTGGCATGGCTGGGCTGGCTGTCACTGACCCCCCCCCCCCCCCCCCCAAGCCCCCCCCCCCCCCCCCCAAGGGTCGTCCGTCACGGGGCGAGCGAACTCTACCCGATCTACTGTCGGTCGCTGTGAGGTCAACTCCGGTAGCCCCAACTGGGAACAAGTCCAGGTGGGGTGAGCGAACTCTACCTGCAGGGTCAGCAGTGTTGATGATTACACCCGAAGTACCCCGTTGAGACGCCGGAACCAGCCCCACAGGCTGACCATTCGGCAGGTTGAGCGCCCCAGCTCCCAAATCCACCACACATTTTGCAGCTTTCAAAAAGTCCCGACCCAGAATACATGGGTCACTCACGTCCGCCACCCAAGCTGAGTGAGTCGTTGACAAACCTCCCAAAACAAACACAAATGTCCCTCTGCCTCTCATGGGGGCTGTTTCACCGGTCACTGTCCTCAGTTTTGTAAAGGTCGATTCAGGCCTCACAATCGTGGCTGAGGACCCAGTGTCCACCAGGGCTGTGCAAGAAGTGTCCCCAATCTGCACGCGAGCAAGCTGGACATGCAGCCGCAGCTCATCTGGTCTGAGGGCTTGGATGAACTGATCACGTATCAGTTCATTTTGTATCTCATTTGGCATTCCAGCATACGCGCGCCGACCCAGGCTCTCGATCTCATGCGCGAGATAACGGAGCGGCTGCCCTGGATGTCGATCACGGTGCTTGAACTCACAGCGCAGGGAGTCTCTCAAATTAAACTCCCCAAAGCGCCTCTGCAAAGCACCCACCAGCGCGCTGTAATCGAGTCTCTCTTCGGGGCTCAGCAGCAGCAGACAGGATGTGGCATCCTCCGTCAGCGAAAGCACCAACTGCACCGCTTTCGTCTTCTTCGGCCAATCCGCGGCATCAGCCACCAACTCAAACTGTGCTCTATAAGCCTCCCAACTACCCTTTCCGGAGAATTTAAGTGCCTTCGTAGCGGGCCACGCGAGGCCCAGAGCACCGCCATGCACGTTCACAATCTCGTCCGCGGCGGCAGCTGTCGCTCCGTCATAGCGTAACCCCGTTTTGGCGGGCTCACGCTCATCTTGGCGCGGAACAGCAGCGTTATGGCGGCCGCACTTAGTGCAACTTGACTCAGGCATATCAATCACGCACGGCACGGCTTCTTCTTTCACCTTTCGTCGAATAAGGGGATCGCCGAACATCCTCAAAGCCGAGCATGCGACGAGTGAATCCGAAACTTCTGACACCAAATGTAATGCCCCTCGAAGTGGTCAAAGATGCACACAGTCGCTGATACAGTCTGATCGTCGTTTTTAATAACAGAACGTCACGGAAAAAAGAACACATTCACACAAGAGCTGCTGGTGGCCACAACTCACGCCCATGCATTCAGTCATACCTCCCGCTCTCTCTTCCAACTTCCCTCCTCCACCCCTTGTCCCCTCGCTATGACGTCACTCACTACCCATAGGCCCAGCCAGCACATGCACAAAACAAGGAACAGATATTACAGTATTTATCTTGATGTTACTTGAATAAATTATTGTTGCCACTACTCTTGCTCATTCTTAATTGTTGCCGGACCTACCTGCACCATTTAAAAGGGGCCTTGCCTACCGCTCGGTTACATGGGTGGAGTAAGGCACCTTGTTCTAACCTGAATCTCTTGAGTGTATTCTTTTAACAGATTATTCCTTTTTACGGGCAATGGAAATAGTTTGGATGTAAAGTTACTACCTCTGTCAGATTACGCTTACCTTTTATCATTAAGGTCTTAGCCGTTCATTTAGTAGAGGTTGAGTGGCCTAGAATGACAATACTAGGGTTAAACTGAGATTATAGAATTTATCTTAATACATTTGAATAATCAAATGTTAATTCATTAGGCTTTTAATTACTGAAAGGTAAAATGTAGTCAATAAATAAGAGAATTAGGTGATTATGAATTTTACCACAGAGTCCAGGGAGCAGCCCAGGACAGAGCCGGCCCTCCTGACCAGTTTGTCCAGCCGCTTCTTGTCCCGGGCCGAGACGCCGCCTGCCCAGGTGACCACTCCCTGGAAGATGACCGATGCAACCACCGAGTCATAAAAGTTCCTGAGGAGTGTCCCCTGAACCCCAAAAGACCTCAGTCTCCTGAGTAGGAAGAGTCTGCTCTGACTCTTCCTATAGAGGGCGTCTGTGTTGTCGCACCAGTCCAGTTTATTGTTCAAATGAACACCCAGGTACTTGTAAATTGAGACTCTCTCTACATCAGTTCCCCGGATATTCACTGGTGCAGGTGAAGAGTGCTGGCGCCTACTGAAATCCACCACCATTTCTTTGGATTTCCCCGCATTGATCAGGAGGCGGTTCTGCTGGCGCCAGTCCACAAAACCCTGAGTAAGTTCTCTGTACTCCCGATCATCTCCGCCTGTGATGAGGCCGACAATCGCAGAGTCGTCAGAGAACTTCTGCAGGTGACAGGTAGGGGTGTTGTAGTTGAAGTCCGAGGTGTAGAGGGTGAACAGGAAGGGAGCCAAGACAGTTCCCTGTGGGGCCCCCGTGCTGCAGAGGAGCACGTCAGACACACAGTCCTGTGTCCTCACATACTGTGGCCGGTTTGTGATGTAGTCCTGGATCCATGTGGTGAGGTGGTGGGCCACCCCCGCCCGCTCCAGCTTGTCTCCCAATAGGGTGGGCTGGATGGTGTTGAAAGCACTGGAGAAATCAAAGAACATGATCCTCACAGTGCTCCTCGCCTTCTCCAGGTGGGAGAGTGAAGTGTGGAGGAGGTAGATGATGGCATCATCCACACTGATGCCAGGCTGATAAGCGAACTGGAGTGGGTCCATTGAGGAGCTCACCAGGGGGCGCAGGTGGACAAGGACCAGTCTCTCCAGGGTCTTCATCAGGTGAGACGTCAGCGCCACTGGTCTGAAGCTGTTGAGCTCCTTCGGGTGGGGGGTCTTTGGCACCGGGACCAGGCAGGATGTTTTCCATAGCTGGGGGACCCTGCCCAGCTTCAGGCTCAGGTTGAACATGTGCTGGACAATTCCACACAGCTGGTCTGCGCAGGATTTGAGGAGCTGGGGGCTGATGCCATCTGGACCCGCTGCCTTCCTCGCCTTCATCTTCTTCAGCTGGTTCCTCACCTGAGATGTTGTGAAGGCCAAGGCTGGGCAGGAGGGAGTGGTGGCTATCTGGTGTAGCTGGGAGCTTGTAGTATACTAATCTAATACTTTTTTATACTAATTTGGAACAAATTAAGTTTATAAAAGTATGCTATATGTATACTCATGAAGTGTACTACAAGTACATTCATTTATATACTACTGGTATACAAGTCATATACTTCTAGTCCACAGTTTAGTTTACAGGTTTATACTTGAAGTGTACTGCAAGTGCACTCATTTATATACTACTAGTATACAAATTGTATACTTCTAGTTAACGCTTTAGTTTACAGGTTTATACCTGAAGTGTACTGCAAGTGCACTCATTTATATACTACTAGTATACAAATTGTATACTTCTAGTTAACACTTTAGTTTACAGGTTTATACTTTAAGTATACCAAAAGGACACTCATTAATGCACCATTATACTTGTACAGCACATTTTAAGATGGCTTACTGTGCATTTCCAAATATATAATAAAAGTAAAAAAAAGAAAAAAGTCATATCAAATATTTCTTTATTGAGAAAGGTAGTTCAGGATTTCAATTGTTTCCATTTTCCCCATTTATTTGTTTCACATAACTAATATTACACTTTTTCTCTAATTATCTTCCTCACATCTTGGGTTGTCGATCAGGGAACCTCACCCGAGTATGTGCTGTGGGTGAGAAAAACACGTGAAATAAAACAAATATTATTTTTCGGTAAATCACTCACAATTAACAACACAAGGGTTTTCTATACCGTTCTGAATTTAACTTTAGAGCAATAAGCAATTCATGCTACAGGGAAACTGGATAAAATGAGCCACTTGAAGAGGTAGTGCACACTAAATAGTATCAGAAATAATTGTGGGTCATTAACACCGCTCATACAATGCGCTCACCAAGTATAGCATCAAGTTTTGAATCCATCCAACTGCTTTGTCCAAAGGGCACTCCGGGATTTGTTTTGGGTCATTTTGTTGATCCTCCGAAGTCATACAAGAAATCTTGCCAACCTCCACAGCCCTATCTTTAAAATACAGATAATAAATGGCAAAAGCCATGGTCTTATTTTAATGCTTATAAAAAAAAAAACGAGACGACACGAAGCAACGTATCCGTTTGAACGTAGACGGATTTTTTCTTTTGATTCAAGTAAGCTTTGGCGCCAAGTTTTAAATCTGCTACTCTCGCCGCCCATTGGTTACGTGGCAGCGCCTGCTGATTCATTCATTCATTCATTATCCATACCGCTTCTCCTCACAAGGGTCGCGGGCGTGCTGGAGCCTATCCCAGCTGTCTTTGGGCAGTAGGCGGGGGACACCCTGAATTGGTTGCCAGCCAATCGCAGGGCACACAGAGACAAACATCCGCACTCACAATCACACCTACGGGCAATTTAGACAGTCCAATCAACTTACCAGGCATGTTTTTGGAATGTGGGAGGAAACCGGAGAACCCGGAGAAAACCCACGCAGGCACGGGGAGAACATGCAAACTCCACACAGGGAAGCCGGAGCCGGGATCGAACCCACGACCTCTGAACTGTGAGGCGGACGTGCTAACCAGTCGACCACCGTGCCGCCGCGCCTGCTGATGTCACGCTGTAATCGTATATTTCTGTAATTTATTTCTTTTCCGTTATGTTTTTCAAACCATGGTTCTTGTGTTGGTATGTTCCGAGTTACAAAAAATGAATAAATATAAATAACTAAAAAAGTGCATTATTGCTACATTGGTGAAGTCACTTCAGTTTATATCCACCGACATTTCCTGCCCGTTGTCGCGGACGGTAACACAGGATCGCTGAAAGGGGGGAAAAAGATGCGATTGGGCTGCAAAGTTGTATGTATGCGAAATATTTATGAATAAAACGTGTCCATGTTCTCCCTCTGAAAAACAATAACCAAATTCCGATTCCCAAAGCCACCATACATTCTCGTGACTTCTTCTCACTATACGTTCGCAGGCGATGCTGGGGGGCGAAAAAATGCCTCGCTAATATAGCAGTGAAGCACTTTCATTTATTTTTTACGTTTAGTAACTTGGAATACACAAATACAACAGCCAAGGGGCGACAAAAATAGCGGGAAAGAAATATATCTAAACTAAAAACATGAGCCTGATGTCATCAGCAGGCACCCTCAACTCGAGCTGATGGGCAAACCCCCACCTTGTGACCATTGTTATCAGAGACTCAGTGAGTGTTGACTGGCAAGACAGACATGGACAGAAGCATGTTTCCAAAATGTATGTGTTGATCTGTAATTGTGATTCAGTAGCACGTCCCTTGCTTCGGAACACTAAACAATTCAATGGTTATCAAGACTGTGATTTTTTTTTCTTGCAAGAGTAAATCCGTATGAACCGAATCCCCACTGAAGAGGTACGATAGTGCCATGTGCGTGAAAGATGGTACATGTTGTTTAATCAAACTTGCTTGTTTTTAAATAAACATGTTCAAATCAAATCCCTGCATTTTGTTCATGTGCCAAACTATGTTATGTTTTAGTCGAGGCTTTTACTAAATCAGATAAGCCAGTATTTAAAAACTCACAAATCAATGTAAAAAGTACATCGTATATGATTCTAAACAACAGAAATCATCACAGCTTTCTGACCTGAAATGATTAAAAACAAAATGTGTTCTTGTTGAAACAGATGATTCTGTGATATAACACTAATGCCAAACCCTTATGAGAGGGACAAAACCTGTATCAATAAATTCAAGTTAAATGTTTCTAACTCTTTTCTTGTGTTTTAATATAAAGACAATACAGTTGAGCACTGTACAATTGTGAACCTGTAAACTTCAGTACTATGATGTGTTGAACATGTACAAACTAAAGCAAACTGCTTGTCAGTCGTGAAAAACATCTAAACTTCGAAACTGAATGCAAGCATATTTCCTTTTCCTGTAATTGGACCAATTCTGACAAGGCTAAGTATTAGCACTTTGTGGCAGAAAGACGTATATCGTCGCTGTCCTGTGAAAAACATGCATGTCCAATTTTGTATTATTATTTTTTTATTATTATGTTCACGTTAATAGGATATCTGTAATGCAGAAACTCCCTTCTCATAAAAATTTAAAAATTGGGGAAAAAAATGGACATAAGTGTTTTTCACAGGATAGCGACGATATGGTTTCATATAAATTTAATTCTTAGTACTAATGTACTTATAGCCTTACATTTTTCTGTATACTTTACAGAAGGAACGTGTATACTTGAAGCTTCCATATAAGTTTATCTTAGACTTTGGTGTGTACTTTTCAGTCCAAGCCAAGTATACTTAAGCATACTTCTGTGAAGTTTAGAAAATGAAGTATTTAAAAAGTACACTTCAAGTATACTGCCTCCATTTTAGTATAAAAAAAGTTTACTTACAGTATACTTCGATAAACTACTTTTTGCTAAGGTATTGTTTTTTAGTACATCTTAAATCAAATTTAGAAACCAAAGCCTCATAAAGTTCTCCTGGTTTGTCCATTAGATGTAGAATCGACCAAATACCCTTCTCTACCCAATCACGATAAAACAGGAATTTTCTTCTCATTAGAACATATCTATTGTTCCCGATAGGAACAGAAAAATTATGATTATCTATCAATTTCCAATACAAAAAGACCTGCTGATGAAACTTGGACAATTTAACTGGCAGTTTAGAAATACAAAAATGAGACTTTAACACAAAATAAATACCACCACATTTCTCAAATATTTTCGAGGGAATATAGAATAAAAAATTATCCATGTTGCCTTTCAACAATTGTTGCAACCACTTTTTTATCATACCATTCATTGCTTCGTAATCAATTACATTTAGTCCCCCTTCTTCAAATGATTTTACTGCATCCCCTTTCCTTATATAATTATGTTTGTTTTTCCAAATAAAATAAAAATTTGATTTATTGATTTGATCAAATGATCTGTAATAAATAAAGAGAAAGCTGGGTATATAAATCTGGAAAGTACCTCCATTTTGGTAATCAAAAATAGATATATCTCTTTGCAAACAGGAATTAAGTATAGATGTGCATTTATCTACAACTGTAGCAACATTCAGTTTTTCTCTGATTTAGTAATCCTTGGCTATAATCACCCCTAAATATTTCACCTCATCTTTTACTGGAATCCCATACAGATTCATTGGACGATGATCATGTGTCGACATCAACTCGCGTTTTTTCAAGTTTAAATATAATCCTGATGCTTTAGAAAACAAACCAATTTTTCTAGTTACCAACGGGATCTGTTCTGCTTTCTTAAAAATATTGTTGTATCGTCAGCTAATTGAATTATTGTCAAATGATTACCCAATACATTCAAGGCTTTATCTCAGGACTATTCTTCGGAAAAATAGCTAACAGCTCTGCAACCAAAATAAATAAGGGGGAACAAGAACATCCCTGCCTTATCCCCCTTTTAACCTCGAATCTCCTTGTTGTTCCTGAAGGAAGAGAAACGGAACTATTAATATCCTTATATATCATATTGATTACCTTAATAAATCTTTTACCAAATCCAGAATATTCGAGGGACTTTATTATAATATGCTCTACGGAGTCAAAAGCTTTGTAAAAATCTAAAAATAAAATAAAGCCATTATCTTCAATCAATGATCCATAATCAATCAAATCAAGAACCAATCTACTATTATGATGTATGGATTTGTCCCTAATGAATCCAGATTGTGTTTCACTGCTATCTGTCCAATATTGATTTTTAACCGATTAGCAAAAATAGGTGTCAACAATTTGTAGTGAACATTCAACAAAGTTATGGGTCAGCGGCACGTAAAGTCTGACACTAAAGCTTATATACCCAATATACACTCTGTCTGAGACTCGTTCATCTGACACATCCAGCGGAATGCGGGAGATCACTCCTCGTACAAGTCTCCTTTTCTTGGCTAAGGCTACCTGAACCCATTTCCCTTCCAATTTATTCACCCTGATTGATTTACCAAGCTGTGCGCTATCTTTGCAAACGACTAACAATGCTCCACTTCTCAGTACTTTCGCACTCTTCACCTCTATTTGCTTGTTTATTCCCTTGGCAAGGAGAACTGGGGTCCACCTACTGAACGACGCCCCTTCTTGTTCCAGTTCAACAATAACTTTGTATTCTTCTTCACTCCCTCTTGCTTGCTCTTTATCTGTGTCATCTGAACTATCGCTAGGTCTGTCCTTCCCTAATTTTTAAATCCTAAAAATAATATACATTCTCGAACAGGAAAACATCTGGCATTCTTCAGAAAGCATTGTCTTGATACAATAGAAACAGAAAAAGAACATTTGCAAGGCTTTTTCAAAAATGTCTTTTACAAGAATTGCTTTAAGTGTTTAAAAACAAAATAAAGTAAAAAACAAAATTTGATGGTAACAACCATTGAGACTCTTCACATTCAAACAAATTATATTGTTTTGCAGTTTCTACCAAACCATTTATCTTTTCACTTCTTTCTACCATTAAGATAAGATAAGATAAGAATGCCTTTATTGATCCCACAGTGGGGAAATTGTCATTGTTACAGTAGCAAAGATATAGGTCACACATGGGCGGCGGCATAATGTGGCCATTAATGTATAACATTGACGGCAAACATTTAGAATCAAACCTATGTAGATATACGCAGTAACATGTGTATATACACATGTGTATACACACCAACCTACATCTACATAAAAAATATAAGGAACACTCATTTCGGCCTGTACATAGTACAGAGGAAAAAATACTCTAAATGACAGTGCTGCAGTGCTGTAGTGAAATGTAAGGCACAGCATTGGATAAAAATAAAACTAGACTAACAGTAGTGGGGAATGTTGAGTATTGCACGGTATTACAGTAGTGGGGAATATTGGGTATTGCACGATATGAGCTCATGTGCAGGACTGCACAATTGCACTAATGACCGCCAGTTTGTAGAGACTACACAATGTTCTTGTTAAAGAGTCTGACAGCACCAGGCAAGAAGGAACGGCGGAATCTCTCCTTTGCACAGCGAAGGTGTAACAGTCTGTCACTGAAGGTGCTGTGGAGTGCTGTTAGGGTGCCCTGGAGGGGGTGGTCCGGGTTGCCCAGCATTGATGACAGCTTGGCCAACATTCTCCTGTCCCCCACCGAGTCCACAGAGTCCAGGGAGCAGCCCAGGACAGAGCCGGCCCTCTTGACCAGTTTGTCCAGCCACTTCTTGTCCCGGGCCGAGACGCCGCCTGCCCAGGTGACCACTCCCTGGAAGATGACCGATGCAACCACCGAGTCATAAAAGTTCCTGAGGAGTGTCCCCTGAACCCCAAAAGACCTCAGTCTCCTGAGTAGGAAGAGTCTGCTCTGACTCTTCCTATAGAGGGCGTCTGTGTTGTCGCACCAGTCCAGTTTATTGTTCAGATGAACACCCAGGTACTTGTAAGTTGAGACTCTCTCAACATCTGTTCCCCGGATATTCACTGGTGCAGGTGAAGAGTGCTGGCGCCTACCGAAATCCACCACCATTTCTTTGGATTTCCCCGCATTGATCAGGAGGCGGTTCTGCTGGCACCAGTCCACAAAACCCTGAGTAAGTTCTCTGTACTCCCGATCATCTCCGCCTGTGATGAGGCCGACAATCGCAGAGTCGTCAGAGAACTTCTGCAGGTGACGGTAGGGGTGTTGTAGTTGAAGTCCGAGGTGTAGAGGGTGAACAGGAAGGGAGCCAAGACAGTTCCCTGTGGGGCCCCCGTGCTGCAGAGGAGCACGTCAGACACACAGTCCTGTGTCCTCACATACTGTGGCCGGTTTGTGAGGTAGTCCTGGATCCATGTGGTGAGGTGGTGCGCCACCCCCGCCCGCTCCAGCTTGTCTCCCAGTAGGGTGGGCTGGATGGTGTTGAAAGCACTGGAGAAATCAAAGAACATGATCCTCACAGTGCTCCCCGCCTTCTCCAGGTGGGAGAGTGAAGTGTGGAGGAGGTAGATGATGGCATCATCCACACTGATGCCAGGCTGGTATGCAAACTGGAGTGGGTCCATTGAGGAGCTCACCAGGGGGCGCAGGTGGACAAGGACCAGTCTCTCCAGGGTCTTCATCAGGTGAGACGTCAGCGCCACTGGTCTGAAGCTGTTGAGCTCCTTCGGGTGGGGGGTCTTTGGCACCGGGACCAGGCAGGATGTTTTCCATAGCTGGGGGACCCTGCCCAGCTTCAGGCTCAGGTTGAACATGTGCTGGACAATTCCACACGGCTGGTCTGCGCAGGATTTGAGGAGCTGGGGGCTGATGCCATCTGGACCCGCTGCCTTCCTCGCCTTCATCTTCTTCAGCTGGTTCCTCACCTGAGATGTTGTGAAGGCCAAGGCTGGACAGGAAGGAGTGGTGGCTATCTGGTGTAGCTGGGAGCTGGAGTCTGTGGAGAAAAGAGGGGAGGGGGGTGACACGCCCAGCAGGAGGAGTAGGTGGAGACTGCAGCAGGAGAGACTGAGTGGAGGCACTAAATTAGGATTAAACATTGGAAATATTTGTTCAAGTCCTTTTGGAAACATTTTAGCGACGGGCACTTATTTCTCCATTTGCTGGAGTGAATATTTATCAATTTATCAAATTTGACAACGTGGGGATTCATCTTTGAATAAAATAATTGGTTCTTTATTAAAGGGAGTGATATTTATGATATTGTTTTTTAGCCAATCAAACAAATATTTCCAAAATAGTTTGACTAGTGGACATGAGTAAAAAAGTTGTTTAATAGTCTCATTTTTGTATGACAAAAAAGACACGGCTCCACATCAAACCCAAATCTCATGCGTAAAGTCTCAGCAGCTGGATAATAATAATGGATAATATTGAATTGCAGCTCTTTAGCTTTTGCATGAATTGGCCACTTCATAAATTTAACATGTTTATTTGAAATTCTTAAATCTATTTCTCTAGTTCTTATGTTTGTAGCTTTAATTAGAGCAATAAAGAAGATTTCTTTGAATCTTGTGTGAATTACTTTATTATTGCATTTTTTATCTCCACTTTTATATTGGCCAATTTGAATTTCTGGTAAAGTTATCTTCACGTCTGAATATGAAAGTGTGCTTTTAATTTGTTGAGCTAAGGGGGCTGGAATAGCATGACGTATATTTCTGTATTCTCTATAAAAGATCATTGTATTCCGTACTTAGATAGATAGATAGATAGATAGATAGATAGATAGATAGATAGGTTTATTTGGAAGGGGACAGTGCAATTTCACATAACACATGAAAAAACATGGTTAAAAAAGCCAGAATTAGCCAAAAGGCTATTTTTCATCTGACGTCCCCTACTTATCATTAAAAGAGTCAAGTGGCATAATTGATCCAGAATCATCCATGAGGTCAGCTATAAATCTTATTCTCTTGTCATACCACCTTCGTTTGAATAGAGTTTTGATTTATTTTTATTGTTCTGTTGTTCCATAAGGTGGAACCATGTGGACTAAAGTTGTGGGGAAATGCCATTTTCCAGTAGTGTAACACTTGCTTATGAAAGTCAGATACTTTTATGGGCAGTTTTGTGATTTCATAATCACATTTCAACAAAAAGTCCAATCCTCCCACTTTCTTGAATATACTTTTAGGGATATGGAACCAATTGGAATCAGGTTGCGATAGAAAGGCTTTAATCCTATTTATTCTAAACATTCCTATCATTGATTCAAAGTCCACTGTATTCAAACTTCCTTTTTTAAAATTTTTTTTTACATTTTTGACCAGTTGTGACTTTCGTACATAGTGTGTTTTGTTTCTCCGTTTGCAGTTATATATAATCGAGTTGGCTTTCTTAAAGCAGCACTGGGCAGGAAATTGACCTTAATCATTTTTTTTCTTTTGATGAAACATTGACTTACAAGTAGTTGAATGGGACTTTTGTCACGCCCTGCAGGTGTCTTTCGTTTTTACTGGCACTAAGCGACTTTGAGGAGGATGGGAGCAACAAAAAAATACAAATGTCCTGAATTGCTTTACGGCATACTCACTTCCTCCTTTCGCTATAAGGACGGACGTCGATTTGACCGTCTGCACGCTATTACCGGTGTCATGGCAGAAGCCCCAAAACAAACTAAAGTATTGTTTAAACAAATTACATTCATTACCTCATCGCTATTCATCTTTCACACAGCCACTGGAATTAGAAATGCAATTCAGTCCAACTTGCAGGCCAGCCAGAGCTCAGGATTTCACGTCACCTAGCGCTGACGCGCATGGAAAATGTGGTTGACTGTTGTCAAAACACTACCGCTTTTTCCCACATGGTGCCGCCATAATCAACAAAAACTGACAGTGTTGCTCTAATGCTTTGAGACTGACATGGATAGACCAGATTTGAAATGCCTTCACCCTTGGATAAGATGTTTCGTCGAAAAATGGAGAGGTCCCTAGATAGCCAATGATTTACTGTATTTGGTTTTTCCATAACTTTAAACTTGTCATTATAATTTTTATTTTCCCTCAATTTATTATTTTTTATTATATTTAAACCCAAGTATTTTACTTCCTTTTTAACAGGAATAGACATGATTTGGACTTCATCACAATGTGACAATGACAGAATTTCGTATTTGTTCGGATTCAAATTTAAATCAGATGCTTTGGAGAAAACAGAGATCACTTTTAACGCCTTTTCAATTGTTGATTTGTCTTTTAAAAATAAAACCGTATCATCCGCAAATTGACTTATTTGAAATTCATAACACCCAAACTTAATCACATTAATTTCTGAGTGATTAACGATCAAATAGCTAATATTTGGGTACACAGAATGAACATTTTTGATATCGGACAGCCTTGTCTAATTCCTCTAAGAAATTTTATTTCATTCCTGGTCATTCCTGGGTTTAGAGAGATGTAGCTAAATATGTCATTATAAAACATTTTGATGACTTCACAGAATCTAGCCATGAATCCAAATTTCTATAATGTCCATCCATCCATTATCGATACCGCTTATCCTCACAAGGGTCGCTGGCGTGCTGGAGCCTATCCCAGCTGTCTTCGGGCAGTAGGCGGGGGACACCCCGAATTGGTTGCCAGCCAATCACAGGGCACATAGAGACAAACATCCACACTCACAATCACACTTTGGGGCAATTTAGAGAGTCCAATCAACTTACCATGCATGTTTTTGGAATGTGGGAAGAAACCGGAGTACCAGGAGAAAACCCACGCAGGCACGGGGAGAACATGCAAGCTCCACACAGGGAGTCCGGAGCCGGGATCGAACCCACAAATTTCTATAATGTAGTAATTAAAAATGTATATTCTATAGAATCAAACGCTTTAAAGAAGTCGATGAACAGAACAAAACCTTCAGTTTCAATGTACGATTGATAGTCCAGCATGTCTAGTATTAATCGAACATTCTGAATATTTCGCTCTTTAATGAAAGCAGATTGATACTCTTCAACTAATTTAGCCAAAACCTGTTTGGGTCGATTTGCATACACCAGTGCTAATATCTTGTAATCATTGCAAAGCAACGTTATAGGCCTCCAATTATCAAGTGCCAATAGATCCTTATTTGGTTTAGGCAATAATGTTATTAATCCTGTTTTCATTGTTGCGGATAAGAATCCTTTATCTACACATTTCATGAAGGCATTGTACAACTAGTTTTGTTGTCGTTCCAAAAATGTTTATAAAATTCTATTGTTATTCCATCAATTCCTGGTGATTTCCCCTCTTTCATCTGTTTTAATGCTGTTTCAATTTCCGATATGTTTAAATTTTCCTCTAAAAATTTTTTTTTGGCTTCCCTTATTTTCTTGATTTTGTCGTTAACTATTTCATAAAGGAAATCACATTCTTTTTATTTAGGTCTGACAAGTACCAATACACTCTAACATAGGGCACATACCTGACTGCAGAAATCTTTATTAAGTAGCAGGTTATTGTTAAATTTACAAATATTTTCTGATCTCCTGTTTTGTTGAATAACCACTAATTTTAGGGTAATTATACAGTGATCTGTGAGTGGGGATGCTGAGATTTCACACTGTAAGATATCATTGCATAACATTTGTGAGACAAGCCAATAGTCGAATCTTGAACTCTGTATGTTATTTGAAGAACTGATCCATGTGTATTTTAAGGTGGTAGGATTGATCATTTTCCAGTAATCAATTGTGTTAGTCATTCTGCTTAAATTGGACAAAGTTTCATTATATTCTGGTTGTAGACCTTTATGAGGTATACAATCTAATCAAGAGTTTGGGGCTATATTAAAATCTCCCATTATCACCTTTTCTGTCTGAAATGTAATTCGCCATTCACTAATAGGCTTTGTTAATAGTTTGATTATTATACCCATATACACATGTTAATATAAATCTTTGGTCATACATTTCTGCCACAGCTATAATCCAGTGTCCACTCATCACTTTTTTGCTCAATTATTAAACCAGGAAACATGTTGAAAAATATAATTCATAACCCCTGCGGTTTCCATAGTTTTTCATCTGTTAATCCCAAAGGTGGGTAGTAACGAGTTACATTTACTTGAGTACATTTTGGGAAATTTTGCACTTCTAGGAGTAGTTTTTACTTTTAATTGAGTAGATTTGTGAAGAAGAAACTGTACTCTTACTCCGCTACATTAGGCTACATTGAACACGTTACCTAAATCCCTTCCGTGTACATACGCGTCTCTCTCTCCCTCTCCCTCGCTATTATGGCTCTCTCATTCTCTCTCAGAGAAAGGCGCATTTAATTTGTCAGAGACCTGCGTCAGGCTCTACCATGTGACTGTGTTTCACCAATCAAACGTAGCCGTATGGCAGTCTCGTCACGTGATCATATTCAACTTCAGCTGCGGGAAAGAGTTGTTTTCGGATGAAACGGATCGAAAATGTTACGCAGCAATGCCGACTATGCAGACACAGTAGGCTACATGAATTTACCTTAAGATTATTTTAAACTATTCTTTAATTAAATGTAATTCATTTTATTGATTGGATGGACTTTAATTTGCTTGAAGATGATTATTTTGTATTTTCGTCTGATTGAATGGTTGTTTTAAAAAAAATAAATGAGACGTTGCTAGAGTTACTCAGTGCTTGAGTACTTTTTTACTTTTACTCAAGTAATTATTTGGATGACTACTTTTTATTTCTACTTGAATCATATTACTCTGAAGTAACTACTTTTACTTGAGTACAATTTTTGGCTACTCTACCCACCTCTGGTTAATACCGAATGAGTCTCTTGAAGAAAAAAAAAACCAATTTGCCTTCTGTTCCTTAAAAAAAAAAAAAAAAAAAAGCCTTGCGTTTAACAATCTTTTTTAAACCTCTAACGTTCATAGAAACAAACAAAACAGACATGTAATTCTCAAAAAACTGTATGCGCTGTAATCATAAACTGAGCGCAGGAATGAGCATGATGTCCTAAAATATTATTTTCAATCCACCAGTGTTAACCAAACCTCACCTTTATATTCAGTGACATCTAGCGGCGAACTAATAGAATGCAACAACCTAAACTCAAAGCGCGAGCAATTTGAAGGACAGTACTCGCACTACGGCAGCCCGGAGTGACCATACTTCGCAAGCCTACCACCAATTTCTTCAGCAGAGGTACAAGCAAGATGTCATCACAAACGACTTCTAGTATTCCCTTTAGTGAAGAAGTAAGTGCATTGCATTTGTTACACATGCAGTAGTCATTTATCCAGCAAATTTATTATAGGGTGATTTATTTTCAGACTTATTTCTATTTATTTTGACATTTTATGGAACTAGTACTAGCTTACACTAATGCCAATGGCTGACACTTGTCTTGATGCAATTAAGCAAAGCTACAGAGAACACATACTGAGTCGTATTAGTGTTTTATAGACATTCGGCCCATCTCAAGGGAGAGAGTGAGAGGGAGGGGCCGAGTGAGACGACGAGGCAGAGCTCGAGGACGCGGTGCTTCACTACCACGACGACCGCGTAACCCAGTTGAAGACGAGAAAAGAGTAGAGGCACTGAGGAGTCGACGAATATAGAAATGACAAAGGTTGGTAGCCTACAATTACATGATGATCAGTGCACAGGAAAAAAAAGTCCATGCTATCATGCTATGTTATCATGATGGATGGTGAAGGATTTGTTCAATATTAGCATCAGGCTGGTAATTACTGACTCTAGATGGATGGCTGAATATTAGCCATATGTTGATCAGATGGTAATTGCATTACACATTTTTGGTCATCACACACAAACCTCTAAATGTCCTTACACATAAGCAGTCATAATCAATAGAAAGGGATGAAATACAACAATTTTTGTCTTGTATAACACACATACACCAACAGGCCTTCACATCACTGCACACATACAGCTTTGTCTAATGTAATGGAATGTGGCTTTGAGAGATATCTGACGGAGCTAGAAGTCCTTGTGACCAAGGATGTCTCCAGGCCAGACGACCTGGTCCTTGAAGTGATGAGCCATAGATGGAGAAGATCAGAACCAACGTTTTTGATTAAACTTATCTGACAAGCACAAACACTATATACGTGGGGGTTGCATCTTAGACAGAGCCCTTTTCTCACTTCGCCCCCATGGATGTGAGTGTTCGCAAGGTAAGAAAAGAAGCCCAGATCTGACTGATTCCTGTATTTCAGAGATTGAAAGAAATGGACGAGCAAATTCAATCAACTTGTGTGGGTCTTGATTTACATTGGATGCTTGAAAGATCTCACTAAAACACACCTTTGCATGGAATATCTTGATTACACTTGTTGCTGATATGTACATACTTCATTCAGTATTTCCAACATTGTCAAGTTACCTAAGCTACATGTCTGAAACTTCAGAGAGATTTGTAGAGATGTTTTTCTTCCCTCAAACAGCCTTTTGTTGATACAACCACTCCGGAAATTGCGGTTTACAAAAATATTTTAAAGCCTTTACTCATGTAGTTTTGTGAAATGGATTTCACACTTGGCGGCACGGTGGTCGACTGGTTAGCACGTCCGCCTCACAGTTCAGAGGTCGTGGGTTCGATCCCGGCTCCGGCCTCCCTGTGTGGAGTTTGCATGTTCTCCCCGTGCCTGCGTGGGTTTTCTCCGGGCACTCCGGTTTCCTCCCACATTCCAAAAACATGCATGGTAAGTTGATTGGATACTCTAAATTGCCCCTAGGTGTGATTGTGAGTGCGGATGTTTGTCTCTGTGTGCCCTGCGATTGGCTGGCAACCAGTTCAGGGTGTCCCCCGCCTACTGCCCAAAGACAGCTGGGATAGGCTCCAGCACGCCCCGCGACCCTTGTGAGGAGAAGCGGTACAGATAATGGATGGATGGATGGATGGATTTCACACTAACCTGAACTATTTGGTTTCCAATCATGACCAAACGTGTATCACTAGACTCACAAACTTGTCGTAGGTAACCAACTTTACAGTTTTGATGGAAGATCCAATAGCTTAAGATAAGATAAGATAAGAATGCCTTTATTGATCCCACAGTGGGGAAATTTTCATTGTTACAGTAGCAAAGATATAGGTCACACAGGGGCGGCGGCATAATGTGGCCATTAATGTATAACATTGACGGCAAACATTTAGAATCAAACCTATGTAGATATACGCAGTAACATGTGTATATACACATGTGTATACACACCAACCTACATCTACATAAAAAATATGAGGAACACTCATTTCGGCCTGTACATAGTACAGAGGAAAAAATACTCTAAGTGACAGTGCTGCAGTGCTGTAGTGAAATGTAAGGAACAGCATTGGATAAAAATAAAACTAGACTAACAGTAGTGGGGAATGTTGAGTATATATATATATATATATATACACACATATATATATACACACATTTATATACACACATATATATACACATACATATATACACACATATATACATATACACACATATATATATATATATATATATATATATATATATATATATATATACACACATATATACATATATATGTACACACATATATACATATATATGTACACACATGGCGGCACGGTGGTCGACTGGTTAGCACGTCCGCCTCACAGTTCAGAGGTCGTGGGTTCGATCCCGGCTCTGGTGGCTATCTGGTGTAGCTGGGAGCTGGAGACTGTGCAGAAAAGGGGGGAGGGGGTGACACGCCCAGCAGGAGGAGTAGGTGGAGGCTGCAGCAGGAGAGACTGAGTGGAGGCAGGCATCTGATCGAACCTATTGAAAAAGAGATTCAGCTCATTTGCCCACTGCAGGTCCCCCCCAGTCCGGGTCTTGGGTTGTCCGTGGCTTGAGATGGTCTTCAGGCCCCTCCAGACTCCCCTGGCGTTATTCTGCAGCAGCTGCTCCTCCATCCTCTTCCTGTAGGACCTTTTCCCCTCTCTGATCCTCCTCCTCAGCTGGCGCTGCACAGTCCTCCGCTCCTCTATGTTGCCTGACGCAAAAGCCCTCCTCTTCTCCTTCAGGAGAGCTTTTATGTCTGGTGTGATCCAGGGTTTGTTGTTGGAGAAACACCTTACTGTCCTGGTGGGTATGGTGTTCTCCATGCAGAAATTTATATAGTCTGTAACAGTGTCCGTTAGACTACTAATATCTTCCCCGTGAGCATCGCTGAATACTTCCCACACAGTTGTGCTGAAGCAGCCTCTCCAGACCATCTCCGAACCGTGCGGGTCACAGCTGGCTGCCTGCGGACCAGAGGTTTGTACACAGACTGGAGAGCCACCAGGTTGTGATCAGCTTTGCCCAGCGGGGGGAGGGGCAGTGATGTGTATGCCTCCTTGGTGTTGGCATAGAAAAGGTCCAGTGTTTTATTGTCTCTGGTGTAGCAGGTGACATACTGTGTGAATGAAGGCAGAGAGGAGGAAGGGGAGGCATGATTGAAGTCACCAGAGATGAGTACCAGGGCATTTGGGTGCTGTGTTTGTAGCCTGCTCACTGCTGCAGTCAAGACATCACAGGCTGTGTCGCGGCTGGCAGCTGGTGGGACGTAGACGGTCACCGCGATCACATGACTAAACTCTCGCGGGATGTAGAATGGCCTCATGCCAACAGCTAGCAGCTCAATATCCCTGCTGCAAAGCTGCTCCTTAATCGTGATGTGCCCAGGATTACACCATCTATCGTTCACAAACACAACCAGCCCTCCTCCTTTCCTCTTTCCACTCTCCAGCGTCCTGTCCGCGCGTATGATTTGGAAGCCGTCCAATTCTACGACCGCGTTCGGCGTTAGCGCTGTTAGCCACGACTCCGTGAATAGCATCAGGCTAGCCTCCCGGAAGTCCCTCTCGTGCCGGGTAAGCGCAGCTAGCTCGTCCATCTTGTTGGGGAGCGATCTAACATTCCCCATGATAACAGACGGGAGGACGGGATGGTATCGTCTCCTCCTTTCCCGGTGTTTAACCCCCGCACGAGATCCCCGTCTCTTCCTCCTCAGCTCATGGGGGATATCGGGTCTCGCCCCGGGAGCCGGCGCATGGTTAGCACGGAGTGCTAACAGCTGATTCCGGCTGTAAACAATGGGGGCTCGGCTCCGAGCCAAGTCGCCGGACACGATCGCGCAAAAAATAGCCATCAGCAGCAGCAAGAATACCGCAGTTTGGGTGTCCATTGCTACGCAATTTACGACTATCAACTATATGAAAAAGGTATGAGGTAGAGTAATGTTAAAGAACAAAAGCACACGAAAAGGCTCACCGATGAGCCGGAGCTACTGTAGCGGGCTGCCACTCGCGCGGCGCCGGAAACGGAAAAAAGCGGCGCCGGAAACGGAAAAAAACGTGATAATTAAACTACGTCTGTGTTCATGGAAGACGCTACAATATATTTTAAAGCGTGACGTCATCGGCAGGCGCGAAGGACCCAATCACATCTGCTACCCACACCGGCTTGCTGCGGGTCGGATCGAATAATAAAGCAATATCATCCCAGGGACCGTAGAAAACCTTCTCACACGGGCCTTTGAAATATGTGCCTTAGGGGCTCCGTCGTTTCCTTCTTGCAGAGACTTGTTCAAGAACTGACAATGGAGGAACAAGACCTCCTAGTCCATCTGATAGACAGGCAGCCAGGACTCGTTTTTGACACCTCGCTGGCACATCAGCGCCGTTTACCCAGATTCCAGACTGCATACCTTGGTGCACATGTGGCCTTTGCAAAGAAATGCCCACGGATGCAGAGCAGAGATGCTGTGGTCAAGAAACCTCTAACTGCATCTCTACTCTACCCCACTTGGAGCAGGGAACAGACGAGTTATTCCAAGCTGCTGTATTTGGAAAATCAGAGACACATACCCTGATCCCCAAGGACAATTCTTACCTGGGGTCTAATTACTGCGAGGCCATGTATGATGCTGGTTTCTTGTAGATAGTCGGTATAACTTATATTCTTGTTGTGTTAATTTGTACATTGTGAATAATAACTAAAAATACTATTTCTTTTGCAGACAACATGCAGTGTTCATTTAATACTCTAACCTCAGCCTACATGTCCAGAAATGTACAACATCAACAGCCTGGAAAAATGTAAATTTTACAATGCTTACAATGACAAATTATTTTTCATTGGCCAATGTATCTATGGTACAAGAAAAAGAAAAACAACAGCAAAAAAAAAACGTAGTGTAAACATTTTATCTGACAATCTGACATTGTATAAATGGATATTTTCTTGATTGCGTATATTTACACATCTGTGAACTAAATATATTAATATATTGAGCTACATACAAGTGGTACAGAATTTTACCTATATACTGTGCAGTAACTATACAATACAATTTTATTTATATAGCGCATTTCATAACAGCTAGAGCTGTAACAAAGCACTTTACAAACAATACAATAAATAGAACAAAAAGAATAAAAGGCTGTGATACATGTATTAATAGATATAGACATAAATAATATATAAATAATGAAGCCAATAAATTGACATAAAACACTATATGCAATTGACACTACACCATCAGTGACCCTGTATTGTATATCGTGTTTTATGTTAATTTATTGATCAACACTTGTATTATGGCCTTTTTATTGTTTACTATTATTATTATTATTTATTGTTTGTAAAGTGCTTTGTTACAGCTCTAGCTGTTATGAAATGGGCTATATAAATAAAATTGTATTGTATTGTTGTGCCTTAAAGTAACTCCCTGGCAAAAACAACAAGTCTCGCTGTGATTAAAGAACACTATTTTTGCCGAACACAACGAAACAATCATTTTCGACTTCTCGATTAAAATAGTATGCTATACAATATAATGTCATTTGAAGTGACAGGCTAATGTGATCACTCCGAAATCACGATTGATTACACAAAATAATTTGTGTGTTTATGAGTGCTACTAATCCTTCGATAAAACTAGGAAAACAATGCTTGCTCTTTCAGAACCGAGACACCAACATCGAGGGGGACATGCTAAAGGTTTTATTTTGAGATGCGGTATAACCAAAAGTAAATGACTGTAAGAGAGCATTGTTGTATATACAAAAAGTATGTTAATTTGCGTACTCTCTACCTTGCTAAGACTCTTAGTAAGAAACGTATCCTAAAAAAAAGTCACCAAATTCATAAGAAAGGGACATACCCTTTGCGGCCGTGCTTTATAATTTCAACACGCAAACACAAACATACTCTTACCAGTCAAGTAGAAAGTAAGCAAGGGCAGCATCACTTTCCAGACCTTGTTTGCTCCTCAAGTCTCTCCATCTGGCTTTAGCAGCGCCGATGTAAACTCGGCCTTTGTCACGATTTCTTCGGTCAGGATACTCTCTTTTAGATGCGGTAGGTGACTTCACGTGAGTGCAATAGGTGTGGTCAATGGTCATCCATTTAAATTTTATGCTTTCAGGTAAAAAAATAAATAAATACTCAAAGTGATCGTCCTGCTAGACTGCGTGAATTTACAATGATCTATGCATGAACCGGAAACACTTTTGCTGCTTCTTCTTCTTCTTTGGTTTCTTCTTGTTTTATTGGCGGTTGGCATACATTGCGGGAACTCGGCAGCACACAGCAAGCAAAACAACGATCAAAACACCTTGCGAATTCCGTTTGCGAGTACTGATTATCCGTAGCAGAAAGATGGCGCCGCAACATGGTGGCCTCCTGTCGGGGGGCACGCCCTATGTAATATAATAAGTGATTACTTCGCCTACAATTATATTGACGTGATAGTACATTGCACATTATTGAAATTAATAGTGTTTTTTTTAAAGAATGAATATTGAAAAATCAACAACCCCTTACACACTGTCCCTTTAATTGTTATTTTTCATTTTTTCCTTTTACCTTTCTTATTGCCTGAGAATAGAACATAATCTTCTGACTGTTGTTGCTTTCCTAAGGTTCAACTCCTTATCCATCAATGTTCGCATAGTTCTCCTTCAGGTAAACTTCTTTCCCTTTGCGTCGAGCCTCCTTCACTTTTGTCCACATTTTTACTCTGGCCTCTCCGTCCACCCCCGAAAAGTCCTCCTTGAAATCAGCGTTCTTTTCTTTGCAGACTCTTTCCTCCTTAGCCTTCCCCCAGACCTCGTCTCAAGCCGTTCACGCTGCAATCTGTATGATGATTGGTTTTTGCATCTTGTGCCGCGCAGCATCTTTTTTTTTTTCCCCTCAGGCAGTGAACCATCCCCTCCCTTTTCTCTCCTCCTCTCAGAGTAAAACACAAACCTCCGACTGTTGTTTTGTTAAGGGTAAATTTTTCGTCCATCAATGATTGCATATCCCCATTACATCTAGCTTCTTCTACTTTTGACCACAGCTTAGTCGGGCTTCTCTGTCCTCCTTGAAGTGAAAGTCCATTTTCTCTTTTCTCCTTGGCCTTCCTCCAGATTTCGTTTCAATCCATCCGCATTGCAAACTGTATCATGATTGATCTCTGTATCTTGTTTTGTGTAACATCTTCTTTTTCTCTTTAATTTTTCAGGTGATTTTTTTTTTTTTTTACTCTTGTTCCCTTCCCCCTCAGAGTAAAACACAATCTTTTACCTGATGTTTTGTTAAGGGTCAATTCTTCGTCCTTCAATGGTCGCATATCCTTCTTTCAGGAATGCTTTTTTTCCCATTACGTCTAGCTTCCTCTACTTTTGACCACAGCTTCAGTCTGGCTTCTCTGTCCTCCTTTGAAAAGTCCCTCTTGAAGTGAATGTTCATTTCTTTACAGACTCTTGCCTCCTTGGATTGCTTCCAGATTTCGTTTCGGGCCATCCGCTTTGCAAACTGTATGATGATTGGTCTCTTGAAGATTGGCATCTTGTTTTGTACAGCATCGTTACTTTTCCCTAGGCGATGAACTGTATCGATCATTTTCCTGAGTTTATCAACTGCCACCGGAATCACTCTCGTGAGAATGCCAACCACCACTTCTTTAGTGTCTTCATTTTCACTCTCTTTCAAACCCATGAGTCTGAGATCCCACCTTCTTTTGTATCTTTCATTTTCAAGGCACATTTCTTTGAGGGAGTGGTTTTCATTTTTCAAAGTAGGGCTGTTCGATTTTGCCTAACAAGAAAATCCCGATTATTTTCTCTCAAACCCGATTTTACAATTATGATTTCTTTGTAAAATAAATAAAAAATGAAAAATTAAGTATTTTGAATGTCTTTTATTTAAACTTATTTTTTCTTTCTTTGAATTCAAAATGCCAGTTAATTTAACTTGATACACACAGACCAATCCATTGGGATTAACAGCATTTTACTTACACAATAGATTACAGATCTGTTCTTAATTAAACCAATAATGAAAGAAGAAAGTGCATATACCATCTGAAACGAAATCATCAACATGAGAGAAGGGTAGACAGTCACGTTTGTAAACCAAACAGTCTGTCAGCAAGTCATTTATCCAACCAGCCAGTGACTATCCTTTCACATTTCCACCTGGTCCTACTTAAACATAAATCAATGATTAGTGCAAAACGGTCACTCAATTATAGCCTACGCATGCACCGGCTGGCCAGAGGTCCGTTGTAGAGGAGAAAAAAAGGGACGCCTTTAAGACGTTGAGTTACTTGCTCGCGGGTTGTATTGTACATGCGGGCACACACTACACTACAGATCTATATTTGCCCGATTTATTAACTAAACGCTCACTTGCCTGAGCAAATAGCAGAATCGCAGGGAGCCATGGATGGTGTTGTAGTTTTTCCGGTATGCGTGCTCGTGGGAGGATGCGGCAATGCAGAGGAAACTACGGTGGCTTAGATGTAAAAAAAAAATCGAACGTGCCGATTTGAACGTTTTTAACATCGTTTTATCCAGAAAATTCGGTTTTGGTTCAAAATCGCTTAATCAAACAGCCCTATTTCAAAGCCTCTATTTGTTCCTGCATCTTTCCAATACCTTATTCTCTTTCACCGCCTTTGCATTGGCCTCAATGCGGGATTTAAAGACTTTGAAGTGTTCATCCATCGTGTTGAATTTCAGGAGTAGTTCTTCAAAGATTTTAACATTGCTCACCTCCATTTCATTTTGTTTCACGGTGCTTGTCTTTATTTTCTTGGGATTCGGACTGGGTGTTGGTGTGTGATCATATACTGTCTTCTTTTGTCTCGCCGTCACCTCTGTTATGTCATCGTTTAGTTCCTCTTCCATAGCTGACAACTTTGAAGCTCTTTCGAAGCGATTTGGCCAAATTTTCATTGGCCCAAAAAATGTTATTAGTGGTCGGGTTCTATTCCGTATTTACCTTGTTGGGTGATATTTCTCATGTCAAGATTAGGACTGTAAATTTATATTCCTTCAGCTCCTGCGGAAAGCACAACTACTCACTGCGCCATTTTGACTAAATTCCCGAGGCCGCTTCCTGGTTCTTTGCGTGGTCAGGAACATAATTTAGTGCTGCTGATATCTAGTGGTGTAACAGCATCCACTCTTTCACAACACTTCACTTAAATACGCTTCAATAGTCGAGCACCAAGTTTATAACTGCATAGAAAATCTACATTTGAAACTATTATTATTATGACCATCGTACATTGTTAATACGACGTTGAAATAAAATTTGAAAAATGACAAATATCTTTGTTTACTAGCTCTTTTTGTAGTAGTGTGGACAGAGAAAGATTACCTTTTCTTTTTGGGGGGAAAGGTCTCTCTTGATGAAATATGACTTTGTATTCCTTCAAAATCTAAAATAAATGAGACTTCCATTGAAAAATGCTTTGCTATCTTGTTGGGGGGTATTTCATTCAAAAAAACAACTAGACTATATCCTTCTCTAGTGACAATGCAAACTTAACATTACAAAACTTCTTGTTTCTTTTTAGCATACTGCTCTTAATGTCCGTAATTATCAGCATTGTGTACGGCATTTTGACGTTAGAACCTTCACATTTTCATTATATTCTCAATTTTGTTGTTAACCAGCAGAGGAGATGCACCGTTCCTGGAGGTACTGCAATACCAGGTCGATGCGTGAAGTGGATGGAGCAAGCCCCTATTCCATCTCCCAGTTCCCAAAAACAATTTAATATATGGTCCCTGCATAGGGGACGTATCAGATATTAAACTGAAGAACAGATTTTTTTTCTTTTGAACAAGTTTTATTGTTACAATGGACAAATGTTAGTCACATCTCTCCAATATGGAGCACAGCTCCATTCACAAAACAACATGTTAAGACAATATCCTTGTTAGCTTAAAAATCGACATGTTAACCTTAATAATACAAGGTAAACTATGCATAAAATACAAAAATTTAAAAGACAGATTAGCTTAAACATATCGAGCCTGTTGTACAGAAGCGTAGTGTCTCCTTACTAAGTGGGACCTCATCCCACCCTCTCAAACAGCATTCCTCCGGTTGAATCCTCTCAGGGCGCCCATAGGAGTTCCTCACCCCTCTTGCTCCTTTTCCCCAGTCTCTCCCGGTGAGCCAGACCGTTGCTGCCAAGACCTTTTCTGTGTAGCTCCGGTTCCCTCCTCCGGGCGGGCACAGACGACTCTTCTTGGTGGCTGCGTGCTTGGCCTGCCGCCAGAAGCTGTCAGGGTAGCTGTGGCCATTCGGAGCACAGCCACAGGGGGGGTCAGTGCCTCCTTACCAGCAGGTTTCTGGAGGTCCAGATGGCGTCTTTGATGGCAGCGAGGGTGAGCCACTGCTTTGCAAAGTGTTCTTTCGTGTTTTCCAAATGTCTCACCCCATAGAGCACAAACTGTGCGTTTAATGCCGCCCTTGCTCCAGGAAGTCCAGGAATTGCAGGTGGCCGGCTGTCGCCCACAGGTCTACAGCAGCACTGCACTCCCAGAGGAGGTGCCTCACCGACTCGTGGGTGCCACAACCAGGACAGGGGCAATTTGAGGACGCTGACATCCCTCGGGAGTGCATAACGGACCTAACTGGGAGAATTTCATGGGCCACCATCCATGACAGGTTCCGAAGTCTGTTTGAGAGGGCAGGATGGTTGACATTGCGCCAAACCGTTGTGGGCTCACCGAATTCGAGGCCGCGAACTGGATTCACTGCTTCCCGCTTCTGCACAACAGAGATAAGGGATCTGTGATTTTTTTAAAAACATGACACTCTTCTTTTTCCAGTTAAAATTATCTTTAAAAAATCCTGATAAAAGAATAAAATGGTGGCAGATTAAAAGACACGGGGATTCTATGATCAGTCGGTATTAATTTTAATTTCCGGAGGTATGAACCCATCCAGAATCGTGTTATTGCTTGACTTTTCTGGGCACTTGATTGGCCAAGCGCATTTCGCAGGTGCAGGGCTACATATCGGCTCCCCAAGAAGAGCTGGAGGTCCAGCACTCCTTTTCCTCCATTTTCCTTGGTTTTCTTCATTGTGTCTCTCTTCAGTCTCTCCCACTTGGACCCCCAGATAAAATGAAAGAAGGCGCGGTCCAAATCTAAAAGCACATTTCTTGTTGGGGTAAAAACAGAACTGATCAATAAAAGCAAGGGTAGAATAACAGCTCTTATGATTAAAACTTTACCCTCTATAGTCAGGTCTCTCAGCCCCCAAAAACCAAGTCTTTTTCTGACTTTCCCTATCATGTCGCCCCAGTTTGTTTCCCCGCCCCCATCTTTGCCAAATTTGATCCCAAGTATTCTCTGGTCCATTTGTAGTAGTGTCAGGGGTAGTCCTGTCTTTTCTGTCGCGGTCCACGGTCCATAAAGTTGTGCTTGGGTCTTAGCTCTATTGAATTTTGACCCAGGGGCCCTTCGTACCAGTCAGTCAAGTCCAAGGCCCTTGTCACAGATAAAAGATCTGAACACAGGATGTTAAAATCGTCCATGTACAAGATGCACTTTGTTGTAAGTCCCCCGCCCCCAGGGATACTCACCCCCTTGATCGTTTTGTCCTGTCTCAGAATCTGTGCCAGTGGTTCTATGCATAAAACATGGAGGAGAGCAGATAAGGGACAGCCTTGACGCACACCTGAGTTAATCTAAACTGCATTTGTCAAATTCCCATTGACCATGAATTTGCTGCTAATGTCCTGATACAGCAGTTCCACCCACCCTATAAACCTTTTAGGAAGACCCAATTTTTTCAGTAGCCTAAAGAGGTATTGGTGTGAAACTCGATCGAAGGCTTTCTCAAAGTCCAAGTTTAGGATTACTAACCGCATATTTCTGTCTCTCGCGTAGCAAATGGTGTCACGGATCAGCATGAGGCTATCTGTGATCTTCCTCCCCGCTATGGCACAGGTTTGATCAGATCAATTCGTCCAGTAAAACAGACAAACGCATAGCTAAAGGTTTACTAAAAAGTTTGCAATCAACATTTAAAAGTGTAATGGGTCGCCAGTTACCAAGGTCAGTCTTGTCTTCCTTTTTGTGCAATTGTGTAACTATCCCTACTCTGAAGCTGTCTGGTAGTCGACTTGTTTTGTCCAATTCATTAAAAACAGAGATTAAGTCTGGTGCCAACAAGTCCCAAAAGGTCAAGTAGAACTCAAAGGGAGAGGCCGTCCTCTCCTGGAGATTTTGCTTTTTTTTAATTGTCTTACACATCTATTTCCTCTCAGGTAAAATCTCGTGTTAATAACACTTTGTCGGTCACGGTTTCCTCAATGAAATGTAATACTTCTGACATTGTCTCTGATTGAGTATCTCTCTTGTCATACAGTCTCTGGTAGTAAGTTTCTACTTCCTCGTTTATTTCACTGCTTATTTCCGTTATCGCTCCACTTCCTTTTTGCAGCTTGAAGACACCCCCACCTTTACTCATAATTTTTTTAAAGAAATACCTGGTACATTTTTCTCCTTCCTCTATTTCTTTTTCTTTGCCCCTTAATATTACACCTCTACTTTTGATATCTGCTAGAAGTCTCCATTCATTTTTGACCTGTTTAATTTCCTCATTAAAATTAATGCCCTTTTGTGATAAATTAAAATACCTTTGTAGTCTCTTTTGCACTCCCAGCATGTGTCTCATTTCCTTCCTTCTTTTTTCCTTACCTGCTTTTTTAAAGAGGGTCTGAGTTCTTAGCTTTATCATTTCCCACCACTGTGCACTCGATTATACAAATCTTGAAGTGTCTGCCAGTCCTTGTACTGCTCCCTGTATTTAGCAACCAAGGCCTCGTCCTCCAGCAGGGAGCAGTTCAGCTTCCACAGTCCTCCTCCAATAGTGACACCAGAAGGCAGTGAAAGAGTACATGACAGTACTAGGTGAACTGAGAAAAAAACAGGCGTAAATCTAGCATCCGTCGGTGGCCAATCACGTGTAAATATGTAGTCTATGCGAAAGGCTCTGGTGCTATCACTACTGAACCACGTGAAGCCCTCCTCTCTTGGATGCATGGTTTTAAAACAATTGTCTAATTTAAAAACCTGACATGTCTTTCAGTAAAACAGATGTTTTGTCCACTTTAAAATCCTCCCCAGCTTCCTTTCTATCTCTTACATTTAAAACACAATTAAAATCCCCTCCCATAATTAATGGTACACGACCTAGTATGTGGGGCTGCAGGTTTTCTAAAAGCTCATACCTATCATGTTTATCATTAGACCCATAAATATTTAAAAGGTTAAAATCCTGTCCTATAAATGTTAGATGTGCTAACAGTGCTCGTCCATTTTCCATCACCATGCTCCCTTTAACCTCAATTTGGGAATTGTTTATTAAAATGGCCACCCTATCATTCCGATTTTCATTTGAGCCACTTGTTAGGTTTAAGGTCTAAATCACGATACTTACCCTAATTATCTGACTCCAAATTATTTACCATATATTTATTATTTGAACCGACATTAACCTTAGCTTCACCTTACCTAACAATTATGCGTGCTCGTTCCGTAAGAGAGAAGACCAGAAAGCCAATCAGTCGAATCACCGAGATTTTATTCCTAACAGCAAAAGCTAATACAGTATTGGGGGCTCGGTTCCCTCTCAATACAGATCTGTGCGCTCCTGTGGCCATCAGAGAGCGACACCACACCCGAGTTGCCCCGAACAGTTATAGAAAACAATATGCAAATTAAACACACCAAAAACACTAGCCACTATCATTTCATTAGTTACATGGTATCTGCAATATATTTCTTAAGATGCTGATTGGTTCTCTTTTCCCCGCCGTCTCAGATAACGCCTTTTCTTGTGCACGTGACTTGCTAGGTTGTAGCTCCTGAAAACACCAAGTTATCTGCATTCCAAGAGGCCGGGGCCTTCAGAGAAACTGTGGCCCCCGCCTTTGTCTTCCTGTTTTTCACTGCACCTGGTACCATCAAACCGCCCACACATTGTGTTCCTCTGATCATCCGCTCCCCTGATACTGCAACCTTGAAACAGCTCTACTTCTACTCATTTGTAATACAACTTTGAATCATTAATAAATGGTTAACATACATGTATATGTCTTCACAAACTAATAATAAAACCCTTCACTCCCTCTCATGGCCTCATTTATGAGGCCATACCACATATTAATGTCTCTGTGCTGGATGTACTTACACCGCCGCCTCTAAAGTGATGTCATAGGAGGGCCCCACGCTTGCATCCTCCTGTGGTATCAAGACATACTGACCACCCGGAGGCAAGGAACCCACAGTTTTCTCGATCAACCTTACTGTGAGAGATCTAATACATGGAATGCAACAACAACCGCAAAGTACCATAATAGCTGCAAAAATAGCAACAGCAAGCAAAATGGAAGCAATCAACCCTTTCCAACTACCAAACATTTTCATCCAAGTATCCCAAATACTATTGTCCACACCTGAATATTCTTTCATCTTTTTATTGAGTGTCTGTAGTCCTTCAAGCGCTCTAGTCAGTCGTCCTCCTGGGGCAGTATTTTTGGGTATAAATGTACAGCAGGTGTCGCCAAACATCCCACACACACCTTGTTTTTCTGCTAATATCATATCAAGGGCCATGCGATTTTGGAACGCCATAAGTGACGTGGCAGACAATTGTTCATGCACTGCAGCCAATGATTCATGCATGTAGTTACCCAAACGCTGAAAATTATAATGAACATAATTAATTCGGTCAACATTCTTATTGGGAGTGATCCACACCAACACACTTTCGAATCCTGCTGACACCTGATTTACCAGTTTGTACTCGTCTGGAACCCCCTCTTGGGACTCCTATTGCGTCAATGTAGGTTGGGCCATTGTTGTCCATCCACTCTGGGGAGGCACGTCTATGTCGAGTGTATAAGTCCTTCAGTGGTCCGTCCCAGGGATCGCCAATAGTATGAAAATCAACAGGCATGACTGCCACAGGCATTATTAGGGACACTAAAGCACACACCCCTGTGGCATTCTTAGGAAGTCCATCATACAGTTTGTTTGTTCCACACCACAACGACACATCAGCACGAGGCAACGGAGAGCCCGTCGTGAGATTTAAATGTGCTCATGGATGTATCCTCCCCACTCCGCAAATGGACAATATAAATCAAGTATAATTTTTCTGTCTGGGTCAGCTCCCACTTGGAGCCCTTCGGTGCCCTGTACACCGTTTGTCCTTTGCAGGTGTACGTCAGATACGAATTCTGGGTGGCATAGTCAGGATAGTCCTGGTCAACGCTGTCCTCCGTCACTCGTAGCCCGTCTGTCCCCTTTGTGTCGATCATCATCAAAAGCCATACAAAAACAAAAGCAACACACACTATTACTCCTACATATACGGGATTTTGCAAAAAGCAAAAAATTTGTAAATGTGGGGGTTTAACCCTCCCTCTCATGGCCGGGTCATCGACACGGCCAAACCACCCTCATTTTGGACCCTCATTTTTAAGGGTTAAAGTCAGGAGCAGGACGCAATTGAGAATAATGATACCACTTTTGCCGTTTGTCACCAAGCTGCGCTGCGTGGGTTGTCCTTGCTAGGACACGGAATGGGCCTTTCCACCTTGGTTCAGTCCACTTTCTGGAGATGACTCGCACATACACATATGGGTTGAGGTCTGATTCCAAGGTATCTTCAGCAGCTGATGATTTTGCTTTCTCCACAACCTGAGCAGAAACACTGGACACAAGAGCATTAAGGTATGACCAATACGCAGCATGTGTTAAATCTGGCATCGGCACATCTTCTGGAGGCACCAATGTTGATGCCGGTCCTGGCATTAAACGGCCCGTGAGGAGCTCAAAAGGCGTAAAGCCAGTCATTTTATTGACCGTCTGTCGGACAGCTAATAGCGCCAGTGGCAGTGCTTGAAGCCACGTCATTTTGGTTTGTGACATTATTTTAGCCAATTTTTCCTTCAACGTACGGTTCATTCGCTCAACTTTACCTTGGCTCTGAGGATGGTACACACAACCAAAACGATGCTGCAGCCCCAAAATGGCTTCTACCTTGGCCAAAGCTTTGTTGTCAAAGTGTGTGCCATTATCTTACCGGACCAAGGCCGGGAAACCATGGGTTGGGATGTAATGGTTAACCAATGCTTTAATGACAGAGGTCGAGTCCTCCTTCGCGCACGGGTAGGTCTCAGGCCACCCGGAGAAGGAATCGACCATCACCAAAAGGTAACGCTTGCCATTCACTCTTTCACTCCTGTCAGTAAAATCAATCACAATTTCAGCACCAGGCCACGGAGCTGGTTGAAAAATACCTGGTTTTGTTTTTAAAGTTGGTCTTGCATTAAATGTCTGACATGTCTGGCACTCTGATACGTATTTCCAAACTACATCTGTCATTTTGGGGTGCCACCCATTTTTTAATTTCACCATCATCGGGTGAGGCTCTGTATGTGCAATTGAATGGGCCTCGGCCAAGATGGATTGCATAAGCTCACCTTCTGGGAGAGTGGGCTGGCCTCTCGGGCCAACCCACAGCCCATCAGGTCTTTTTACGGCCTTCACTGCTATCCACATGGATTTTTGTTCAGGAGACGCCATTTCTTGCAAATGACAAAGTTCATCATGAGTGGGTTGGAGTGGCAAAGCTGCATGTGGATGTTCACCATCGACAATGATGGCCTCATTACTGACCATCATTCCTACCTCAACAGTGTAGCCCGCAACCTGTTTGGCCAGCGCATCAGCCGCCTGATTACCTTTGGCTACCGTGGTGTCTGCTTTTGAATGTCCGAGGACTTTAACAATTGCTACTTGGAATGGTTGCGCCAAGGCCTCATGTAATCTGAGCATGAGGTCACGGTGGGCAATTGGTGTGCCTTTGGCAGTTATGAAATCATTTTGGAGCCATCCCTTGAGGTCAATAAGGGCGGCTGAAACCGCATATGCTGAATCCGAATAGACGGTGATTGCCTCACCTTGACATTGTCCGAGCGCCAGAGTGAGTGCCAGTACTTCTGCCGCTTGGGCAGATGGACGTTTTGTTATTTTCTGCGTCACGAGTGGCTGGAAAGAACCATCTCACCATTCGACTGCAGCTGCTGCCGCGTGGAGAGAACCACTCTTATCGCGCCAGCATCTGTGAATACAACTCGCCCTAGGCCAAGCGGTTCGCCATAAAGATCGGGTCTCACTTTGATCTGTTTCTGTATTTTTAATGCACATTCATGTGGGCCAACCAAAAATTGGTCTGCCATATTGATACCATTGTGAACAAAATTGATGTTTGGTGCTGTTAAAATTTTCATCAGTCTGGTTTGACGCAATAGTGTCAAGACAAATGATCCTGAAGCCACAAAGGCTGACACAGAATGTTCCGTGAGGACATACAGTGGATGTCCCATGACCAAATGTGCAGTCTTCTGTAAAATTTTACGTAAGCCTGGTGCGTAACGAACGCATTCTGGGTGTCTTTGCTCAAAAGTATCCATTGGGACGCTACAGTACATTAAGACTGCTCTCCCCCCTTGTGCTTTTTGGTAAAGAATACCATTCACTGTTTGGCGTGTGATTGACACATCTAGGTGGAATGGCTTGACATAATTTGGGGTTGCCAAAGCAGCCGCTGAGGCGAGTTCTTGAATCAAAGTCACAAAAAGCTGTGTAGCTTCTACAGTCCACTCTAAGTGTGCTTTGAGGTTTCGTGGCCCTTTTACTTTGACAAGGTCACGAAGGACACTTGTTTTGTCCACAAAACATGGGATATAATTTCTGCTGTATCCACATAAACCCAGAAATTACAACATTTCCTGGACTGTGGTTGGGCGTTTGTGATGAAGAATGGAATTCCTGTGATCTGGTGACATTGCAAGGCCAATGGGGGACACCACTCTTCCCAAAAATGTAACCCTTTGTCTGCAACATTGCAACTTTTTTCTTTGACACCTTGAAACCCAACTCATACAGTTTGGTCAACAGCCTCTTAGTAGCTTCCAAACATGCTTCCTGGCTGGCTGCTGCAATCAATAAATCGTCCACATATTGCAACAAAATGGAGCCTTCTGGAATCTCGCATGGTCCCAGAAGCTCTTTCAAAACTTGGTTGAAAATGCCAGGGGAGTTCTTGAACCCCTGTGGCAATCAGGTGTATTGCAACTTACACCCTTTGTAAGAAAATGGAAACACATGGCGAATGTTGGGATCCAACGGCACACAAAAATACGCATTGGCCAAATCAATCACTGTGAACCACTTGTACATGGGACTTAAACTTGTCAGAATCCTGTGAGGATCTGGTACTGGTAACACTGGGGTCAACGTGACATCGTTGACTGGTCGTTCCATCGTTGACATCATGAGCCATTCGATATGTCTTTTCGTCAGCCTTTTGAACGGGTCTCAACGGCTGTTCCACTGTGAAATTGATTCTTCCAAAACGCCTGTATCCCACAAGCCACACAAAGTTTCTTCCATGCCTTCGTCTGCCTCTCTAGGCCATCTATACTGGGGCCTTCGGACAATTTGATTTTCATCAATTTGCAACTGAATGGGGGCAACAGTATCAATCAATCAATCAATCAATCAATCACATTTTATTTATATAGCACTTTTCATACATAAAAATGCAACTCAAAGTGCTTTAAAACATTCAAAGCAAAACATAGAATTATCTTCAATCAAAAGAAAAGATAAATTATTTAAAAGTTGTTGAAAGCCAAACTAAAAAGGTGTGTCTTGAGCTTCCTCTTAAAAATATCAACAGTCTCCGCAGACCTGACATCCTCTGGCAGGCTATTCCAAAGGTGAGGACCAAAACGGCTGAATGCAGCCTCGCCATGCATTTTGGTCCTCACCCTTGGAATAAATAAAAGGCCGGCGCCAGAGGACCTCAGGATCCGCGAGGGCTGGTATGATAAAAGCAAATCAGATAAATAAGATGGCCCAAGACCATTAACACATTTATAAACTAATAAAAGTACTTTAAAATCGACACAGGGAGCCAATGCAGCAATTTCAAAACTGGCGTAATGTGCTCCCGCCCTCTGGTTCTCGTCAGCACCCGAGCGGCTGAATTCTGCAGTAGTTGCAGTGGTGAAATGCTCTTTTTCGGGAGGCCAGAGAGCAGGGCATTACAGTAATCTAAACGACAGGAAATAAAGGCATGCATCAGCACTTCCGTGTTAGCCTGAGAGAGAAACGGGCGGACTCTGGCGATATTCTTAAGGTGATAAAAACCAATCTTGGTTACATTTTTAATATGAGGAATAAAACTGAGCTCAGAGCCAAAAATGACGCCAAGGTTCTTCACACAGTGTGAGGGATTAAAAATGTGTAGTTTTGGTAAAAGCTTCTCTCTCTGACCTTCGGGACCGATAACTAAAACCTCAGTCTTGTCCTGATTGAGCTGTAGGAAATTATCTGCCATCCATGACTTGATATCTAAAATGCAATTTAAAAGGGTATCAATGGGTCCTGTGTCATCAGGAGACACGGCAATATACAGCTGCGTGTCATCAGCATAGCTGTGAAAGCTGATGCCGTGTCCCCTGATGACATCCCCGAGGGGAAGCATATAAAGATTAAAAAGTAGGGGGCCTAAAATCGAACCTTGAGGAACCCCACATTTAATTTCATGAGTTTTAGAGGAACAAGTATCCATACTTACAAAGAAATATCGGTCTGTGAGATAGGAATAAAACCAGTCAAAAACAGTACCAGAGATGCCCGCTAGATTTTTAAGTCTATTTAATAAAATTTGGTGATCTACTGTATCAAAAGCAGCGCTTAGATCCAGTAGCACCAAGACTGTGAGTTTTCTCACGTCTGCAGTGCACCTAATATCATTTAAGATCCTTAAAAGAGCAGTCTCCGTACTGTGGTTCATCCTAAAACCAGATTGATATTTCTCCAAAATATTATTTGTATTTAAAAAATGATTCAACTGGATGAAAACCAGTTTTTCTAAAATCTTACTTAAAAACGGTAAGTCGGATACGGGTCTGTAGTTATTAAAAACGCTCGGGTCAGAACCGCTCTTCTTCAGAAGGGGCTTCACCACCGCCGTTTTAAAGGCAGCGGGGAAGACGCCTGTCTGAAGAGAGCAATTGACTATATTTAAAATTTGTTCTTCAAAAAATCCATAAAATGTCTTAAAAAGAAATGTGGGAATTGGATCCAAAAGGCAGGTTGTTGGGTTTACCTGGGAGAAAACTCGGACAAGTGTCCTTGCATCAACCAGGGAAAAACTTTCCAGTGTTTCCTCATGTAAATATGATTGTCCGGGTTTCTTAAAACTTGTGTTTTGACGGGCTAAAAGACTGGATCTTATGTCATCGATTTTACTTCTGAAGTGGTCTGCAAAGTCCTCACAGAGAGCATCTGTTGGTCTCTGTGGGGACTTATTAAAATCAGAACTAGTTAAAAGTTCAAAGGTGGAGAAGAGAACCCTGGGGTTGTTTTTATTGACTGTAATGAGGTTTGAGAAATAGGAAGATCTTGCCAGTTTTACTGTTTTATTGTAGGATTTCAGTTGTTCGCATAAAATTTCATAGTGTACTGTAAGTTTACTTTTTCTCCACCTCCTCTCTGCACTCCTGCATTTTCTCTTTGATATTTTGATAGCATTGTTTCTCCACGGGGGTACAGTCTTTGTTTTTGTTGTTTTAATTAAAAGTGGAGCTACTGAATCTAATGATGACTTAAGATGTAGGTTAAAATTGTCAACAATAAGATCACAGGGTGCAGGTAAAATGTCAGCAGGAGTGTTTTTTAAGATCTCGATAAAATTTTCAGCCACCTCAGAAGATAGGTAGCGTTTCTTCACTGTTCTGACCGGGACTGCTAGATGGTTAAAACTGGCGATGTTAAAATAGACACAGTAGTGGTCTGACACTGCCAAGTCAACAACAGAGGACACACCAGCAGACAAGCCATAGGTTATAACCAAATCCAGGGTGTGTCCTCTGTTGTGAGTTGGCTGCAAGACGTGCTGTTTAAAATCCAAGCAGTTTAAAAGGTTTGAAAAATCTCTGGATAGTGGGTCCGAGATGTTGTCCATGTGTATATTAAAATCGCCAGTTATTAATATCCTGTTATAACTGGAATATAAAATGGATAAGAATTCTGAAAATTCTGTAATAAAAGAAGTGGAATGATGGGGAGGTCTATAGACGGTAATGCAGAGAATAGGGGGACTGCTAAAAACAAAGGCATGGTGTTCAAACGATAAATAGCTGCTAAAAATTATCTCCTTTGATAAAAGAGTATTAATAAAAATTGATGCAGTCCCGCCTCCTCTTTTGCCATCCCTTGTAGAAAATAAAAAGTTAAAATTCGGTGGGCAAGCCTCGTTGAGAGCAACTGAAGCATCTGTACCAAGCCATGTCTCAGACAAAAGTATACCATGTAAATTATTGTCTAAAATCAGGTCGTTTATGATCAAAGTTTTGTTTAAAAGGGAGCGCACGTTCAGCACGGCCAGATTAATTATTGTGCTGGACGTGCGCTCATGGTGGTACGAATGAGCAGTATTAACATATACTAGATTACCACTGTTAAAACCACGTTGTTGGTGTGTGCAAGGGAAGCGTCTGCCGGTGATGGTTTCAATGGGAAAGTTGTCCGATAGTGGTAATGATAATGAGGGCCTGCAGGGGGAGCTAGTGAGGGTGGTGGTACTGTGAGCAGCTGGTATTGGCCTGTAAGTGATGGTAGTGACATTGTCATTGCAGCGTTTATGAGTAGAAGAAGAAATATGATTGGTAAACAAGAGTCAGCTGGGAGTGGAATTGGTTACGACATGGTGGATGTTAGCGGCTAAAATCTTGCTACCAAGAGAGTTCGGATGAACACCATCCGGCTGGTAAAAAGACGGGCGATTCCAGAATAGGTTAAAATTGTCAATAAAAGCAAAGTCAAGGTGGCCACAAGTGCGTAGGAGCCACGTGTTCAAGCTTAAAAGGCGGCTGAAGCGCTCGGCTCCGCGAGACAATGCCGGCAAAATGCCACTCACCCAGACCGACAGACCGCAGGTTCTTAACAAGGCAAAGAGGGCGTGAAAGTCTCTCTTCGTCTGCTCAGACTGTCGGCGTATTGTCTCGTTTGTCCCAACGTGAACGATGAGCCGGGTAGTGGATGATGGCAGAGAGTCAAGAACACCCGGCAGGATGTTAACTATGTCCATGACTTTCGCTCCGGGAAAACAGCGGGTGACGCAGCCGGGATAGTGAGTACGTCTAATGGTGCTGTCGCCAATTATAACGGTGGTCGGTGGGTGACGTGAGGAGGGAACGCCAAGGGACTCACCACCAGCGGGAGATTCACGACCCCACTGTCCAGGATGGCTCCGCCGAGGCCGAGTGAAGACGGTGGATGACACCGATGAGTGTCGCCGATGATGACGACCACCCTTGTACCGGGACACCGCGTCCCGGAGCAGCCCGACGCGTGAGTGGACGGCCGTGTCACCGGCGGACCCGCCCAACATGGGGTTCCCGGCCGAGGTCGTCGCCGTGGGTGGCGGGGAATCCGAGGGAGCCCCTGGGAGCACAGCCCCAGCGTCGGACGCAGCAGTCGGTGTCTCCGACTGCTGTAGTGCAGTGATGGGAACAGGAGACTCACTCGCCAGGGCGGCGAACCGATTCCCCAGGACCAGTTGGGGGCGGTGGGGTGGCTCCCCGGCCCTCCGGCCGCGAGACACCACCTTGACCCAGGTGTCACTCTGCAGCGGTGTCGAGCAGGATGGCCCCGGGCAGACAATTGGATCCCACCTCGCCGTGTCCGAGAGGCCAGCCGCCTCAGCCGTCATTGTCGCCGACAGGATTTCACGAGCGCGCCTCCTCATGACCACCGCGGAGAGTTCGGGGAAACGGGTCGCGAAGCAAGAGATAACCGATTCCTTCTCATGGAGCTCCTCTGAGAGACGACGAATATCCCTTCTTAGGTCAGAGATTGTCTTATTTGCCTTCTCCAGCAGGCCATTGTGTTCGTCGCTGTCGTCTGAAGGCATTTTAATACACTAGCTCCAAGCTAGCCCCAAGCTAGCCCGTTTCCGTCTCAAGCTAGCTGTATGCTAGTCCGCGAGATCAAGCGACCCAGAGATTAACAAAAATTTAAATAAATAAATAATAATAAAAAATAAGATAAAAATAGTCTCCAAAAATTAAAAAGAGTAAAAACGCAACGCGCAGGTGAGGTAGATTCGAAGGCGAAAGTGCAGAAGTGCAATCGATACCATCCACGTCCAAACTCTGACGTCACTTCCTCTATGGTTGCATACTGCATACTTCCTCTATGGTTGCATACTGCAACCTTGAAACAGCTCTACTTCTACTCATTTTTAATACAACTTTTAATCATTAATAAATGGTTAACATACATGTATATGTCTTCACAAACTAATAATAAAACCCTTCACACTCCATGATGATGGGTGTGGCCACATTTCCTCCCACTGTTTGTAATTTCTTAATAAAGGTAGACCATATTCTTGGATTAAAAACACATCAGGTCTGTTGGATAAGATTCCTGGAGAAATCCAACCTGGACATCCCCAGAGCCTCTCCACCAGTTTCCTTAAAGGTGAAACGTACACTGTGGTGCCTCCGCATGCCGGCATAAGTGGCCGACATGGTGGGAGGACCACAAAGTAAAAGGAAACAATATACAACTTACCCTCAGGACTCCACCTAAAAAGAACAGTTATTATCAACACAGAATGTTTGCAAAATATATCCCCCTGTGAGTTAGCTCTCTGCCACTACAGGCATAGAACCCACAACCAAAGGAGGTGATCGCAGTCTTAACCAAAAGGCTAAGAAGCGATAGCTACAGCTTGGTACAGGGGACCCACTTGATTCCCGACAGGACGAGCTACAGTGACGGTGCCAAACATCAAATAGCCATAACAAGAACATTTACAACCCAAGCAACAACTACACGCAATGTAGGTAACAACGAGGTCAACTGTGCCAGCCTGCAAATGAAACAAAAACTGAGCATTTGCTCGGTACTGTGGGCCATGTGGCCCAAAGTGGTCCAATAGGAAAGCAGCAATAAATGTGTAGCGGACATGTCTAGTGGACACTGATTTGGTTTTCGCTGAACCAAAAAATATGTTTAGGGCTGCACAATAAATGAGAGGGGTCTAACTGCAGACCGCAGAAGGGAACACCCCTTCTCGCCAGGGCACGGGACGCCCACGGTAACACCACGCCCTTATACCCTAAGGGTGGAAGTTATGTGACCAATTTCTAGTGTAGTGCAGTCTAGTGTCGTGTAGTGACCGGTACCCACATTTTCCAGTAGACAAAATGACGGCTCGCGAGCAGAATGTAAGTGGTGTATTGTAAATGTACTGTATTTTATTTAATGAATGTTAGCATAAAACACACTTTTAAAAATGCAATAACTATCTCTGGGTCAAATAGCAATACTATTCATATGTTTGAGTCAGTGTGGAAAAACTTCACGATCCCTGAAAAGAGTGGAATGATTGAAATGATTGTGAGGGAATGCTATTTTTGTCCTTCCCACTTTCTCCGTAGTGCGTAATGTCACACTAACATAATTTTACATATGGAGCAACATGGTCTAATCATAAGTAGGCCCAATACATCGGTTTGTGGTTGCAGCACAGCGTAGCAATTTAATAACGTTTTATATATATATATACCGGCTCCGGCCTCCCTGTGTGGAGTTTGCATGTTCTCCCTGTGCCTGCGTGGGTTTTCTCCGGGTACTCCGGTTTCCTCCCACATTCCAAAAACGTGCATGGTAAGTTGATTGGACACTCTAAATTTCCCTTAGGTGTGATTGTGAGTGCGGTTGTTTGTTTGTCTCTGTGTGCCCTGCGATTGGCTGGCAACCAATTCAGGGTGTCCCCCGCCTACTGCCCGAAGACAGCTGGGATAGGCTTCAGTGCGCCCGCGACCCTTGTGAGGATAAGCGGTATAGATAATGGATGGATGGATAGTGCTGTCAAGCGATTAAAATTTTTAATCGTATTCGCATTTTTTCAGTTAACTCTTAATCGCATATTTTATTTATTGTAAAAAAATCCCTTGATATTTCTGTCCCATTATTTTCTTGAATTTTAATACCCTTAACGTGAATAAGAGGATTGATTTTCTTATGCAAATACTTTATTAAAGCGAAGTCAACCCAAACATATTTTTGAAGAATATGCTCCATGCAAGCCCACTAGTTGAAACAAGGCATTCTGATAAATAGTTTGTGGAATAAGAGTTAATCCACCTGTTTTTCGTCATCACTGGGGGTGGCCATTTTGTCACGTCTTTCAACTGAAAATTATATCACAGTTGCTTAGGGCTCACGTAACGACCAATCACAGCTCACCTGTTTCTGAAACTGAGCCATGATTGGCCGTTATTTGAGCCCTCAGCGCATTTGTGATGTCATTTTCAGTCGACTGAAGTAATAAAATGGCCGACCCTTGAGATGGTAAAAAAAAAAGATGGATTTTACAACTTAAATCATATTCCACAAACACAATATTAACCAGAATGCCTTGTTTGAACTAGGGGTCCTATAGAACATATTCTTGAAAAAAAGAAGTTTGGGTTGACTTTCCCTTCAATTGAAAAAAAACAAGTATTGCATTCAATTGGCGCGAACAGCCCCTCAGCCCTTTTCAAACACACACATATAAACTTGCACGCGTGCGTCTTTCAGCTGTTACTAAAAGCATGCTACTGAACACCAATTGATTGGCTAACCTTGTCTTGCTTTAGAGATAAAATATATATGACACACAACGCTGCATTTTAAGGGCAAGAAAGGAAAGTGTATCTAATCTAAGCAATGTAACCATAGGATGTATCTGTATGTACAGTATTTATGTATATGCTGCAGCTACGTATGATCTAAGCTAAATATTAGCTGGATATGTGCATTTGTTTGTTGAACTTGTTGGTTTAATGTTGCAATTAGACGTACTTAACCGATTCTAACTTTGGATCATGAGGCGCATCGCATTCTATGGCTAGGCGTCGGCTGAATGAGCCGGCCGGGCCAGCCCTGGCAGGATGACCGGCCCCGTGAAGGGCGACTGCTGCCACCGCGGTGTCCCAGCGGCCGCGCAGCCGTGAAGATCTGTGGGAATTGGCCCGCCCAGAGTCGCCGCCGCTGCCCATGCTTGCCGGCTGGGACAAAGCGAGCCAAGGAGCTGAGCGCAAGTGGGGGGCGAGCTAACGTGCTATTGCTACGCATCTTCGGCAGCAGGAGCCCGAGGCACATCTTTTTTTAATTGGTCGTACTTTGTTCATAGCTCTTCTGTGCAGCTAACTAGGAATCAAAACTTAGCACCGACATTCTAAAATCTGAACAGTTCTGGGTGAACCGGAATAATGGAACTGATTCCACTCGAATCCGGGGTTTCAGTGCCCAACCCTAAGCAAGTGACAACCGTGCATGTGTCTGCTGAGCAATTCATCCTCATCGTCAATATTTTGAAGCAGATGTAACGCCTCCGTACTCTCAAGCGTTTTTGTTTTTTTTCAAGATACATGTATTGATCATGGTGACCAGCAGCCTTTATCAATGCAGCCGCTGGTTGCTATGGAAACCTTAATCACGTGATCAAAAAAATTGACCGCGTCAAAAGGGGGTTGGATTAACTTTGAAATTGAATTTCCCACCCGTGTTTAGCTGGAGAAAACTTGCTTCATCATTGGGATACTTTCCCTGCAAAGCCTTCACAAGTAACAAACCGATGCATCCTTGGTTTAAGATAGCAGACAACATTTTTCGTCAAAGTGACGATTGCGGAAATAACAATGGGGCCGAAGAAACAAGTGGCGACAGAGGAGGTAGAGGAGATAAAAACAATCCATTGACTTTATATCGGAGGAAATGTCTGCTGTCAGGGAGCAACAGAAGCTAATGTTGGAGCTGTTGCAGGAAGTGAAATGGCTGCGCCTCCAGAATAAATAGAAAAATAAACACATCGCAGAGCTGGAAAGAAGAGTTGAAGACTTGCAGCAATACTCCAGGACAAACGAAGTGCTCGTTACCGGAATACGCATCAAGCCTAGGTCGTATGCGCGTGCTGTGACTGTGGACAACGGGTCCGAAATTGTAGAGCTGGAAGTGAATTCCGTGGAGCAACAGGTGGCTGCCTTCTTGCAAACCAGAGTGGTGGAGGTGGAAAACATCGAAGCAAGCCACTCTCTCCCCAGGAAGAATAACAGCGACACACCAGCAATCATACAGAGGTTTTGTGAACAGGAAGCATCAGAACGCACTGATGAAACAAAGACGGAAGCTGAAAGGAACTAACGTATTTATGAACGATCATTTAACTCAAGGAAACGCTGCAATAGCAAGAAAAGCTAAATATCTGAGGAAGCAAAAGAAAATACAAAACACTTGGGTCACCAATTGTAAAATATTTATTAAATTGAACGGGGCACCAGAAGTGGCCAAAGTTTTGGTACTTAGAAGTATGCAGGCGCTGGAGATATATGAAAAATAATCAACTTCATAGCCTACGAGATACAGGACAAATACATACAAACGCCTTTTCATTTGGAAACAGCTGTACCTATTATGGGTGACATTAGTGACACTAAACACGACACGGGCTTGTGGACATGGCAGGGAATTCTGGACTGTGAACTGATGGAGCTGAAGCAAGATGCACAGGCCACGTTGAAGAGAGTTGGTTATATGCAGTGTGTATTGACTCACTGTCAGAACTATTTGAGTACTTTGATTTACAGATTTAAAAAACAAAACAGGTCCCTGATAGTGTAGTGGTACACACGCCTGAGTTGTGTGCGGGCAGCGTGGGATCGATTCCCGCTCAGTGACAGTGTCTATGTGTGCCCTGCGACTGGCTGGCGACCAGTTCGGGGTGTAGTCTGCCTTCGCCCATTGACGGCTGGGATGGGCTCCAGCAACTCCCCGCGACCCTATATGGGATAAGCGGTTTGGAAGATGACATGACATGACATGACAAAAACAAAACAGTTTTTTTCTTTTTTCTTCCAAATATATGAACAATAATGAACAAAATTTGACCTCGGAAGAGGAAAGTAGTGATATTTCAGATAATGAAACTTTTGAGTTTGATCATGGGACAAATGTACGCTTTTTTAAGTCAACTGAATCTAAATTATATGATTTTGAGACTAATGTTGACCCAGACACATATCTTTATCACAATTACAAATTTAAATGTCACTATTATACTACAAATAAGTTTGATGAATTGAATATAAATGGGTTTTCACATATACATTTCAATAGCAGGAGCCCCTATACAAACTTTCATCAAATTAAGGACTTCTTACAATCATTGAAACATAAGTTTCATGTTGTTGTCGTTAGTGCTCAGATATTTCCTTTTTTTTTTTTTTTTTAAGGACTGGTTATCAAATGACAAGGACTGGAATTTTGATTTAAAAGGATATAATCTCACCATGGCAAATAGGAACAATAAAAAAGGCGGTGGTGTGGCATTTTATGTTAAGAATGATTTTCACTGCAAAGGTATTGACATAACAGTTATTGATGATATTATGGAGAGTTTGACAATTGAAATTTGTTCTTGTAAATATAAGAGTATTTTTCTGAGTTTTATATATAGGACACCTGGTTCTTGTATTGATGCATTTGTTAAAATTGTTTCTAATATTTTGAGAAGGGTAAGCAATAAGAAGTTATTTATTTGTGGCAACTTCAATATTGATTTGATAAAATGGAATGAGCATACTCCGACAGCTGACTTTCTCAACAATATGTTTAGTTTGGGTCTCCAGCCACTCATAAATAAACCTAGTAGAATAACTAGAAGAAGCGCCACATTTATTGACAGTATTTTTACAAATGCTGAATATCAGGAAATAGGTGCTTTACTGATTAGTGATGTAAGTGATCATCTTCCTGTTTTTGTCATCAAGGATACATGAAAAATGCCTCACGGATAAAAATGAAGAGCAGTGCGAGCTAGTGAGATTAAGAACTGCTGAGCGAATAGATGCGTTGAAGAATGATCTTCTAAACTATGATTGGGGAAAGGTGTATGTGGATGATCCAAATCAAGCTTATGATTTTTTTTGTCTATATTTTTGTATTTGTATAACAAGCACTGCCCAATTAGAAGGCTCAGGGTGAAGAGGGTACCCACAACAAAACCATGGATGACAAAAGGTCTACAAAGAGCATGTAAAAAGAAAACACAACTTTATAAGAAATTTGTACATGTGAGAACTGATGATAGTGAAGAAAAGTACAAGCTGTATAAGAACAAATTGATAAATATCATAAAAAGAACTACTACAGTAAATCCCTGGAGCAGTGTAAATTTGATATACAAAAGACTTGGAAAGTAATAAATCACATTTTTCAGAACAGACGTCAATCAATGGATTATCCGACTTCGTCTATAAAGAGTGGTGATAAAATAATAAGTAACTTAGATGATATAGCCAATGAATTTAATAACAATTTTGTGGATGTTGGCAATACACTGGCTCAGAGAATTATTGGTTCCGATGATAAAAATGGGAAGTATAATAACTTGATAAAAGCTAATTTAATGTCCATGTTTCTTAGTGATGTAGATGAGACAGATGTATTAGAAATTGTAAGGAAAATGGGAAATAAAAGATCAAATTATATAAATAATGTTGACATGGAAATTTGTAAGAAGCTCATTGGAAGCATTGTCAGACCTCTGACCTACATATGTAATTTGTCATTTCAAAAGGGAGTCTTTCCTGATCAAATGAAATTGGCAATAGTAATTCCAATCTTTAAAAATGGTGACAAACATTGTATAGAAAATTATAGACCAGTATCCCTACTTCCCAAATTTTCCAAAATATTAGAAAAGTTATGTGTGAAACAATTAAATGTGTTTATCAATAAAAATAACATTTTGAGTGAGAACCAGTATGGGTTTAGGGAAAATAGGACCACTACATTTGCAGTTAAGCAAATGGTAGAGGACATTGCAAAAGCCAACGAAGATAACAAATATTCGATTAGTTTGTATCTCGATCTACATAAAGCATTTGACACAATAGATCATAGAAAACTACTATTGAAATTGGAGAAGTATGGGATAAGGGGTGTTGCCTATTCGTGGCTAGCAAGCTATTTAGAAAATAGACACAAATGTGTAAAAATGAATAATAACAGGTCAGAGTTTAGAAGGATTACAAATGGGGTACCGCAAAGGTCAGTTATTGGTCCAAAACTATTTATATTATATATAAATGAAATTAGCAGTGACGTTTTTTTTCAAATATGTCATTTTTGCTGATGATACAAATGTGCTATGTTTGTGGAAAAATCTAAAAGAGCTTTTGTGCAAAGTTGGAAGAGAGTTTGATAATATTAAGTCATGGTTTGATGTACATAAATTATCTCTAAATATCAAGAAAAACAAATTTATGGTTTTTGGAAATCTGAAAAAAAATAAAAGGGAATATTACGTTAAAAATTTGTAATGTTATTATTGAACGAGTTTTCGAAACAAAATTCCTTGGAGTTATGATAGATGATAAATTAACATGGAAACAACATAACTATATAAAAGGAAACATTTCTAAAACAATAGCAATATTAAATAAGTCAAGACATCTTCTAAATCATAAAGCCTTACACATAATTTATTATTCTTTGATATTTCCCTATTTGACTTATGGCGTAGAATTGTGGGGATCTACACACAAAACTGCAATAAATGCAATTGTAGTTCTGCAAAAGAGAGCAATACGAATTATTAATAAGACTCACTATTATGCACATACAGACCCACTCTTTCTCAAATCAAACATTATGAAGTTAAAAGACATATATTATTATAAAATCATGCAAATAATGTTTAAAGCAAAAACTCAATCTCTTCCTCACTCTATACAAAAGGTCTTTCAAATTTGTGAGTCTCAATACTGCTTAAGAGGTGTTTGTGAGTTCAGTGTTCAAAAAGCAGTCAAGCGAATTAAAAGAAGATGTGTTTCTATTGTCGGGGTGAAATATTGGAATAATGCAAATATACATTGGAAAACCTGTGAGTCACTTTTTTTAATTATTCGCAAAGTTATTTTGGAAAGTCGCAGAGAATAATTTAGATAATGAGTTATTTATTGCTTTTTTGTGTTTTGTCTTTGTGTTTGCATAAAAGGTAAATAGGTAAATGTAGTTTTTCATTGCCTTCAGGGGGAGAAAAGGCCAGGCTTAAATAAGCATTAGCTTCTGCCTGTGCCATTCTGTCATGGGACATATGATTGTAACTGTTATGTTGTGTAAATATTATAGATTGTAATGATGACTGATGACAGAATAAACGATCAAACAATCAAAATAACACGCTAAATTGACAGCCCTAATATATATATACATATATGTGCGTGTGTGTGTGTAAATATAGTGTTTCACATGAGAAAGAGAGAGAGAATCTTATTTGATATAATTGATATATCAGTATAAAGATATATGTTTGTCACGGTTGTTTTTTTTTCTCATTAGGTGTCGTGAATTGGGGTGCATATTCGCTCAGATTCAGGGAGATGTATAGATTCCCAGACAACCTCACCACGTGTATGCAGTGTTACCAAATTTACAAAGACTACAAAGGCTTCAAGGGACGAGGCCCCAAAAGTGGGCATCCGGCCGGGTGGGATCGGTCCGGCCCGTGACGGTCTGCCCAGCTCTGAGTATTTAGCTGTCCATTCCTTATTAAACACTCTGCACTCACTTACGATTTTTCTTTTCTTTGGCCCACTCATTGCTGCCGATGGGTGCCGAACAGAAGCAGAGTAATAACAGGGAGTGTCATGTTTGGTTTGTTTTGGCTTTCTTTAGTTTCATGTTTTTGCTCAGTGTTCTGTGTCTGTCTCGTCATGATTATTGTGTCCACCTGTGTGCTTTCCACTCCCTAGTGTTGGCCCAATCAGCTCCCTCCTACCTTGTGTCTCTTGTCCAGGTGTTTGTCGTTGTCTCGTCAGTGTGCTTGTATTTAAGTTGCTAGTTTTTGTTCAGTTCTTGTCGGGTCATTATCGTGTAGTCGCTGTTGTCGTAGTTGTCTTCGCGTTTGTTGTATTAGTCTGAGTTGTTGATGCTGTCATGGTGACAGAGTTGCCGGTTGTCGTCACCTTGCCAAATCAAGCCTCATAACCACGCCAAGCCTCAGTAACCGGTCAAGTGTATATCCTTTCATTTTCATTAAAATATCATAAACAGTCCTCCTGCCTCGCCTCCCTGCATTTGGGTCCACCTCCATGACAAACCCTGACAGGGAGCAGGCGCAGTCAACGTATGACTGCGCTTAATGTGCCACCTGGTGGTGCGCCACTGGCATTACAGGTCAAATGAACATCGTCACAATTATGATATTTGATTCGAGCAATTCTGTACCAATCGTTGGCAGGCCGGATGAAAAAGGCGGGCCGTAGTTTGCCCACCCCTGTTTTATAACATACTTTTGGAACATTTGAAGTCCTTAAAGTTGATAATAAGAATAAGAATAAGAATGCCTTTATTGATCCCACAGTGGGGAAATTTTCATTGTTACAGTAGCAAAGATATAGGTCACACAGGGGCGGCGGCATAATGTGGCCATTAATGTATAACATTGACGGCAAACATTTAGAATCAAACCTATGTAGATATACGCAGTAACATGTGTATATACACATGTGTATACACACCAACCTACATCTACATAAAAAATATGAGGAACACTCATTTCGGCCTGTACATAGTACAGAGGAAAAAATACTCTAAGTGACAGTGCTGCAGTGCTGTAGTGAAATGTAAGGAACAGCATTGGATAAAAATAAAACTAGACTAACAGTAGTGGGGAATGTTGAGTATTGCACGGTATTACAGTAGTGGGGAATATTGGGTATTGCACGATACGAGCTCAGGTGCAGGACTGCACAATTGCACTAATGACCGCCAGTTTGTAGAGACTACACAATGTTCTTGTTAAAGAGTCTGACAGCAGCAGGCAAGAAGGAACGGCGGAATCTCTCCTTTGCACAGCGAGGGTGTAACAGTCTGTCACTGAAGGTGCTGTGGAGTGCTGTTAGGGTGCCCTGGAGGGGGTGGTCCGGGTTGCCCAGCATTGATGACAGCTTGGCCAACATCCTCCTGTCCCCCACCGAGTCCACAGAGGCCAGGGAGCAGCCCAGGACAGAGCCGGCCCTCTTGACCAGTTTGTCCAGCCGCTTCTTGTCCCGGGCCGAGACGCCGCCTGCCCAGGTGACCACTCCCTGGAAGATGACCGATGCAACCACCGAGTCATAAAAGTTCCTGAGGAGTGTCCCCTGAACCCCAAAAGACCTCAGTCTCCTGAGTAGGAAGAGTCTGCTCTGACTCTTCCTATAGAGGGCGTCTGTGTTGTCGCACCAGTCCAGTTTATTGTTCAGATGAACACCCAGGTACTTGTAAGTTGAGACTCTCTCAACATCTGTTCCCCGGATGTTCACTGGTGCAGGTGAAGAGTGCTGGCGCCTACCGAAATCCACCACCATTTCTTTGGATTTCCCCGCATTGATCAGGAGGCGGTTCTGCTGGCACCAGTCCACAAAACCCTGAGTAAGTTCTCTGTACTCCCGATCATCTCCG
>NC_141237.1:14402500-14407500 GCF_054856515.1 Filicampus tigris
TTCCACGGCCAGGACGAAAACCACATTGCTCCTCCTGAATCCGGGATTCGACCTTCCGACGGACCCTCCTCTCCAGCACCCCTGAATAGACCTTGCCGGGGAGGCTGAGGAGTGTGATCCCTCTGTAATTGGAGCACACCCTCCGGTCCCCCTTCTTAAAAAGGGGGACCACCACCCCGGTCTGCCATTCCAGAGGCACTGTCCTCGATGTCCACGCGATGTTGTAGAGACGTGTCAACCATGACAGCCCCTCAACATCCAGAGTCTTTATGAACTCCAGGCGGATCTCATCCACCGAGGAGCCACCGAGGAGCTTTTTGACGACTTCGGTTACTTCAACCCCAGAGATAGGAGAGCCCACCTCAGAGTCTCCAGGCTCTGCTTCCTCAGTGGAAGGCGTGTCGGTGGAATTGAGGAGGTCTTCGAAGTACTCTCCCCACCGACCCACAACGTCCCGAGTTGAGGTCAGCAGCACCCCATCTCCACTATAAACAGTGTTAATGGTGCACTGCTTCCCCATCCTGAGACGTCGGATGGTGGACCAGAATTTCCTCGAAGCCGTCCGGAAGTCATTTTCCATGGCCTCCCCGAACTCCTCCCACACCCGGGTTTTTGCCTCAGCAACCGCCAGAGCTGCATTCCGCTTGGCCAGCCGGTACCCGTCAGCTGCCTCCGGGGTCCCGCAGGCCAAAAAGGCCCGATAGGACTCCTTCTTCAGCTGGACAGCATCCCTTACCGCTGGTGTCCACCAGCGGGTTCGGGGATTGCCGCCACGACAGGTACCGACCACCTTGTGGCCACAGCTCCGATCGGCCGCCTCAACAATGGAGGCACGAAACGTGGTCCACTCGGACTCGATGTCCCCCGCCTCCCCCGGGACGTGGGAAAAGTTCTGCCGGAGGTGGGAGTTGAAACTCCTTCTGACAGGGGATTCTGCCAGACGTTCCCAGCAAACCCTCACAATACGTTTGGGTCTGCCAGGTCGGACCGGCATCTTCCCCCACCATCGGAGCCAACTCACCACCAGATGGTGATCAGTTGACAGCTCCGCCCCTCTCTTCACCCGAGTGTCCAAAACATGCGGCCGCAAGTCCGATGATACGACTACAAAGTCGATCATCGAACTGCGGCCTAGGGTATCCTGGTGCCAAGTGCACATATGGACACCCTTATGCTTGAACATGGTGTTCGTTATGGACAATCCGCGATGAGCACAAAAGTCCAGTAACCGAACACCGCTCGGGTTCAGATCGGGGGGTCCGTTCCTCCCAATCACACCTCTCCAGGTCTCACTGTCATTGCCCATGTGAGCATTGAAGTCCCCCAGCAGAACGATGGAGTCCCCAGGTGGAGCGCCCTCCAGCACACGCTCCAAGGACTCCAAAAAGGGTGGGTACTCTGCGCTGCCGTTTGGTGCATAAGCACAAACAACAGTCAGGACCCGTCCCCCAACCCTCAGGCGGAGGGAGGCTACCCTCTCGTCCACCGGGGTAAACCCCAATGTACAGGCGCCAAGCCGGGGGGCAATAAGTATGCCCACACCTGCTCGGCGCCTTTCACCCTGGGCAACTCCAGAGTGGAAGAGTGTCCAACCCCTCTCGAGAGGACTGGGACCAGAACCCAAGCTGTGCGTGGAGGTGAGCCCGACTATATCTAATCGGAACCTCTAAGCCTCACACACCAGCTCAGGCTCCTTCCCTGCCAGAGAGGTGACATTCCATGTCCCAAGAGCTAGTTTTTGCTGCCGGGGATCGGACCGCCAAGGTCCCTGTCTTCCGCCGCCGCCCAGCTCACACGGCACCCGACCCCTTTGGCCCCTCCCACCAGTGGTGAGCCCATGGGAAGGGGGACCCACGTGTCCTTTTCGGGCTGAGCCCGGCCGGGCCCCATGGGTGCAGGCCCGGCCACCAGGCGCTCGCCATCGAGCCCCACCCCCAGGCCTGGCTCCAGAAGGGGGCCCCGGTGACCCGCGTCCGGGCGAGGGAAAACGTGGTCCGTTAATTTTATTCATCATAAGGGGTCAAAATGACCCCTTACATACACATTTATATATATACACATATATATATATATATATATATATATATACATATATATATATACATATATATATATATATATACATACATACATACATACATATATATATATATATATATATACATACATACATACATATATATATACATACATATATATATATATACATATACATACATATATACATACATATACATACATATATACATACATACATATATACATACATACATACATATATATACATATATATATATACACATATACATACATATATATCAATCAATCACATTTTATTTATATAGCACTTTTCATACATAAAAATGCAACTCAAAGTGCTTTAAAACATTCAAAGCAAAACATAGAATTATCTTCAATCAAAAGAAAAGATAAATTATTTAAAAGTTGTTGAAAGCCAAACTAAAAAGGTGTGTCTTGAGCTTCCTCTTAAAAATATCAACAGTCTCTGCAGACCTGACATCCTCTGGCAGGCTATTCCAAAGGTGAGGACCAAAATGGCTGAATGCAGCCTCGCCATGCATTTTGGTCCTCACCCTTGGAATAAATAAAAGGCCGGCGCCAGAGGACCTCAGGATCCGCGAGGGCTGGTATGATAAAAGCAAATCAGATAAATAAGATGGCCCAAGACCATTAACACATTTATAAACTAATAAAAGTACTTTAAAATCGATCCTGAAACACACAGGGAGCCAATGCAGCAATTTCAAAACTGGCGTAATGTGCTCCCGCCCTCTGGTTCTCGTCAGCACCCGAGCGGCTGAATTCTGCAGTAGTTGCAGTGGTGAAATGCTCTTTTTCGGGAGGCCAGAGAGCAGGGCATTACAGTAATCTAAACGACAGGAAATAAAGGCATGCATCAGCACTTCCGTGTTAGCCTGAGAGAGAAACGGGCGGACTCTGGCGATATTCTTAAGGTGATAAAAACCAATCTTGGTTACATTTTTAATATGAGGAATAAAACTGAGCTCAGAGTCAAAAATGACGCCAAGGTTCTTCACACAGTGTGAGGGATTAAAAATGTGTAGTTTTGGTAAAAGCTTCTCTCTCTGACCTTCGGGACCGATAACTAAAACCTCAGTCTTGTCCTCATTGAGCTGTAGGAAATTATCTGCCATCCATGACTTGATATCTAAAATGCAATTTAAAAGGGTATCAATGGGTCCTGTGTCATCAGGAGACACGGCAATATACAGCTGCGTGCCATCAGCATAGCTGTGAAAGCTGATGCCGTGTCCCCTGATGACATCCCCGAGGGGAAGCATATAAAGATTAAAAAGTAAGGGGCCTAAAATCGAACCTTGAGGAACCCCACATTTAATTTCATGAGTTTTAGAGGAACAAGTATCCATACTTACAAAGAAATATCGGTCTGTGAGATAGGAATAAAACCAGTCAAAAACAGTACCAGAGATGCCCACTAGATTTTTAAGTCTATTTAATAAAATTTGGTGATCTACTGTATCAAAAGCAGCGCTTAGATCCAGTAGCACCAAGACTGTGAGTTTTCTCACGTCTGCAGTGCACCTAATATCATTTAAGATCCTTAAAAGAGCAGTCTCCGTACTGTGGTTCATCCTAAAACCAGATTGATATTTCTCCAAAATATTATTTGTATTTAAAAAATGATTCAACTGGATGAAAACCAGTTTTTCTAAAATCTTACTTAAAAACGGTAAGTTGGATACGGGTCTGTAGTTATTAAAAACGCTCGGGTCAGAACCGCTCTTCTTCAGAAGGGGCTTCACCACCGCCGTTTTAAAGGCAGCGGGGAAGACGCCTGTCTGAAGAGAGCAATTGACTATATTTAAGATTTGTTCTTCAAAAAATCCATAAAATGTCTTAAAAAGAAATGTGGGAATTGGATCCAAAAGGCAGGTTGTTGGGTTTACCTGGGAGAAAACTCGAACAAGTGTCCTTGCATCAACCAGGGCAAAACTTTCCAGTGTTTCCTCATGTAAATATGATTGTCCGGGTTTATTAAAACTTGTGTTTTGACGGGCTAAAAGACTGGATCTTATGTCATCGATTTTACTTCTGAAGTGGTCTGCAAAGTCCTCACAGAGAGCATCTGTTGGTCTCTGTGGGAACTTATTAAAATCAGAACTAGTTAAAAGTTCAAAGGTGGAGAAGAGAACCCTGGGGTTGTTTTTATTGACTGTAATGAGGTTTGAGAAATAGGAAGATCTTGCCAGTTTTACTGTTTTATTGTAAGATTTCAGTTGTTCGCATAAAATTTCATAGTGTACTGTAAGTTTACTTTTTCTCCACCTCCTCTCTGCACTCCTGCATTTTCTCTTTGATATTTTGATAGCATTGTTTCTCCACGGGGGTACAGTCTTTGTTTTTGTTGTTTTAATTAAAAGTGGAGCTACTGAATCTAATGATGATTTAAGATGTAGGTTAAAATTGTCAACAATAAGATCACAGGGTGCAGGTAAAATGTCAGCAGGAGTGTTTTTTAAGATCTCGATAAAATTTGCTGCCACCTCAGAAGATAGGTAGCGTTTCTTCACTGTTCTGACCGGGACTGCTAGATGGTTAAAACTGGCGATGTTAAAATAGACACAGTAGTGGTCTGACACTGCCAAGTCAACAACAGAGGACACACCAGCAGACAAGCCATAGGTTATAACCAAATCCAGGGTGTGTCCTCTGTTGTGAGTTGGCTGCAAGACGTGCTGTTTAAAATCCAAGCAGTTTAAAAGGTTTGAAAAATCTCTGGATAGTGGGTCCGAGATGTTGTCCATGTGTATATTAAAATCGCCAGTTATTAATATCCTGTTATAACTGGAATATAAAATGGATAAGAATTCTGAAAATTCTGTAATAAAAGAAGTGGAATGATGGGGAGGTCTATAGACGGTAATGCAGAGAATAGGGGGACTGCTAAAAACAAAGGCATGGTGTTCAAACGATAAATAGCTGCTAAAAATGATCTC
>NC_141237.1:14415000-14432500 GCF_054856515.1 Filicampus tigris
TTTTAATTGCTCTGTAGTTGACAACTTGCAGGATGTGACGTGTATGTATTACAAAGCTTATTACCAGCGAGAATATACATTTTAACAGACTTTGAAAAATCTTTGCACCCTGACGTTTAAAGGGGAAGTCAACGCAAACATTTTTTTCAAGAATATGTTCTATGCAAGCCCACTAGTTGAAACAAGGCATTCTGATAAATATTGCGTTTGTGGAATAAATGTTCATACACTCGTTTTCAGCCATCTCTGGGAGCGGCCATTTTGTCTTCTGTCGACTGAAAAGGACATCACGACTGCTCACAACAACCAATCACGGCTCAGATTCAGAAAACAGGTCAGCCGTGATTGGTCGTTGTGAGCAGTTGTGATGTCATTTTCAGTTGACATAAGACAAAATGGCCCCAGAGATGGCTAAAAACTAGTGCATTTTGCTGCTAAACTTATATTCTGGGAACATATTCTTGAAACAAATATGTTTGTGTTGACTTTCCCTTTAAGGCTTCTTATTGCGGTTGTCACCAGCACACTTGTGTCTCTTGACCTTATCCTTCCGTGAGAAGCCTTGGCCACAAACTGAGCAGCCAAAAGGTTTCTCACCAGTGTGGGCTCTTGTATGACGTATTAAATGTCCCTTCTGAGAGAAACTTTTGCCACAAACCTCACAGGAAAAGGGCTTCTCACCAGTGTGTATTCTTGTGTGTTTAGTAAGGTTTCCCATATGACAGAACCTTTGGCCACATTCTGAACAGGCAAAAGGTTTCTCACCAGTGTGAGTTCTTCTGTGATGATTTAAGTTCCCCTTCTTTGAGAATCTTTGGCTACAATCTGAACAGGCAAAAGGTTTCTCGCCAGCGTTGGTTCTGGTGTGTCTTATTAAATCTCCCTTCTGAGAGAAACTTTGTCCGTCTCCTTGCGATCCTCCCCAGTGGTCTCCATCTTCTGTTATGTGTTGACATGAATTGCAGCTTGGAGGCTCCGCCCATCTGAGAGCCTCACTTTGACTTGCATCTTCACTCTTCAAAGATACATTAGTTGAAGGCAACTTGAAGATATCCTGTTCCTCCTTGTCTTTGATAGAGGGGGGCTCTTTACTCTCCACTTTCATGCAGGGGTGCTCTCGTGCCTCCTCTTTTTTAACATAAGGGGACTGCTGTTCCTCTTCCACTTGAAAGTGGGGGATCTCTTTGTCTTCCTCTTCCTCTTTAATCTGAGGATGAAAACATTCACTGATGTCTGCAAGACACGAGAAGACAAACACATGGTATTATAGTTAATATTTATCATTAAGTTTATTAGGATGAGTTAAGATTACTACTTACTGTTTGGCACAAGCAAATTCACCTACTGATGCATTTTTTGGGGGTCAGACATTGCACCTTTTTGAGTGGTGACCCTGTCAAAAGTGCTACTGGCCTCGTATATGCATGACACAATGCAGTGAGTTTAAGTGATTTCATACTTACTGTCTTCGTATTGCATTTAAGCCGCTTTAAAAATTTATTAGCATGACTGCATCTATGATTGGTGTACTAACCACACTAAAGTCAAAGCATTACAACAGCAAAAGTTGATATTAAATAGATCTGGGCACTTGACCCTTTTCTGCCACTCCGTCCGCGACCTGGGAAAGATGCTAACGGAATAGGTTTATTTAAAGCTCATTAACTTGCTAATTTACTATTCAAATCCGCTGTGGACATGCTTCAAACATGCTTCAAAAGCGCCAGTAGTAGTTACCCAGCTGCGCGTACTTACTTCCATTGCGAGCCCTGGCGGGAACGCTGCGCACTGCACACGTTCGGTCTGAACGGAGACGAGCGTCGGCCACTTGCGATGTTGAACGCTTTTATTTTTGTTTGTTTTGCCAGTCGTCTTCTACCAAGCAAAAGCTCTCCCTCGAATGAAGCGGACACAGCATTCAAGTTTCAAATTTCCTGTGGTCAAACGCCAGCGCTCCTTCTTCCTCTCGTCTCATTCTTCTTCTCCTTCCTTTTCTTCTCCCCTCCATGCAAACCGAACGTGCGCAGTGCACAGTGTTCCCGCTGGGGCTCCCAATGCAAGTGTAACATATCGTCGCTGTCATGTGAAACACACACCATTTTTTCCATTTTATTTTCACATGAATCATGTTTCCGCGTCACATTAAAGTGAACATTTTTTTTTTAATTCCATAATTGGAGATAAGTGTTTTTCACAGGACAGCGACAATATGATTTAGTTGCCAATTGATATTTTCATTTTTATATAATCATTTTGGGATTGAAAAATAATAAATACAACATGATATATGCAAACTTATTTCTGGACAAATATATGAAAGAGAGAGAGAGGTGAATTAGAGAGAGGTTGTCCAACTTCAAAAAAGACGCAACGAAACACTGTCCTGCCGTGTCGGTTGATTTAGTAGGGATGACGCCAGAAGTGCATGAACTGGACCTTGAATTGGAACCTGCCATACCACGGCCTACGGAAAAGGTAGAACAACTTTTGAGGGTCACAAACAAGTAAATACGCGTAGTTGGGTAACTAGTGGCGCGTTTGAAGCGTTCAGAGGCATTTTTTGTCATTTGCCTATTTCAGGCTTCTTTATGCTCCTGCGGGCGACATCCGCGAGCCCGCCATTGCGGCAGTGGTGCGCGCAGTTTGACTTTATACTCGCGCGCAACCCACACGCGTTGTTTTGAAAATGTGTTCCAGTTTAATTCCAGGGGGGGAGTCTACGGCTACTGACAAAACACCGCAGGGCGGAATTTCCTCTGCCCTTTATGGCCAATTTTGGTCGCAATTTTTACTGCCGAGCAACGATCAAAAGGGCAGCGACAACAATGGATATCGTGCCTGCTGCAGCAAAGGGACCTAGATGACGAGATGATTCATTTAATTTAGTGCTGTTAAGCGATTAATTTTTTTAAACTAATTAATCGCAACATTTTCCCCTAATTGATTGCGATTAATCACATTTTTCAACTGCAATTTTTTTACGAAGCTTGGAACCAATATTTACTTGAGTAAAATCTTGGAATTAATATGGAAAAAAAAAAAAAGTATATTTCGATTCAAAGACTGTTCTAATAGCCTTCTGTTGAACAATACACCAAAGACGTACAACTAATATGGTATTTGAATTTGGCTTTGCAAGATGTGCAAATTATTTTGGCTTTCTCCAAAGAGGCGTCAAGCAACTTTTTAAAGTAAAACTACGTAAAAGTCAGACTTTGCGACTGACTCTCCTCTAACTTTGGCTGCACAGTGAGCAGAGGTCAGCTGCTACAGAAAGTAAATAAAACTGAGTTAACTGAGTAAATTTTTTTTAGTGCGTTAAATTCATCTCCAGAGTTAATGCTTTAATTTTGTCAGCCCTAATTTTATCGTATTGCGAAAACGATCTGGAAGGTGGCGGTGAAGGTGTTACATACGTGTGTAGCTTCTTTACAGTACTGTACACACACATACGTGACATAACACCCACGCCGCTGCCAAACTAGTTTGCTTTGCAGCATCAACGAACAGCATGGTGGATCCTCTCCTCCGTGGCAACAAATAAATTGCTGGGCCAAGCCAGGGGAAACTGTACGTCATCGCAACATGTGACATAATGGACCAGAGAGAATGCGTGCAGCGTCATATATGTAGCAACAATTTGTGACGTATGCGCGGCATGTGTTGCAGACCTGTCGCCCAGATGTCTCACAGCACAATGCGTCAGCCACGTGATGCAATGCGACATTTGTCACTCGTGCCGACATGGGATTATAACGAAACCTAAAGGAGCCTTTCGCCGAGGAGGTTGAGATAAACTTTGGCCGCCTCGTGACTACGTAACACGCATGAGGGTCGATTAGTGGGTCAGACTAAAATCCAACTCCACCCTTGCTTAGTCCGCCCCCTTTTAAAACGTGTCATCTCACGTCCTCCGTCCCAAAAATGGGCGTCCGCCACCATGGGCGGACCCCGATGGTATGGGGGTGTTGGCTATGCGTCCACATTAAGGTTGAGTGGATATAAATGATAATAAAATGATAAGAATGACAAAGATAGTATAATAAAGAGTAATAATTCAAACATTGATCATCGATTAATAATCAGTCCCACATTACATGGAATACAATCAGTAATCATGCACAGTAAGTATTTTCTAGTAAGGAATCATATTTGCATTGTCCAATCTTTCCTTATAACGGAATGTTATCCTTATGTGGGAAACGACTATGGTACATGTCCTGTATAAACGTGCAAGTATGTTAACAAAATACATGTATAACAAGTTAACACAAGCAATATAATAAGAATAAAATATTTATTAAATAAAAACTGCACTATAAAGTACAGGTATATGAACAAAATACAGTACAGTATAACAAACATGGTCCGAATACTGTTGAAAAAATATACTGTAGCACCAACGCAGTACAGTACTGTACTTAACTAGAGTAAACTGTACTGTATTTTAATGTTGACTTTTCTCAGACTTAGAAAAAAATGAATCTATTTTGAGTTGTTGTGTTGGCTTCATTCTTTGCTGTATGAAAATGTTTGTCTGCGTATCACAGTTTTGTTGTTAATTGCAAGTAACTGTCCCGTTGATCATCACTAATGTCTGGTGATTCTTGTGCATACAAAAGGACACGTTCATTTATGCCACTGTACTTCGTCCGTCGAGCCACAAGCAATTTCCTTTGAGCAGGCAAACTGCTGGAATCGTACTGAGCCAGAATCGATTCCTTGTTTTTCAAAGTCTCGTAGATTTGAGATTTTTCAACCCCAAGTGTCTCCTGGATGTTTTTTTACTTTGTGTCCGGCTTCGCTTAATCGGATGCATTTCACTCTCTCTTCCACGGTCATTACCGTTCTTCTTCGTTTGGACGCCATGAGCTACAGACGAAAATGTAAATTAATACATTTTAAATATTTTGCAATTTCAGCAAAACGCATGCCAAAGAAGTAACTTACATGTCGCCGTTTTTGATCCAATGATGGCGAAGCGTTCAAAGTTTTTCCATCGTATCAAGTGGGAACTGCTTGAGTTTGAGCTACTGCAGGCTTTGCGATGGCTTCCGGGTTCCGGATACAATACCGGAACTTCATTGTAAGGAATCAATCGTTAATGTAATATAGCAGTAGAAAATTTAATGCATACGTTTATTTTCCGAGTGAGGGAATTTTCGTTTGAACTAATGATGGCGGAGCGGTCAAAGTTTTTCCATAGTATAGAGCGGGGGACTGGTTGATTTTGCGCTACTGCGGGCTTCGCTATTATACGGGTTCTGCATACCGGAACTTCCGTTGTCAGGAATCGATCGTTAATGTAATATGGGAGTAGAAAATGTAATGCATACGTTGTTTTTCCGGGTGAGGGAATTTCCGTTTGACAGAGGTCCGTAGGTGGGAATACTTACTGTAAAACACAAGTTGGAATTGTTACAAAAGTCCAGACAACATCGTCATCAAAAATTACAATCTTGGATAAACAATAAAATTGTAAGGATTTAGATAGAGAGAAAATGATTGGGTATTAGATGATTAAATGTTAAAATGTTAAGTCTAGTTTAGGTGAACTTCAAGGGTGATCAATGCCGAAAAACACGAAGCCTAATTGTTGACAAGCTAATTTTGGAAAACGAAGAATTTAAGAGGCTGCGCAGTATGCGCAGTAGCGTGTCTCTTCTTAAGTTACCTTATCATCGCTACAATTTAGATGTGTCCAAAATGAAGAAATCCTTTTCACAGAGCGAAAAAGTGCAAACTAGAAAAAGGCAAAGATTCTTCTTCTCTGAAGGGCGTCTTCACACACTATTGGCCACACGCATGTTTGCTTTTATAACCTTTTCAGCAAAGTCATCATGAACAAACAGGAAAGTCCGGCCACATGATTTGATGGCCATGTGTTTCCCTGTTCTTCTGTTAAGTTAAGTTTAGTTAAGTTTTGAAAGTCCCATCCCATGACTTGCGATTAGGATTTTCTCCACCAGTCATCATCTTTTTTTACTTCAAATTCCGCAAAGTTAATTGTAACCTCGTGCTTCGGCTGCTGGCCAACTGTTTCCGGTAGTTGCTTTACAACAGTGGGGCCGACTCATACAACTTGCTTTTAAAACAAGTCTTCTACAAGGATCGCTCTCATGGTTCACCAACTTAACTTTTACAAAACACATATTACATTCTTACGCTCAAGCAGTAAGATATAATAAAAAATTATGTTTGTACAAATACTGCCACACTCCATCTCTCATGTAAGGAACATGTATAACATTGGTTACATTTCTTCACGCACGTGATACTTCTGAGAGTGTCAATACACATGGGCTAAATCTCTTTATCGGCTGTTACAAGCAATTTCTATTCTTACGTAAAACAATCATTCATGTTGTTATTGATTTACAACATTTGTTCAAAGAAAATGATTTAACAGTAATCACACTGTGTTGTCTTAAGAGTAAAACTCAATCGAAGGCATTTGTGGCATAATATGTCTTAGTATATTATGCTTTCCATCACTTTGTCATAATCCTTGTAATGCAATATTGATGAAATGAATATCACATTCTTATCTATACTGTTGCATTGAACTTTTGGCAACTCTCCTTTACTTAAGGCTTGGCCTGCACTGGCGAACTCTGGTGTCCAAATTTGGAATTTCAGTCTTATTCCTTTCCTATGGCTTAGCCCGTTACATTTAACCAATTGTACCATCACTTCACCTGACGTGGCGCACGCCATTCGACAGTTGTTACCAGAATCCTAAGCAACTGTCATTTCATTTTCATTCTCCAGAAGCCAACAAGTGCAGACTCCAGTCGCCAACTGGTCTCCAGGCCAGCCAGATTGGCGTTGACCTTCAAAAACCATTGAGATACTGGGACTACTTGCTTTTCTCTTTCTTGTTCTTCTTCGAATTCACCTTCTAGCTCTGTTGTTCTTTTCACATTTTCACATAGTGTAATAAAGGCCAGTTGAGCAAGTGGAACAAGTGATTTTAGTGATGATTGTGGAAAAGGACTGGGATTTCATAAGCAGTTTTTTTCTCACTCATTTTCCATTACGTACAATTAAAAACACAACCGAAACGCATAATGTTCACAAATGTTGTAACAAGCAAAGACAATTGACAATCTGATTTCATTTACATATTTGATTTTTTTTTTTTAACTTTAAAATCACAAAGACACAATGATTCTTTGTGTCTTCAATTCAATACATCACATTGTATATTACTTTTACAGCTTACCACAAAGGGTCAGTTCATTCAATTTCTCTCTTTTTTTTTTTTTTAAACACTCGTTTATCAACATGCTGTTTAGTGGAGAATCTTTAAGCATACACACTGCAACTGAAAGGTTTCTTCCCACTGTGTGTTCTGTTAAAATTGACTTTTGAGAGAAGCTTTTGCCACAAACTGAGCAGGAAAAAGGTTTTTCTCCACAGTGTATTCTTGTGTGTCGTTATAAACTTGCCTTTACAGAGAAGCTTTTGCCATAATCTAAGCAGGAAAAAGGGTTTTTCCCCACTGTGTGTGTGTGTGTTATGTATTCAGTTAAATTTGATTTTTGAGAGAAGCTTTTGCCACAATCTAAGTAGGATTAGGGTTTTCCCCATTGTGTGTTCGTGTGTGTAGTTTTAAACGTGACTTTTGAGAGAAGCTTTTGTCACAATCTGAGCAGGAAAACGTTTTTTCTCCACTGTGTGTTCTTGTGTGTTGTGTTAAATTTGACTTTTGAAAGAAGCTTTTTCCATCATCGTCATCATCAGGAGAGTGTAAAGATGTGTTATCACTCTGTGCTTGTGATGGCCCCCAGTGTTCGGCATCACTTTCTGTTTAAAAAAAAAAAAAACACTCGTGTTTATCAACATGCTGTTTAGTGGAGAATCTTTTAGCACACACACTGCAACTGAAAGGTTTCTTCCCACTGTGTGTTCTGTTAAACTTGACTTTACAGAGAAGCTTTTGCCACAAACTGAGCAGGAAAAAGGTTTTTCTCCACTGTGTGCTCTTGTGTGTCGTTTTAAACTCGACTTCAGGGAGAATCTTTTGCCACATTTTAAACAGGAAAAATGTTTTTCTCCACTGTGTGTTTTTATATGTTCAGTTAAATGTGATTTTTGAGAGAAGCTTTTGCCACAATCTAAGCAGGAAAAAGGTTTTTCTCCACTGTGTGTTCTTGTGTGTGTTTTTAAATGAGACTTTCGAGAGAAGCTTTTTCCACAAACTGAACAGGAAACCGTTTTTTCTCCACTGTGTGTTCTTGCATGTCCTTTTAAATTTGATTTATGAGTGAAGCTTTGGCGGCACGGTGGTCGACTGGTTAGCACGTCCGCCTCACAGTTCAGAGGTCGTGGGTTCGATCCCGGCTCCGGCCTCCCTGTGTGGAGTTTGCATGTTCTCCCCGTGCCTGCGTGGGTTTTCTCCGGGCACTCCGGTTTCCTCCCACATTCCAAAAAACGTGCATGGTAAGTTGATTGGATACTCTAAATTGCCCCTAGGTGTGATTGTGAGTGCGGATGTTTGTCTCTGTGTGCCCTGCGATTGGCTGGCAACCAGTTCAGGGTGTCCCCCGCCTACTGCCCAAAGACAGCTGGGATAGGCTCCAGCACGCCCCGCGACCCTTGTGAGGAGAAGCGGTACAGATAATGGATGGATGGATGAGTGAAGCTTTGGCCACAAACTGAGCAGGAAATTTTGTTTTCTCTGTGTGTTCTTGTGTGCACTTTTAAAGACCACTTTGAACATAACGATTTCCCACACTGAGAATATTCCCAGCATTTTTCATCAGTGTGACATCACCTCTCTCTTGTTCATAATCATCATCATCATCATCATCATGAGAGTGTGATGATGTCTTATCAGTCTGTGCTTGCGATGGTCCCCAGTGTTCTGCATCACCTTCTGTTGTCATTTGTTGACTTGAGCTGCTCTTTGCAGGCTCCGCCCCGTTGTCCTCCTCAATCTTTTCTTCATTTTCAATCTTTAAAGGGACAAAGGTCAGTGGTGATCTGTTCTCCTCCTCCTCCTGCTCCTCCTTTTTAATGTGAAAGGGCTTTTCCTCCTCCTCCTTTTTAATGTGTTGCTCGGGATGAAGATATTTTTCACTGACATCTGCAGGACACAAATAGAAAAAACAAGGCTTGAAATAACCTTTTTTCTTTGATGGGCAATTTTTCCAAACAATGACATTTGAGGAGCAAAATTACTATTTTTGAGGAGCTTTTTTACCCTGTTAATCCCAGGGACCTGAAGCAAGGGTTTCATTAATCAATAAAAATACAACAGTCTACAACGGCGCAAATCGTGTAGGGTTGTCACGATACCAAATTTCTGTTTCAATACAGATATCAATATGTACTTTGATACTTTTCGATACTTTTTGCAAACAGGTGAAACACTCAAATGTTAATATTTAACCTTTATTTTAAAACAGACTTTGGGAACAATAACTTTAATAGCTTCCTTTACTGAATATTTTGGCACTTGATCCATACAGATAAACTCTGCAACTGCCCTGTTGAGCCTTTTAGCATCTTTGCTGTCCTTTGGGTACATCATATGCTGTTGAAAGACATCTTGGACAGTAGGTTGCTTCTGAGTGGGTGGTGTCACCCTCTGTGAGCCAGTAGCACTAGAATTTTGTTGTTGGTTGAGGGAGAAGGTACAGTATTTTAATTAACTTGATCATTTTAATTTGAATGCCATTGCTTTATTTTTCTTGTTCTTATTCAATGGGTTTGTGTTTTGAAACCATACATGAAATATTTAATGGACATAACTAGAAAAATAAATTGAGGCTCATTACATCATCTAGGATAGGATTAGATACTGTGGGCTAATAAAATGTTTTACAAAAACGTGTTTCAATATAATATTTAATTTATATAATGCACTGCCTTTATACCTCATTGGTTAATTAAATATTTTAAGATTGTAATTACATTATTACAAATATATTTTATTTATATATTAACCATGGACATGTTCAGGGGTTGAAAGGGTCTTTTTGGCATACCAAACAACTGGCGAGTAGATGGAAAATTTCTACTAGACAGATTTTTTTTTTTTTTAACCAGAAAAAAAATTGTAATATGAAAAGTAATATAAAATTGTTATTTGTTAGAATTCTTTTTTCACATGTAGGTCTGTCTAAATTGATTTTCAATCAAAGCAATCGCATTGTGTCGCTTCACAATATTTTATTAAAAGTTTCTACACAAGAAAGATATGATGGACTTTACACTCTAAAAACAGTTGGGTTATTTCATTAACCAAATTTTTGGATTGTTTGTGTTGGGTCAAAATTCTGGGTTATTTCTTATAAATTAACCCAATTGTTGGTTTAAATTAACTATATATTGGGTTATACACCAGTAATGTTTTATGTTGGGTCAAAAATCAACCTTAAAGGCCCATACACAGGTGCCAGATGTACACTTTAAGTAAAACTGCCGGCCATAAAAGCCACCGACATACTGTTCATGTCGACACACGCAGCATCGTGGTCAAGTCAACGACGCTTTTGACATTTGGATTTCTTCATTTATCACACTGTTTTGGTAAGTACTTCAGACGTTGTAATTGTGTTTTGAAAACAAGTTGCTTGTGACTGAGCGTGTGTTGGACAGGACGAGTACTGGAATCATTAAAAAAAAAAAAAAAGGCATTGGTCTGCCGCCATTGTAGGATGTGACACCTCACAAGAACTGTACGTTCTCCAAATGTTCCATATTAACTTTGTGTTTACTGTAATCCATAGGAAGATTTCTATGATTACCAGAGTGGCTCTGGTTACCTTGCTTGGAGATTGAAAACTGTTGAGCGCAACTCTCCTCAAGAGGTCAATATCTCAACTAGGCCTGTCAACAATAACGCGTTAACAGCTGTGATTAACCATAAAACTAAGTTTGACCGCAACTAGTTCCCGTAGTCTCCCTACGCGGATGTTTACGTCCCTGAGGTGAAATGCTGACCAATGCTACGTTTGTTGCACTAACAGGAGACCACTGGACATCAGTAAGCAACCATAACTACCTCGGTGTAATGGCACACCTGATTGATAGCTGGCGGCTCCACTCATTTGCTCTATGTGTAGTGAAAACAGATGAAAGACATTTCGCCGACAAATGTGCTCTGCAGTTTCTGGATGTTGCAAAAGAGTGGGGGATAACAGACAAAGTTACCACCATAGGAACAGATAGTGCTCAAAATATGGTGGCAGCAGCCAGGAGTCTACCATTTGAGCACCTACCGTGTGCCGCGCACATGATACAACGGGTTATCACGGTGTCCCTCCGCGACAGTGGGTTTTACTGTGCTTTAGCCAAGTGCCGTAAAATAGTCGGGCATTTTAAACACAGTCCTGCAAATGCAGCAGAGCTAAAAATTCAGCAAGCCCGCCATGGACTTACAGAAGAGTCACTTGTACGGGATGTACCCACTAGAAATGATTAAACGTGTCCAACGCAACAAAGAGCCCCTGAATGCAACCCTGGCCCACCAGAGACACACTTTTGCCATGCTAACCCCAAGTGAATATGACAGGATAGCAAGGTTGGAGACATTGCTCGAGCCTGTTGATTTCTATATTCTCTCTGAATTGATTTTAATTTTTTAAAATGTGATTTGTCACAACATTATGTTAAAAAATATTTTATGCTAGTCCACTGAATTGATGTTTGTCATAAAAAAAATGCTGTCGATACAATACTAATGTTCTTTTTTTTTAAGTAAATTTGAAGGTACATAACAGAACTTTTGGGGGGTGAGAAATATGTGTCCTGCTCTGTGGTCCTGCCTGCCCTCTGCCATCTCGTGCGCACAATGGAGATTACATATCTTGACCCTGCCTACATCGCACGCTTCAAAGCTGCATTTACAGAGGACCTCAATAAACGAAAAGATGCCTACCCAAAGCAGAGAGGAAAAGTGTGTGGCAGAAGCTGAGTGAGATGCTGGAAGCCGATGAACCTGCATCCCAGCTCTGCAGTGAAGATGCAGAATTTGAGCCACCAAAGAAGAAGACTGCTCTCTTATCGGCTGGGCCGAGAATTCGATATCGATATGTATGATTGACACGTGATCGATACCAATAGAAAATGCCTTCGATAAAGCGTTCGATAGAAAAAAAGAAAAACAAACACGATCGCAGCATGGTGCATGATGTAGGCAGCGCGCTTCCGCCTCCAAACATGAAGAAGAAGCATTTAAACCTAAGAAGAAGCAGCTTTTAAACCAACGAGGAAGAAGCTCTTAACTCAATGGAGCATGCTTGCGGGCCCGGCGGCCGTGCGCTACGCTTGGGGGGCCGGCGGCCGTGCGCTACGCTCGCGGGTCCGGCGGCCGTGCGCTATGCTCGCGTCCAGCGAGCGAGCGCCGTAACTTTGCTCAAATAAATGACCACTCGACTCAGTACAACTCTTACAATTGAATTATATTATGCATGATAACCCTATTAAAAACCCGTGGATGGAGCCATGGTGTACAAGTAGAGGAGTTCTTGTCTTTGACATGCTAGCAGTAGTTAGCCTTATCCGACACCGGTATCGCACTCAAGGTAAAATCAAGCAAGTAAAATATGAACGGACTATGGCAATAATGAGTCCGCTAAAAAGATAAAGTAGTCCTAAGACGGTTGGTCAACGATGATGCATGCACTGCAAGAGAGTATTCGTTCACTTACATTGGATGAACATTGAATGAAGGCTAATATATGTGTCACCATCTGCTTTGGGGTAGACCTAATTAAAATAAGCATTTACAATGCACTGATGGAGGACAAACTACACATTACACTACATAACGATGTACAAAAAACAGTTAACTGTTATTCAAAGAAAATGTTTAAAACGAAATCAATAATTATCAATATTGACTGATATGAAATACTTAGATTGTGACAGTTTTTCAAACATTCCTCAGCCCTTCTAAGCACATTATCTTTAAAATGGAGTTTATTTCATCTTTATATCGACCAGTTTATTTCACTCTTTCATTACATTGATCTCTTATTAAAGGTTATTTATTATGTTAAAATAAAATAACCTAAATGAATTTTTCTTTGGGTCATTATTTAAAAAAAAAGAAAAAAAATGCAATATATATTTATATTGACCAATATGAAACACTTATATCGTGATATACTTTTCAGTCATATCGCCCAGCCCTACAGAACTTATGGGGTCGGAGTCAGATTCTGATGAGGACGCACCTTCCAGTGACAAAACACTAGATGGGTACAAGGCAGAGCCCAGTGTCAGTATTGACTCATGTCCTCTACAGTGGTCGTATGCACACAGTGGTGCCCACAGTAAGCAGGCCCACCTTGCACAAAAGTATCTGGCCACGCCTGCTACAACAGTACCCTGTGAGAGACTATTTTCTTTGGCAGGGCACATTGTTCAAAAGAAAAGGTCCGCTCTGTTGTCTGAAAATGTCAACAAGTTAGTCTGCCTGAGCAGCTGGTTAAAAATAGAATATTATCTGGCTGACTTGACATGTTTCATAACAACTATACACACAGTTTAGAGTTGTTGTTTTTTTTTTTACGAACAAGTGTGATAAAGGACAATTTATTTTGTGTATTATGACACAGTTTTGACATATACCGGTACTATATTCAGCCCTCAGGCCAATTATTGCAAATGCTGCATTTGTTTGAAATGTTCAATTTAACAGACATCAGACAAGTTGTTTATGTGCTTTGAAGCACCAGCTATTGTATATTGTATGTGCTTGTCTGCTCCTTAAGTTGGCAGTTCATTGTGGGCAATGCCAAACACTACTTGAGACACATAACTCTGTTATGTATTTGTATTTTTCCCATTCAAACACAATACCTCTTATCTTAGAACAGATTTTAAGTTAATTTTAATATTTCATTTGACAGATTTTATCTAAAGTGCGAACTAATTCAGTCCCAGGGAAATGTGATTAATCATGATTAAGTTAATCATACCTCTACTGTGTGATTAATCATGATTAATCACACAGTAGAGGTATGATTAACTTGATTAAATGTTTTAATCGCTTGACAGCCCTAATCTCAACACATTTTTCAAGATGTACCCACAACTCATCACAGCCCGTGTGAAAGTGTGAGACAGTTGCTTTTGTAGTCAAGGTGAGTCCAAACTTTAAAGTAAATTCAAAATGGCGGACTTCCTCTTAGGTTTAGGTACCAAGAGGCTTTTCTGTAGGTCTCTCTTTGTTTTATATACTCACAAATCTTTGTATATGTTGGTGAAGCTTGCAACCGGGGCCACTTTTTAAACATTTTCTAGGGGGCGGTAGCAAGCCATCCTTTGAAAGATTGCACAATTGAATAATTAATTATTGATTAATTTACCAGGCCTTCTATGTGTGCAAAGTTTCATGAGTTTCCGCGCATGTTTACATTCTCAAAATTAGCATTGTGTTCTTGGCAAAATGCATTACCATGGCAACACCTTTTTGCAAAAAATCTCAAACTTCGTGTTTTAACATCATGAAGGCCTAAACACTCTTCCGAGCAAATATGAGGGAGAGCTGGCTAACCTGCCAGGAGAGAAACATGAAAGAATAAAACATGTACTTCATCTAGACAATAGGTGGCGCTCCCACTACGATGAAAAGTTAGTTCGTAGATGTGTTCAGGTGTAAACTGTCATCAAATGTGTGAAATTTTGACACGACATTATCATGTGGATCACATTACAGCTGCTTTTAAAGTCAAAAGTCAATGTAATTCCGAATTGTAAAGTAAATTCAAAATGGCGGACTTCCTGTTAGGTTTAGCACATAGCTCCAAGAGACATTTTTGTAGGTGTTGACCTGTTAGATATACCACCAAATGTTCGTAGATATATAGGTGAAACGTACAACCGGGGCTGATTTTTTAAAAAAATCTAGAGGGCGCTAGTGAGCCATTTTTGAAACAATTGCAACTTAAAACAACAAAAAAAGATTATTTCACCAGGTCTGATGTGTGTGCAAAGTTTCGTGAGATTTTATGCATGTTTAGACCGTCAAAATCAGCGTAGTTTTATTTGCGAACTGCCCCTTGCCATGGCGACAGCTTTTTACGAAAAATCACAAATATCGTATTTTAACATCAGGAAGGTCTGCAGAGTCTTTCGAGCAATTCTGAGGTCGACCTGGTTAACTTGCGAGGAGAAAAGGATCAAAGAATAAAACATGTACTTCCCATAGCCAGTAGGTGGCGCTACCAATACGATGAAAAATAAGTTTGGAGATGTCTTCAGGATTGGACTTTTATCAAATGTCAGTAGATTTTTAGAAGAAATTATCACGTGGGTCAAGTTCCGGGGGCTATTTTAATCAGAGCAAATTCATACTTTAAATTTAATTCAAAATGGCCGACTTCCTGTTTGGTTTAGCATATGGCTCCAAGAGACTTTTTTGTAGGCCTTGAACTGCTACACATACCACCAAAGTTTCGTCGACCTAGGTGAAAAGTACAACCAGGACTGAATTTAAAAAAATTTCTAAGGGGCGCTAGGGAGCCATTTCTTACAAATCGCACAAAAAAATAAAAAAATATTGATGATTTCGCCAGGCCTGATGTATGTGCAAAGTTTCGTGAGATTCCGAGCATGTTCAGACCCTCAGAATGAGCGTTGTTTCTTTGGCGAACTGCGTGTTGCCATGGCAACAGCTTTTCACAAAAAAATCACAAATATCGGATTTTAACATCAGGAAGGTCTACAGAGTCTTCCGAGCAATTCTGAGGTCGACCTGGTTAAGCTGCGAGGAGAAAAAGATCAAAGAAAAAAACATGTATTTCCTTTAGCCAGTAGGTGGCGCTACCACTACGATGAAAAATAAGTTCGTAGATGTCTTCAGCTCTTGGCTATCATCAAATATGAAACATTTCGAGAGATTTGGATGATCTGAGTCAAGTTAAAACTGTATTTATTGTCACGTTGAATAATCAGATTTTGCGGCACCGTCAAGGCCACGCCCTTCACTGAAAAGTCACAATATTCGGCGTGGAGCAAGATCAATGTCTTGAGGCTTTTCCGACAAATTTTCAGTCTGATTCGTTCAACGGGCTCCGTGCGGTAAATAGAAATGTAAAAGATGACAATTTTTGTTGCCACTAGGTGGTGCTATATGTATAAAGGAATATCATTATATAGATGTCTTCAGGTCGCGACTCTTTACATACAGGTGAAGTTTGGGATTTTTTTTAGCATGTGCAGAGGCGTTATCAAGGTTTTTCTCCTGTATGGCGAAGGAAAAAAATTACGCAAAATTTGAATGCCCTCCCCATCATATAGTTTATCGAAAACTCAAAAAAAAATTCCCAGCGTTTGCCCCAGGTCTTAAGATGATATATCCGAAGTTTGACGTCAATTGGAATAATCCTCCGGGACATGGGTGCAAAAGTATGCACCCTGTAAACGTGCAAAAATGATCCAAAATTGGACATTCAAAAATTCATAGCTCACTTCCTGTACACTTTAGACTATGGCTGTAATGGACTTTTTTGTACGTCTCGGGGTGCTACACGTGCCTGCCAATTTTCGTAGCCTAGGTCAAACGGGCTGGAATTCTATTTTGTTTTCCTACTCTAGGTGGTGCAACAGTGCCATTTCTTTTGCGTTGTTTACGCCGACTTTAAAATATCAAATTTTTCGCAAGACTGCAAAGTTTGGTGAGTTTTCGTGCATGTTTAGGGGTCAAAAAATGCGATCATTTGGTCAGAAAAATAACAAATAATAATAATAATAATAATAATAATAATAATAATTTCGACAAAACCAATGGGGTCTGCAGCTTTCGCTGCTCGGGCCCTAACTACAGCTGCAAGCAGCTATAAAGGGCCCTCGCAGCCCTGGCAACGTTGGGGTACTGACACATTGGGATGCTCACTCATCTGAATTGAATTATCGAAATTATCACGTGGATAAAGTTACAGCAGCTTTTGTAGTCAAGGTGAGTCCAAACTTTAAAGTAAATTAAAAATGGCGGACTTCCTCTTAGGTTTATTATATGGCATCAAGTGGCTTTTTTGTAGGTCTCTTTCTGTTTTGGTGAAGTGTACAACCGGGGCCATTTTTTAAACCTTTTCTAGGGGGCGGTAGCGAGCCACCTTTGAAAGATTGCACAATTGAATAATTAATTATTGATTAATTTACCAGGCCTTCTATGTGTGCAAAGTTTCATGAATTTTCATGCATGTTTACATTCTCAAAATCAGCATTGTGTTATTGGCAAACTGCATTACCATGGTGTAAGAATAATAATGCATTTTATTATTCAGGTGTTTGATTTTTATCATTAGGCCAACTTGCTTGGTGTGCTTTGCTTTCACATATGTATGTTAATTTCTCACACACACACAAACACATCATAATAAGATAACGCTTAGACAATGTGTACACGTGAAAGACATGGCAAGTACTTTTCATGATGGAATAACGCTTAGACAACATGTACACAAACGGGGTAGCAAGAGAAGGTTACATTTTTCTCAAACAGTAATGAGACAAAGCACACACACACACACACACCCCC
>NC_141237.1:14437500-14452500 GCF_054856515.1 Filicampus tigris
TCGGGTGTTGGATTTTTCAATCAGATTTTTCAGGTTTAGTTTTATATTATAGTTGGTTTTATATTATATAAAAACAGGGGGGAAATGTAAGAATAATAATGCATTTTATTATTCATGTTGATTTTTCATTATTAAGCCTGTTAGTTTTGTAGGTTTAGCTTTATACTATACACGAATAATGATGTATTTTATTGTTCATGTGTTTAGCTTTATATTATATAAAAACAGGGGGGAATGTAAGAATAATAATGCATTTTATTTTTCAGGTGTTTGATTTTTATCATTAGGCCAACTTGCTTGGTGTGCTTTGCTTTCACTTATGTATGTTAATTGCTCACACACACACACACACATAGACAAAACAAGTTCATAGTGTTCCAGCTGCTTTCGCTCCCCTTTCCCTTAGAGCTGGAACACCTTTGTTATCAGGGACACCGAAGAAAAATAAAAAGAGAGGGTGCGCAGGAGCCGGGAGGTTTAGCACATAGCTCCGAGAGACTTTTTTGTAGGTGTTGACATGTTAGATATACCAGCAAATTTTCGTAGATATAGGTGAAAGGTACAACCGGGGCAGATTTTTTTTTTTCTAATTATAGGGCGCGCTAGCGAGCCATTTTTTTAAACAATCGCACCTTAAAACAACAACAAAAAAAGAGGATTTCACCAGGCCTGATGTGTGTGCAAAATTTCGTGAGATTTTATGCATGTTTAGACTGTCAAAATCAGCGTAGTTTTATTTGCGAACTGCCCGTTGCCATGGCGACAGCTTTTTACGAAAAATCACAAATATCATATTTTAACATCAGGAAGGTCCACAGAGTCTTCGGAGCAATTCTGAGGTCGACCTGGTTAACCTGCGAGGAGGAAAAGATCAAAGAATAAAACATGTACTTCATTTACCCAGTAGGTGGCGCTACCACTACGATGAAAAATAAGTTTGGAGATGTCTTCAGGCTTCGACTTTTATCAAATGTTAGTCGGGTTTTTGAAGAAATTATCATGTGGGTCAAGTTCCAGTAGCTATTGTAATCAGAGCAAATTCTTACTTTAAACTTAATTCAAAATGCCCGACTTCCTGTTGTGTTTAGCATATGGCTCCAAGAGACTTTTTTGTAGGCCTTGAACTGTTACGTATACCACAAATTTTTCGTCGATCTAGGTGAAAAGTACAACCGGGGCAGAATTTTTTTAAATTTCTAGGGGGCGCTAGTGAGACTTTTTTTTTTTTTTTTTTTAATTGCATAAAAAAATGTTTAAAGCGGTAAGCCAGTAGCCGGTGTTGTGCCAGAGATTTCGCTCGGCATCACCGGCGCGGCGAGTGATAAGTGGCAGATTCGAGAAAATGGATGGAGGTATCAACTTTGAAAAGACATGGGTTTCCGTTTCACAAAGATCCACCATATAGGCACCCAAGATGCTCCGTGTTCACCTTCAGTCATGTTTGCCACGGCTGGTCTTCCAGCCAGGAGCACCGTGTTTGATACAGAGGAGGTCTCATTGCGGCGAACGAGATACAGCGGCATCGCCGTGCAAGCGGGCCGGCCTGTGTGAGTCAATTTTAGATAAATACAAGCCCCAGGGGTCGGCTTGTCAGAATGTTAAAGTTGGACTTTAAGAGCACCAGTCCACGCGGGTGGAACTCGGAGAAAAAGTAAGTCAACCTAAGCGTGGTGGACCTCAGAGAAAAAGTAAGTCAACCTAACACTTTAAATTAGGGATGTTCCGATCAGGTTTTATGACACCGATACCGATCATGCATGAGTGAGATCGGCCAATACCGATACAGATTTCGATCACATGGAATACCTGTATATTTTTCCATTTATTTATGGTAACTGCTATTATGCATTACCTGAAAAAACAGGACGCGCTAACCAGTCGATCACCGTGCCGCTCTTGGTCAGACATAGAAGGTGTCCACATTGCCGTAGTTTTGACAAAAATCTATATATATTTTCAAAAGCATGAAGAAATACAAAACCATTACTGGCACAATACCACAATTACTCAGTCACAAAGATAACTGAAAAACTTATATTTACCAGCTTTTAGTAACAGTTTTTAACAGATCAAAAGAATCAGCAGTCTCAAAATACCTAATTATGCAAAAAGTCAAATAAATAACATGCCACCTAAACATTGCATGGTTCAGAAAATATCCAAAGTAGAAAATATAATCACATGCAGGCTTCACTCGAATAAACTATTCAATGAGTTTCTAAATTGAAACGACTCAGGAACTTGGTTTCTTGTCTTGTGCATAGACAAACTATCTTGTGCATTTGTCAATGAGAAAAAAGTAACGAATCATGTATAACACATTTTGGAATACATATGCCTCGTTCGAACATTGTCATTAAAAGCAGTACGCGAGCGAAAAACACAGGACTGACATCCGAGCTCCATTTAACACTTGTAAAATTGAATAGGCCTTCTTTTAGGAAACTTTGGATGCAACAATACACTCTCTGGTGGCGCTACGTCTGTAAAGTATTTGCGTCCCGGTAGCATGTAGCTAGCGAGGCTCGAAGTGGGCGAGCAGACGGCGGAATCTGGTGTTTTCCACCACCAAGAATGGTTGGTCAATCAACTCCGATAAATTTCATTATTTTCCTGGTTATTTGCGTTGCCTTTTGCCTGTCACGCTGACATGGGTATGAGTTGATCAGCATGGGCTGCGTTAGCTGTTCATTGTTGCTGTGCTTCAATGCAGTGAGCCTCGTAAACTCACCATAGTCTTCCAAACGCTTGTTCTTCAAATGTCGGATTAAGTTGGTTGTGTTGAAACTTGTGACCATGCTCCCCCCGCAAGCTATCTTTTCATGGCACATATTACAAGACGCAAACTACACACAGCGCACCACATGAACTGCGGGTGATCGGATTCTTTGATCTGCAATAAAAGGCTTTGATCGAATATGCCGATCTCGTGCCCGATCGATCGGAGCATCCCTACTTTAAATGGAATTTATAACAACCTATGAGCAATTCAGCTAATGAAAAAGCTTCTCGGAATGCAATGTGTTTGAGTATCTTGGTGACTTATGACATGACAACGTATGCGGCATGAAGTGCACCTCAGCTGCATGGAGGCTGCTCATTTCTTGCTCTCTTTAGTCAGACATCCATCCATCCATCCATTACCTATACCGCTTGTCCTCACAAGGGTGCTGGAGCCTATCCCAGCTGTCTTCGGGCAGTAGGCGGGTGCACCCTGAATTGGTTGCCAGCCAATCGCAGGGCACACAGAGACAAACATCCGCACTCACAATCACACCTAGGGGCAATTTAGAGTGTCCACTCAACTTACCATGCACGTTTTTGGAATGTGGGAGGAAACCGGAGTTCCTGGAGAAAACGCACGCAGGCGCGGGGAGAACATGCAAACTCCACACAGGAAGGCCGCAGCCGGGATCGAACCCATGACCTCTGAACTGCGAGGCGGACGTGCTAACCAGTCGATCACCGTGCCGCCCTTGGTCAGACATAGAAGGTGTCCACATGTATTGGGCTGATTGATCCCTGTTATTTTTGACAATATTAGCAATGTTATTGACAAGGACTTTGAGTGACAAAATATAATCAGTCCCTCGCGTGACCTCACACAAGGCATGGGGGAGGAGGTGTGGTCAAATTGCTAATTTCTGGTAGGAGTTTCTGAACACGTTAGTTTTGTACTGATTTCCCCAAAACAAATTGTTAAGTTAAAATGCAAGCTAATGTCCTTTTCCTGATAAAAAAAAAATACATAAATTGAGCTTGTTATTGATAAATAGAACGTCCCGGCTCTCTAATCCCTTTAAGGTGAAAACAACACGATTCCGACCAAATCAAGTTGCTTCCCAGAAATCACTTAAGGGTAATGGTGCAAACACCTTGAACGCATTTTCCCCTAACAACTTCATCTGGCCGTCATTACCATGCGGTAATGAAGTTTACATTGAAATACAAACACATGTGACATGCATATTTGTAACGATAGAAAGTAATTTTTTACAAGGAAAATGAGAGTAAGAAGTGTACCAACCTGCTGCGTCTAGCACAAAACGAGGCTGCTTGCAAACTTCGCCTAGCAGTTGATGATGTTGCTCGTTCTCTTCTTTTATTCCACAAAGTTCCTCCTCGTACTTTGTTGTTGTTGCACACATAATCACACGATAATCCCAACAAATTCGGACTTCATCTCTTCTTGACCATGTGTCGTGTGCTTCTCTTTGTTAGCGGCTAGCGAGCTAAGATAAATAAGATAACTAGGCCGAGAAGCATCAGCGTGCGCCGAGACGAGTTAATCTGGACACTAGGATTTAATAAATGATGTCGTAGTCCGTTAATGTATCGATGGACGTCCTGTGTGGAGGCTGCAGTGGGTTCAGCACTAAAACGGAAAGAATGATTTTGCGTAGGGTGCTGTTCCGCAATGAAAACCCGTGCACAGGAGCAGATGTGCGGCGAAAGTTAGGACACGCCCCGCTGCGATATGATTAGCCGCTCGAAACTGGGCGGAGGCGGCGAAACGAGTGTGGAGCACTGTCATCAAGTCACCGACTGATGTCGCCAATTGTGCTGCAAATTGAACCACTTCTCTGTTAAAGGGACACTTGGATGAGCTGAACATTGGTACTTATTAGGGATGTGCGCGACTAGTCGTTTAACCGTTTAACCGTCTACGATTTATTAAACGTTTTGTATTTTACTAGTCGGTTAAACGCGGCATTAAGTATCACGCATCTTGTTCCACACGCCTCTGCCTCGGCCTCTGTAATCATGCTGAGCACCAAGAGAGAGAATTGCTCCCTCGCCCCCTAAAAAATCCTATTTTTTGTGTAAGCTTTCATATTACATTAAAAATACGACCTCTGTCTTGTCTGCTGTATGAACACATGCGTCGTCAAAGTGGCCCGTCTGCGCAGAAGAAGAGACGACGTCACACCCGATGTTGTGTTTGCGGAAGTAAATGTGGTCCAGCGTGTCGGGGCATTCAAGTGATTAGGTAGCAGGTAGAAATAAATACAGTATTTGGGGGAAATTATGAGGCGAGGCTTTATTATCTCATTTCATGGAGACATCACTAACGATGACTTCACGTCATAACCCTGCGTAAAAAAAATCAATCTGAGCTGTGGCTGAATTACTACGATCGCCATAAATGTCCACTTTATGCTTCACGTTTCAAGTGGGATTAAATTAAAGTAAAATATAAAGTCAATAGTGTTACTCAAAACAACTTTGCAGATTCGATCCCCCTGCTGCCAGCACTTTCACTCCGCCTGCGCGGAGCGCATCTTGGGCTCGTCAATGTCATGTACAGTATATGCGACCTGGCCGTTTGGACCGCGAACGCATTGGAAAAGATCGGACACGTATCTGATCTATGACCACATACTGTATGAAAGCGACCCAGGTCGCATTTGAAAAAATCGGAATTGAGCCATTCAGACTGTCATAAAAAAATCTGATACAGGTCGCATATGGGCAAAAAAATCTGATCTGGGTCGCATTTGCTTGCAGTTTGAACCTAGCCTTAGAGGAAAGACACACAGCTGAAACCTTGGCTGCTCTCCTGCGGAGTATGATGGGTACATGGGCACTACAAAATAAAGTCGTCACCTGTGTGCATAATAATGCAGCTAACATGGTGCTAGCGAATGAGACCCTGCTGGACTGGGAGTCGGTACCATTACTCATTACATTACCAGAGCTGGGCAGTCCGTCTCTGGGCCATACCGGTCGGACCCTACGGCCCGGCCGGATGTCCATTTTTGGGGCGGGGGGGCGACTGACAAATAAAAAAAAAAAAGGCTGGACTAAGCATGGTTGGAAATCGATCTTAGTTCGGTCCACTAATTGGCCCTCATGCATGTGACGTGCTCGCGAGGCGGCAAAATTTCATCTCAGCCTACTTTGTGAAAAGCTTCTTTTTAGGCTTCTTTCTCCTCCCGAGTCGGCACGAGCGACAATTGATGTTGTAGGGATTGTGCCATTGCCCCCCAGCACCCCCCGCCCCCTCGTGTAATGGTATGCCCCAGTTGCAGGTGGGAGGCGTGGGTTACGTGATGTGACAATGAGGAAATACAAACACACTTGAACGCACGTTGCTGTCTCACGTCTCTTCTTACACAAACAACTGCCACATTGATTCACATGACTGACGCATTGTGCTGTTGGTGACAGGTCTGCAACACATTCCACACACATAAGGATTTGTTGCCGCTCTAATCGTTACATTATATCACATTTCGTGATAACATACAGTTTCCCACACGTAGACGATGCCCCACGCAGCTCGTTGCTGCTGCAAAGCAACTAGTTTAGCAGCATTGTGTGTGGGAAGAATGTACTCACCCACGTTTCCCCTTAGCCGCCACCTTCCAGATCATTTTCGCAATAAAATTAAATGCATCGTCTAGTCATCTCGGTCTCTTTATGGTTGTAGCAGGCATGATATCCATTGTGGTCGCTGTTTTGAAGCGACGCCCCCCGACTTGTTTCAAAACAACTTGTGTCCACGAGTATATATATTATTATTATAATTATTATTATTGTTTTTTTGGGGGAGTATATTCAAGCTGCGCGCAGCTCTGACTCAAGGATGTTGCAGCCACATCAAGGTGGAGTTCATGCTCTTCTCTGGCGTCTTCCCTATTTCCGGAAATACGCCATAGCAAACCAGCTGAGTATAGTGGTTTGCTGGTATGCTTTTATTTTGAAGGCTGGGAAGGAGGGGAAGTGTGGAAAATAAATAATTAACTTGACTACGACTTCTGGCTGTCTGTTGGACCCAAATAATTATACGATACGACAAATCCAACCCCGGGGCTCGCAATGCAAGTAAGCACACGCGGTTGGCTAAGTACTACTGGCGCATTTGAAGCGTGTCCACAGCGGGTTCAAATTGTAAATTAGCCAGCTAATGATCTTTTAAAAGCCTCTGCCGTTAGAGCATTGTTTATGAATATGGCTGGGGGATCGCGGCCGGAAGGGTACCCAAGTCAAGGGTGGAGGGCCGGACGGGCAAAAAAAATGGTCAAGTGCCCAGCTCTTATTCATAATAAATGCCATGCATTGCATTGGAAAATGTATCAGAAATGTATTTCTCTTTCAATTGTTCACCTTTATTCAGTCAGTTGTTGTTACATCAATAGAATATAAATTAACAAACTGTCCTGAATGTTCGGGCTAAAATAGCCCCTAAATACACACAACATTTGCATTTTAAACTTTGAATTCAATATGTATTAAAATTCAAGTTTTCTTCCTTCACTGTTAACCCCAATTGTTAGCTCTACTTAAAAATGCATGTACAATGTATGTAAATGTTGAAGGACTACTAATACTTTTGATTTTAAGTATACTCTACTAATCTGAGTCACTTTTCGAACGTACTCATAAATATAAATTGAAATAACACACCCGAAAGAAAGTGGGGCTCAGTGATTGGTTGGCACTTGGGCCATTCAAAGCCTCGGAGAAAAAGTTATCTGCCATCTTGAATTGATCACCCCAGCAGCGTTTTCTCACGGTGGAACGCTTTTTATTTGACGGGGTTTTTTTCTTCAACATTTTGGAGACAAAAATATCTCTATTTGGGTTCATTTACGTGTTAATTTACCGTAATTTAAATTTATGCTGTTAGTTTCGCTGCGACCAAATATATAGTTCTACATTCTCACACTTAATTTTATTCTTATTGTTAATACTAGGTCTTTCTTGCTTTGTTGAGTATTGTGAAGTAATACGCCAATTCGGGTCGTCGTCCACCTCCCCCCCTCCTCTTGTTAGCTAACCTGGATGAATCCACGTTGTTTTCGCTGCGTTAAACACGACCGAATATATAGTTTTACGTTCTAACACTCGATTTTATTTTCATTTATTGTCACTACTAGTTTCTTCTTGCTTTGAAATAGTGTGTTGTAGACTAATACGCCAATTTGGGTCGTCTTACATTTGCGTCCTCGCACCCATTCGACGATACTTTGGCTCTCTCACAGCGGGCGCAGTGGCGTTGTCCGACAGTGGAGAGAGGAGACCAAGCATCGAGTCAGTGTTTAATTTTTTATTTTTACTTGTTACACTTTACACATAATAACGTTTGATTTGTATATGGCACAGGTGCCTAACTGTGATTGTAAACAGGAGTTATTGAGGATCAATTAAGTGTTCATTTGAAAAGGAAAAAAATACACGTTTTTGACTTCTTGTTTTTTTTTCAGATGTAATTTCTAAAGCCTTCCCCTGCCACAAAGAGGATATTGAAAGCACTAAAACCTCACTCCAAGAGAGAACTCAATGGCCAGATCGTGCCTGAACTTCTGCGAAAGATGAAGGTTCATAAACTTTGTTGTTCAAACTCTTTTCTGTGCTCTTGTTTAGACCAATAGTTTTGTTTTATTTATGACCATTTCTAGTAAAATGGTTGGCAAACTGCATTATCATCCTTTGTCTTTTGTGTTGACATGAGATGCATGTGCATTCGAGAGCTAGCTATCATTTTGGGTGATGATCCTGCTGCCTTTTTCAAGTTCTGCCATGTAAATAACCGAATTTGTTTTAATTAATGTAACTGAAAACTAATTAAAAAATAGTATAAGTTTGTTGAACACCATATATATTAAAAACGCAACAGAAAATGAAAGAAAAAAAATCTACGGCAGAACAGAAACTAGAACAACAAAACATAAATTACAAAAACCCAATCCATAGATTGGCAAGCATCAGAACAATTAACAACGCACTTACAATTACATTACAAATCACCAATTTACAAATCGAAATCAGAAAAACAAACATTACAATTGTATTATGTTATATTTCTTTGCAAATGGCGCTACGCCACGGCAATACGAAGCGAAATTAAGTTTTCAATAACTTTTCATCCAAAACATCTTTAGATTAAGCACCCAAAGTTTGAAGACAATCGGCTATGTTTTCTAGGAGGAGATTGTTAAAATGTAAACTCTACAAAAAGCCCAAAATGGCACCAAATTCCAAAGTAAAATCAAAATGGAGGCCTTCCTGTTTAGGGTATGACTCTAAACATTTTTTATAGATTTTAGGCAGTTACATACAACAGAGAATGCTTTGTTTAGAAGGGATTATGAAACGCAAAATTTGATGTCCCACTCCCATCATGTAGCACGTTGAAAACGTCATTTTTCTCCCTGTTGTTGTCCCAGGTGTTGAAATGGTACAGCCCAAGTATGAAGTCAATCAAGTTAACCGTCTAGGACAAGCGGGAAAAAGTTGACACCTGTAAATGTGCAAAAATGGGCCAAAGTTGTATTTTCAAATACTCATAGCTCATTTTCTGTATATTTCACGGGATGGCTACCAAAGTCGTTTTTGTATGTCATGGAACAGAATTAAAAGAACACAGAAATGGCCAAAAAAGACACTAGTTAATATATTTGTATTAAGTTATACTGGTTCTTGTCTTGATTTTTAAAAAAATATATGTATTTGATTTGCTTTAAATTATATTGATTTCTTTTGTGTGAACACTTGCATGCTTGTTGTTGCTGTGATTTTTTTTCAATATATTTTATGTGACACAGACAAATACTTTTTTTTCCTCGTATTATTTGATACAAACACTCAATCCAACAGTTACAGTCAATATAATGGCTCTTATTTTTAATATTTTTTTTGTGTTAGGATGAAAATGACATGAACTCCTACCACCAAACGTCTGTGGGAATACTATGAGTTGAAAATGAAGACACTCCAGTTACCCCATCCACAGTTGGGATTGTGTTGGAAGGTAGAGTGGTCATGAAAAAGCTTGCCAACCTGCCGCATGCCTTTTGCCTCCTTGTGGGCCTTAGGCCTCTTTTTGATAAAGTGTTTACCATTTGCCAAAGTGCTGCTATTGTGCGTTCTGTGAATCGAGTTCACTTCCACCATGCAATGCTGCTACCTCAATTTTGTGTTGGTGAGTCAGCAAAAATAAATACAAATAAATAAATCGTCCAAATGGTGGCTTGTATCTCAAAACTTACAAGTCGAGTCACTTGTATTTTAAGGTAACACTGTATTAAAATGTGCATATTTACATATATACATATTTATAAGTACATATTTATAAATAGACCTACATATTTATAAATAGACCAACAAGACCAACAAGAGTTGTTATACAACAAAGTATTTTTTTTAATTGTTATATTATCTGTATTTAAGTTTCTGTTGGAAAAAATAAAACTCTAAAAATGGCTTTGATTTGTACTGTGGCTCCTGTGGTCTTTATCTACTGTGTGTGGGCTCGGGGATGGGCCAAAGGGGTTGTGTGCACTGTGACCTGGGCAGCGGCTAAAGATGGACTGTTGGGACGTAGAATATCACCTCTCATTTTAGCACTTCTGTCGACTGAAAATGACATCACAGCTGCCCTGAGGGCTCAAATAACGACAAATCGTGGCTCAGTTTCAGAAAACAGATGAGCTGTGATCGTTACCTGAGCCCTGAGCAACTGTGATATCCTTTTCAGTCGAATGACGTAATAAAATGGCCGCCCCCCGTGATGACTAAAAACAGGTGGATTAACTCTTATTCCACAAACGCAATATTTATCAGAATGCCTTGTTTCAACTAGTGGGCTTGCATGGATCACATTCTTAAAAAGTAATATGTTTGGGTTGACATCGCTTTAATAAAGTATTTGCATAAGAAAATCAATCCTCTTATTCGTGTTAAGGGTATTAAAATTCAAAAAAATAATGTCACAGAAAAATCAAAGGACATCGAGGATATAGTGCCTGCTACAGCAAAGGGACGTAGATGACTAGACGATGCATTTAAGTGTATTGCGAAAACGATCTGAAAGGCGATGGAGAAGGTGGTACATGCGTGTGTAGCTTCTTTACAGTACACACACAAGTGACATAACACCCTCGCCGCTGCCAAATTAGTTTGCTTCGCAGCAGCAACGAGTTGCGTGATGGATCCTCTCCTCCGAGGCAACAAATTGCCGGGCCAAGCCAGGGGAAACTCTACGTCATCGCCAGAGCTGGGCACTTGACCATTTTTTGCCCGTCCGGCCGCGACCCTCCACCCTTGACTTGGGTACCCTTCCGGCCGCGACCCCCCGGCCATATTCATAAACATTGTCGGCCCCGCCCCATTCCGCCCTCCGACCAAAAAAAAAAAAAATCCAGAAAAGAGAAATCCTCTAACGGCAGAGGCTTTTTAAAGATCATTAGCTGGCTAATTTACAATTTGAACCCGCTGTGGACACGCTTAAAATGCGCCAGTAGTATTTAGCCAACTGCGTGTGCTTACACCCCGGGGTTGGATTTGTCGTATCGCATAATTATTTGGGTCCAACAGACAGCCAGAAGTCGTAGTCAAGTTACTTATTTATTTTCCACACTTCCCCTCCTTCCCGGCCTTCAAAATAAAAGCATACCAGCAAGCCACTATACTCTGCTGGTTTGCTATGGCGTATTTCCAGAAAAAGGGAAGATGCCAGAGAAGTGCATGAACTCTACCTTGATGTGGCTGCGTCATCCTTGAGTCGTGCTGCGCGCAGCTTGAATATAAATAATTATAATAATAATGATAATATAGATACTTGTAGACACAAGTTGTTTTGAAACAAGTCAGGGGGTGTCGCTTCAAAAAGACAGCGGCCACAATGGATATCGTGCCTGCTACAACCATAAAGGGACCGAGATGACTAGACGATGCATTTAATTTTATTGCGAAAACGATCTGCAAGGTGGCGGCTAAGGAGGAACGTGGGTGAGTAAATTCTTTCCACACACAACGCTGCTAAACTAGTTGCTTTGTAGCAGCAACGAGCTGTGTGGGGCATCTTCTAGGTGTGGGAAACTGTATGTCATCACAAAATGTGATATAATGGACTGATCAGAGCGGCAACAAATCCTCATGTGTGCGTGGCATGTATTGCAGACCTGTCACCAACAACACAATGCGTCAGTCATGTAAATCAATGTGGCAGTTGTTTGTGTAAGAAGAGACGTGAGACAGCAACGTGCGTTGAAGCGTGTTTGCATTTCCTCATTGTACCATCACGTAACCCGCGCCTCCCACCTGCAACTAGGGCATACCATTACAAGAGGGGGCGAGGGGTGCTGGGGGGCAATACCACAATCCCTATAACATCAATTGTCGATCGCGCCGGCACGGTAGTAGAAAGAAGCCTAAAAAGAAGCCTTTCACCGAGTAGGCTGAGATGAAATTTTGCCGCCTCGCGAGCACGTCACACGCATGAGGGCCGATTAGTGGGCCGGACTAAAATCGACTTCCGGCCATGCTTAGTCCAGCCATTTTTTAAGATTTGTCAGTCGCCCCCTGCGCCCCAAAAATGGACATCCGGCCGGGCCGGAGAGTCTGACCGGTCCGGCCCAGGGACGCACTGCCCAGCTCTGGTCATCGCAACATGTGCGGAGGGCGGAACGGGGCGGGGGCTGACAATGCTCATGAATATGGCCGGAGGGTCGCGGCCGGAAGGGTACCCAGGTCAAGGGCGTGGCCAGACCGGCAAAAAACGGGTCAAGTGCACAGCTCTGGAAAACAGTGTGATAAATGAAGAAATCCAAATGTCAAAAGTGTCGTTGACTTGACCACAATGCTGCGTGTGTAGACATGAACAGTATGTCGGTGGCTGTCATGCCCGCCAGTCATTCAAGTGTACATCTGGCACCTAGTCCACTGATAGTGTAGTGGTACACACGCCTGAGTTGTGTGCGGGCAGCGTGGGATCGATTCCCGCTCAGTGACAGTGTCTATGTGTGCTCTGCGACTGGCTGGTGACCAGTTCGGGGTGTAGTCTGCCTTCGCCCATTGACGGCTGGGATAGGCTCCAGCAACTCCCCGCGGATAAGTGGTTTGGAAGATGACATGACATGACATCTGGCACCTGTGTATGGGCCTGTGAGGTTGATTTTTGACCCAACATAAAACATTACTCGTATATAACCCAATATAGAGTTAATTTTAACCAACATTTGGATTAATTTATAAGAAATAACCCAGAATTCTGACCCAACACAAAAAATCCAAAAATTGGGTTAATGAAATAACCCAACTGTTTTTAGAGTGTAGCAATTCATGCTTTAGTGATATCAGTCTTCTCTCCTGGGAAAAAAAATAAACTTTGACTTGAAGCGTACAGCTAAACTACAGACAGTTAAAATAATTTTTATTTATTTATTTCATATGTGGGGCGGCACGGTGGTCGACTGGTGAGCATATCCGGCTCACAGTTCAGAGGTCGTAGGTCCGGCCTCCCTGTGTGGAGTTTGCATGTTCTCCCCGTGCCTGCATGGGTTTTTTCCGGGTACTCCGGTTTCCTCCCACATTCCAAAAAATATGCATGGTAAATTGATGGGACACTCTAAATTGCCCCTAGGTGTGATTGTGAGTGCGGATGTTTGGTTGTCTCAGTGTGCACTGGGATTGACTGGCAACCAATTCAGGGTGTCCCCCGCCTACTGCCCTAAGACAGCTGGGATAGGCTCCAGCATGCCCACGACACGTGTGAGGATACGCGGTATAGATAATGGATGGATGGATTTCATATGTGAAGTACATGCACAATTTTCACAGACAGTGAAAATGTATATTTCCATTGCACTCAAAAGAGATTACTAGAGCTTGAACCACCTGGCACGTTGTCTTGATGCAGGGCTCCATGGTGCCTCAGCATTGCCGAGATGTTCCCATTACTCGCCAGTTCTCTTGAACACAAGAGACACTTCACCTGTGGCAACGCACCCGCGCAAACAAATGTTTATGCAACGATGTGTATTCTGCAACACTTGTGTGTCCATACAAGCTATGCAATGGTGTCATCTTTCAAACCGCTTATCCAACTACTGAGTTTGCTGGCACGAACAAACTACAAGCTGTGTCAAAGGAAGAAAGAGAAAAAAAAAAGTCACTCACTATCAACACTTAGCACTCGAATAGCGTTCAATGCCTGCTCACAGTGTGGGACATCTCAGCACTACGTCCAAACTCAATGAATTTATCAAATGCCAACAATTACTACTAATAAAACAAAATCTTTTATCTGTGACAAGGGCCTTGGACTTGACTGACTGGTACGGAAGGGCCTCTGGGTCAAAACTCAACAGAGCTAGGACCCAAGCACAATTTTATGGACCGTGGACCGCGACAGAAAAGACAAGACTACCTCTGACACTGATACAAACTGATCAGAGAATACTTGGGATCAAATTTGGCAAAGATGGGGGCGGGGAAACAATCTGGGGTGACGTGATAGGGAAAGTGAGAAAAAGACTTGGTTTTGGGGGGCTGAGAGAGTTGACTATAGAGGGGAAAGTTTTAATCATAAAAGCTGTTATTCTACCCTTGCTTTAGATTTGGACCGTGCCGTCTTTCATTTTATCTGAGGGTCCAAGTGGGAGAGACTGAAGAGAAACACAATGAAGAAAACCAAGGGAAAGGGAGGAAAAGGAGTGCCGGACCTCCAGCTCTCCTTGGAGAGCCAATATGTAACCCTGCACCTGCGAAATGCGCTTGGAGCTACACAGGAAAGGTCTTGGCAGTGACAGCCTGGCTCACCGGGAGAGGCTGGGGAAAAGGAGCAAGAGGGTCGAGGAACTCCGATGGGCGCCCTGAGAGGATTCAACTGGAGGAATGCTGCTTGAGAGGGTGGGATGAGGTCCCACTTAGTAAGGAGACACTACACTTCTGTACAACAGGCTCGATATGTTTTATCTAATCTGTCTTTTAAACTTTAGTATTTTATGCATAGTTTACCTTGTATTAAGTTTAACATGTTGATCTTTAAGCTTACAAGGATATTATCTTAAAATTGTTGTTTGTAAATAAAACTGTGCTCCATATTGGAGAGATGTAAATAACATCTGTCCATTGTAACAATAAAACTTGTTCAAAAGAAAAAAAATCGGTTCTTATCAATTTAATATCTGATACGTCCCCTATCCCGGGACCATATATTAAATTGTTTTTTGGAACTTGGAGATGGAATGGGGGCTTGCTCCGTCCACTTCA